>NC_041401.2:171133310-171479560 GCF_900747795.2 Erpetoichthys calabaricus
TGCAAATCAATATAAATAGCACCTTCCATTCAGTGTTTTGTTAAAAGACAATGGCAAAAGTATATGTATAAAAGAATTTCAGCAAATGTGAAATGGAGGTCCTGCTCATTGAAGTGGATGCAAGGAAAAACTTACCATTTGGTGGTTTAAGCAGTGGTATAAGCAAGAAAAGGAAATTGATGGAGTGGTACAGCATGACATAGGCACTCAAAGGTTGAAGTTCAGAAAGTTGCAAAATGACCAGAATAAAAAAAGAAGCGGTCAAATACCAAAGTCAACGTGAAAAGGCGAGTTGCAGCTCCCGTCTGAGTGTCATATGAAAACATATTTAGGGCCACAGAGAAGAAACAAAAAATAGGGACACAGTGAAGAAAAAAAGAGGTCTCTGTCAGGATTTAATCTCGAAATGTTAACTTTAATCTTGAAGTTTACGTAGTGATTAAAGACAACATTTCAACTTTAATCTCAAAATTTCCACATGAATCTCATCCTTTATTTTGTCATTAAAGTAGAACATTGTAAATTTCATCTTAAAATCGATGTTTAATTTACTAGAGTTTTTCAAACCCTATCGTATCCAAAGTAGCATGTTAAATGCTTCATATTCTACGGGTTCCCCTACCCATTCATTAGTCGCTATGTGCTTCTTAAACAGGCTTTCTCTTACGCCAACAGGAGCGCACATGCAGTGATTGCCACACAGAATACATTACAATCATGATATTACACCTTACTGAACATCTTATAATACTAAGATATACTTGATATAATTTTCATGATGAAATGCATTAAAGCATGTATTAAACATGTGGGGGCATTGTGGCACAGCAGTAGCACTGCTGCTTCACAGTAAGGGGGTCATGTCCTGAACACTCAGTGTTCTAAGTTTATAGCTAGTTTATAGGTTTATAGCTTGGAGCCTTGTCACAACTACCATAAATGTTATCTGCATTGCATGTACAGATGCTTTTGCAACCACTTTTTAGATATATTGTGGCAAGGTGTCCTGGGAATTTAATGGATGTTCTTCTGGGGTTTCCTTATTACAGCAGTACTGTCTCTCTCAAATGTACCAACCTCCAATTTCTGTCCTTTCATTTTCTTTCTCCACTTAACCACTCGCCACACAATAAGTGTCTGTAATAAATGTAAAACTAGGTATAAGCTTATAATGCCAATTCTTCAAAACTTTTAAAGAACATTGAAAAATCTTGGTTATACATGTTTAACTATTCCATCCATCCATCCAGGGTCATGTCAGTCCCAGGAAGCATCGAGCACGAGATAGGAACAAACCCAGGATGGGGTGCCAGCTCATCGCAAGGTGAACATGAACACTCACAGACACTAGCAGTGTCAATTTAGCATCACCAAATCCTCTAACCTGCATGCCTTTGGAAGGAAACCAAAGCACACAGAGGAAACCCAGCAGGAAAAGATACAAACTCCAGGCAGGGAACACCCGGGACGTGACCACACGTGTTTAATTATTAACAGCATATATTATTTAAATGAAGAAAACAATTTATTTGTAAATTGTAATATACATACTTTAATGCATTTCATCAAAAACATGATTCAAGTATACCTCCTAGTATTCTAGCAACACACAACTCCAAGAGGATCCAAGCTCCAAGAGAGAACCTAAATTGACTTAGAAGCCAGTCATCATCATGGGACAGTATGATCTCTAGAAACAAGCTCTCTTCTAATTCTGCTATTTGTGATGTCTTCTAAAAACACTATAGCAGTCATGGTAGTTGAAATAGTTTGGCCATTCCATGCACCATTATATTTTTAAAGAATGATTACAATCAAGTGCCTTAAATTTGTAAACAATGTGCAATTAATTTTGGTGTATTTGATAAAGCCCGTATCATGGATGTGAATCTAAAAAAGAAAGGTGACCACACAGAAACAGTGGCACTGCTTTGATGCTGTATGTCACTTGGTTTACAAAATTGAGCAGAAACGTGCATACACATGTCTGAGGCTGCTATGAAAATGTACGTAGAATTACATCAAGTTTAACTTTTATACATCTCGAAAAGAGCGTGGAAACGGTCGGACAAAAACTCATTGTGGGATTCAAAACCCAGGATGCTAGATGTTTCAGGTAAGAATGTTAAGGTAATTATTGTGCCAGCATTCTTCAATTAATTATTAAAAGATAACTAGGGTCACACTATTACAGAGATTGAATGTGATTCTGTCTAGTTTTAATAACATCGGGCTCCTCAAAGATGTAGGGTTGGGACTTGAAATAATACTTAACTTTTACAACAAAAAGGAAAGCCAATGCAAAACTCAGAATAATTGTAGTTACATATTTTCAACTGAAAATACAGCAATGAAAAACAGGATAAACTGCTCCAATCCCAGGTCAAACCTGCAAACACAACCTACACAAAAGAGCAGAGGGCCTATCTCAAAACCTGACTCACGTGTTTCACTCTCGAATACAAATATCAGATATAGACAAGCACCTTAGTCTGCCTCAGTGACATCCAGGTCTACTTAAAGTCACATCAAATAATATAACTTTTCCAGATATTTTCAGCTGTAGCTTTCATTTAGATAATCTTAGCAAGTCGGAGTTGGTGACGTGCTCCTATGGCTGCTAGCCTTATTACATGCCCGGTGATTCACTCAGACTAGTCTGTAACATTCTCAGATAAAATCAAACAGGTCTGATTCAGTCTTTAGTTGTGTGAAAGAGCTGAAAACCAATGAATGCTCTTGGAAGTACAATGCATACAATGCAGTGATGAGCAATTGGCATTGTGGGCTCTGTCAGGCAGCATGTTACTGGCTGTCTGGAATTCAGCGGGAGGTTACAACTTTGCTGGAAGTACGGCACATCATTGCTAAATGTAACATGCACAGCGACTTTTAGTTGTGCAAACTGAACTGGTCCAGCAACAAGATCAGCAACTGCAGTCAGCAAGTCTGACATACCTAATAACTAGAGGTTGTGTAATGTGATATTGGCTTAACCTCCTGTTGGTTAACATGAAAAAATTCAGCTAGTTCTTGCATGGCTGCCAGCTCAACACAAACAAGCTTGACACTTCTTCTCTAAATCTTGGTATCCGCAAACTCTTCCCATCAATCAAAGCACCCAGGCTTATTTATATGCTCGACAGCACATCTGTGTATCACTCAAAGAATCTTCCTCTTACCTTCTGATCTTCTCACCTTTTTATCACCTAGTGACTGTAATTGACTTTTCAGCAGTCTTCCAATGATCGACAAGTTGCAAGTTCAAAATCCTAAAGTTCTTAAATGGTCCAGAACTAATCAACAGGAATCTCTGAATTGGCTTACAGTCACATACTATAGTATGTCATCTTCTAAGCTCAGCTGCTGACTTGTATGGCTGTTAATTCAAATGCTTTAGACCACCTGTAATGCTGCTTACTTCATATCTTCCTGCCAAATGCCTGATATGCTCCAACATTGGCTTTCTCACTACTGTGCTATGGAATGCTTTCTTTGGACCTGTTTGGACCTGAAGCTCCATAAGTGTGTTAATACTGAGATCAGATTTTAAAAAATCATCTCTTTAAAAGGCTTGGATTTTGCTGTTTGTACCGTGCTGATCCCAAATTTGATCTAGTGCTGGTCTCCTCATTTCAGTTCATGTTTACCTATCTGGACTGAGTATTTTGTCATATTTTGTTGTGTTATTACTTTGAAGTGCACTCTTGTTTGTGTTGTACAGTGCTTTGTTAAGAGCATTAAATAAACCTTATCCTTGACATAGAAGCCATATTCCATGACAAGCAAATGAAAACTTTACTGACCCAGACACTTTGGACCAATTAGAAAAATGCTGAGCTTTTCAGCAACTGTTAAAAACTTGTGTGATACTATTAAAATCTGGGCTTACGGAATAGTCAGTGCCACAGGAAATGTTAAGCAAATGGATTCCATCAAATGAGGACTTATCTTAAGCATTAACATTTCAAAGTCAAGTCTTTGAGATCCTCTCTCTGACAGCATGTAGGTTCGCAATCATTTAATGTTGTCTAATATTTACAGTACATGCATTTAAAAGACTATTACTGGCTGATACTTGTCACCTAATTGCCACTGCACTTTTCACCACCCCAAACATCACAACAAAGTGATGAATAGTCTGAAGAGGTGAAATGTATGTTCTCTATATCTACTGTACTATATTTAAAATGAAAACACAAACAGTCAAGGTAATGGACTGATTCATTTATTTCTTATAAACAAATTTAATAGTTAATTTCTATATTATACACATTATTAAAAACATTAAAAACAGTGAGGACTGTAGTGGAAAAATTATTTACATCTAATAGACTGCTGGAAAAGAAAGTAAAGGGTTTACTGCCCCTTCTAACAGTTAAGGACGTCCACTTGTTAGTGTGTGTCAATCAGGCACTATTCCCACTGCTGCACACAGCTGTATCAATGAGGCTTTCGACTGTAGACATATTTGGAATTTTGCAGAACTGTATGCTTTCACTTTGTTGTTTTCTTCTGTCCTTCATGCCGCCACAGAGCGGCTGATGGCGACTGACCACGCTCAGTTCCCTTCGTTTGCGTGTAAACGGTTTGCCCTGTGCTTCTTGTACCCTCTTCCTGAATCCGTAAGACACCTGGTGAGGCACAGGTTTGATAGGTTTGGCTGAGTAGAGCAAAGCAACACCCCACCACCCTGCTGTTCCTATTTCCAACTTTTCTCTAGTGTTTTTATTTGCTACTGCATTTATGAAATTGCTTATGATGGCTGCAATATGGACCCAGTTAATACAAACCTGAAGGTAACCTCCATTCCCCCCTCTCTTGCTCTCACCTTGTCTTTCTCCAGGATGAGGTGGATGTCCGTGATACAGCGTTTGCTGGCTCTGGCGGATAGCTGCAGTAAGCGGCAAGTCGGCCTGTATTACCCACTCCTGGTTGCCATTAAGTACAGTCTCTGGAGGCATGGCTAGTGAGTGTCTTTTGGGGACATCCTTGGTCAGTGTTGCTAAGGACTGCTTAGCCTATGATGAAAAAGATGTTTTTGTTAGTTAGCTTTTTGCATTCAGATTGGATATTCCTGAGATCAGTTGGGAATGAGTGCACAGTGTGAAGGAGGTGCTGCATGAAACACTTCCATAATTTCTTGATAATGTTCTCCATTTCCCGTGAACCTACACAGACAAAGTGATGAAGACAATGCCTCAGTAAATCTTAACATGCATATGTTAGCCACAAATTCATTTGGCAAATTATTTTTCATACTTTAGAGCTTGACTGTTCCATTGAGAACTTAATGTATATGCAGCCATCGGGAGCACAGCCTTTCATTTTTCTCCCATTTTTACAATTTCTTCAATTTAATACTATAATCTCATCAACATTCCTACTTTGTCCAGGGTGCACTCCCACTCCTACTAAATTTTATTGGCCAGATACCAAGTCAAGATTTCCTTATAGTTTATATTCATCTCAATTTCATGCGGAATTAATAGCAGTCATTTTTCAATCACTTGTTTCTTTTTTGTATTTTTCATATCTGTTTGTCGTGTCCAGCTGCTGTGTGATCTCAGGACAATCTTTGATTCTTTAATAAACTGTGTACGTGTGGTGGGTGTTTATTAATCCAAATGTCTTCACGGTGTCTCTCCTGTGACCTGTAAAACAGTTTTGTATCTACCATAAAATGGCCTGATATTCTACACAATGGAATCGATCTGGCTTGTAACTCCCAGTTTTCATTTTTTGTCTGTTATTACAAATATTCTTGAACTGACTAAAATAAAAAAAACACCTCATATACATCACATGTAAGTCTTCCTAAACATTTAGTCAATGAATGGGATTTAAAATATTGTGTTAATCCCCAATCTGGGGCTGTCTAATTTTCAAAGTTCTATTCAGATAAGGCAGTGAAAAACTAGTCACCATTGTGGCCACTGGGTTAGAGGAGACTAAAATGAAGGAATCACAGGAGGGGGCATGTAAAGGAAGTCAGGTAAGCTTATCTGCCTCATCCACAGTCAACATCTGTGGACCGGGAAGCAGAACAACACTGGCCCTGAACAGACTCTGCCCAACTCTACACCTTCTGTGACAACTACCATCAAGCTCACAATAGAAGGAGACCTCCTGTTCCTTTGTGGTCACATTTAGGGACCAGATAGGAGCAAGACCAGACAGATTTTCAGCTGTGAAACCGGTGAGTTTCTTGCATACTTTTTCACAAGATCATCATACAATTTAGCAAGAAATTACGTTTTCACCCAATTTGGGAGCCCAACATATTATCACCTCCTTGGGTTATATTTTTACACAATGTTCGCACTGATATGAATGAAGGTTTTGAAATGTACAGAATTCATTTTTTCACTCTTTGTATGTTTGTACTCATTTTACTAGTGATTTTAATTTCTATCTTTTTGAAGTTTCCGCAGTTCCCTTTTTAACTTCATTTTGATTGCAGGCACTACCATTTTGTGTTTTTTTTTTCATTGACTGTTACAAATTGCATATTGCTCCACTGTGTGCTTCTTTAAGATGACTGCATTTTCTGTGTCCAAGTTTCCTGTGTATGTGTTTCAGTGGTGCATTCAGCTGCTTTTTTGGAGTTATGACTATGCATGCTTTCAACAAGACTCCTGTTTGTGTTTTGGCCACTAGTTTTTGAATTTTGTTGTGTAACCTTTTCGCTTTGCCCTCTGCTTGTTCCGAGTACATTTACTCTCTCATCTATTGGCCCATTTTCCACCTTTTGCTTCCTTACAAACAGGCTGGCTGCACTTTTATCAATAAAGGTATTATAGTTAGATAAAACTCTTCATGAACAGTGTTATAAAAAGTAATCTTTTCAAATCTTCTCTCAGTAGGTATTTAGCTGAATTAAGTATAGCTGAATCATTCCAATAATTTCAACAATTATTTTAAAACTTGACAGGACAGCCACTCAAAGTGTATTTTTTACTGAAGCAACTGAGGAAAATGATCCCACCAGGGTACACAAGATGACAAATAAGAATGGAGCTTTCTAGAGAGTGTAGAACTACAGATTGACGTTAATTGGCCTATCACACCATTAATTACAGTATTTCATGACTTTAAATCTCTGATCTGAGATCACATTAATAGCACATACCACAACAATCACCATTATTAGCCCATTGTTACAAAAAAATTGTATTAATGTTAATCAGCAGACCAATCAATTGAATGTTAGTAACACAAAAGTGCAATCAGTCCCCAACACCTACAGAAAATTACCACCACACTGATGGAGTGCTCAGTGATTCAAACACCACTGCATGGTTATTATCAGGCAGGCAGGCCAGTCTAGTCTTACCGCCATGAGCCTTGGAGAGGGCTCCTTTTCTCGATCAAACACTCGGTACTCCTTTCTTGGAGCCACGCAGTTATTCATCTGGGGAGACAGGGCATTTTAGCATAAGGAGAGCCTAGGCAAGCCCAAGAAGCTGTAAGTCAACCAAGTTGGCCAAAATTCAGTTTTAAAACTGAAAAGTCTAGCATGGAGTCCATGAACTTGATTTCCTGAGATTAAATAAATGGGCTCATGCTAGCAGACCATGACAAAAGGAATATGAACATCTACAGCAGTCATAACACTTGGCTTGCTTTCAGATGTTTCAGGTTGGCCGTTTATGACCATATTGATCCTTCTGTAACTCTGAACAGCACAGGAGGCTGCTCTGAACAAAGTGCAGAACATTAGACTTCAGCAGAACGAGTAGACAGAATGTAAGATTGTCCTCTGCTACATTGCAGTTGCTCAACAAACATTAGTATTGTATCTTCAAGGCATGTCTTTTATATTTTCATGTCATAAGTTGGAAACACAGGCCAGGATGCCAATATCTGATTGTACTGTTACTGAGAATACTAAATGACACAATCAGATTGTTAGCCCTTTACGGTTTCCTTATTCTCTCTTTGTCACAATAGATTGAAAAGACAAGTGACATCTGTCTAACTGCAAACTGCAACTGGACATTGCCTGAGAGGGGTAACAAAATCCCACATGCACCTCACCCCTTGAGGATTTGAGAGTCTTACCATGGCTAATTCTGCCTCTAACTCTTTAATCCTGTTTTCTTTTAGGTCCAGCTGTGAGCGTAGTGCAGTTGCATGGTCAGTTGCTTCCTTGGCTTGCTGTCGAAGATCCCACTTCTCTCTCTCCAGCTGATCCTTCTCCTTGGCGAGAGCTTTAACTGCATCCTCACTTTCCTGAAGAAAGAGCATGAGTAGGAACACATGTAGACCAGTTGGTAATATTCAGTTTAGTTTAGCAAGTGTCAGGTTTGAAATGGTTACTTTACCAAAAAAATGTTATGAATGTTTTATTTTTTTCCCTGACTAATTTTTAGTTTTAAAATGTTACAAACAATTCTCATGACAGAATGGTGACAGGCGTAGGATTTAAAATCATTAAATGTTCCTGTCGGAAAAATAAACTTGATTGGTCTGAACGGCTTTAATGGACTCATCAGATTATAAATGAATATGATATCATGGACATATCATCATCATCATGGACATGACTTTGGAGACTACTTCATTTCCATTTTCTAGCTCAAACCCAAGATATTATGGCGCACATCTTTGGTTATTTGCTATCTACTTATTTTAAGGGGACAGGAGGATACTAGGGAAGGGATTATGAAACTAACGCCTTCAAGCATTCAGGGCTTGTGTAAAAAGCATCTTAATAAAATAATTACATATTAGAACAACTGTGACAAGAACAGGCCATTTGGACCAACAATCATGTTCACCTAGGTTATTTAAAATAACATCAGGTCAAGATCTGAAGGTCCCTAAAGTCCTACTCTATGCCACAGAACTAGGTCATTTTTCCATGTGTCTGTGGTTCTTTGCATAAAGAAAAACTTTCTACTTTCTAACGTATGGACAAAACCTGTCCTGAACAACTTTAAAATCGTGCCTCCATGTTCCTGTTGCAGAGCTCATTTTAAAATAACAGTCTCCATCCACTGCACTAATTCCTTTCATGATTTAAACAATTCAGACATGTCATCTCTTAATTTCCCTTTGCTTAAACTGAAAAGGTTCAACTCCTTTAGTCTCTACTCGTAGTTCATACCTCTCCATCCCAGATTCAGCCTAGTTGCTCTTTTCTGAAGTTTGTCTAGTGCTGCTAAGTATTTTTGTAGCACAGACACCAAAACTGTATACAGAATTCCAGGTAAGGCCTCATTAGTGCATTATAGAGTATAACTTAAGCATAACTTCCATTGACTTGTACTCTGTACATGGCGCTATATAGCCTACCATCCTATTAGTCTTCTTAGATGGCTGTTGTACACTGTTTGGATGTTGGTAGTGATGAGTCAACTACAACTCCCGGGTCCTTTACATAAGGTGCGCTTTCAAGTCTCAGACCTCCAACGGTGTATTCAAATCTAACATTTCTACTTTCTTTGTGTAACAACTTACACTTATTTACATTTAAATTTTATCTGTCACAAATCTGCTGAAGCCTGCATGCTGATTATTACGTCTGTAATAATTTAGCTGATTTTAGATTATTTGCTCTACCACCTACCTTGCTGTATCCGCACAAGCTCCTAACCTCTCTCTCTCTCTATCTTGGCATCATATGCATATTTAACCAGCTTATTGATTTCATTCTTTTCCAGATTTGTTATATATATTAAAAATAGGAGCAGCCCCAGCACTGACCCATCAGGGACATCACTTTTAGCACTGCCTAATTATGAAAAAGTTTGCCTCACCATAACCCTTTGCTTTCTGTGTTTTAGCCTGTTTTGCACTCATCTATATACAATGTCCTCAATTCCGACTTTTAGTTTGCCCAACCTCTCATGTGGAACATTATCAATTGCCTTCTGAAAATTGAGATAAATAGTAACTTATGCACCTCTCTGATCATTTGCTTTTGTTGCTTCCTCATAGATGTTTTTACATTTATAACATTAATTATATAATTATTACATTATGCATAGTAATCATACTTGTTTTGCTATTCTAGCATGTATTATATTTCAGAAAATAGCAATCCTCAGGTAATATCTTCATAGCACAGAAGTTTATTTTCTTTAGTAGGGAACATGTACCTAAGAAGCTATCAGTACACTTAAGAAGCTCAAGTGGCAGGCCCCCTTTCAGATGCTGCATTGTCAGCAGCTCGGCAAGCTGTCGGTCATGAGGTAACCCCATTAACACAGGAGCCGAGTTGTGGAGCCTGCTGTCCAATTCGATTTGTACGGGTTGCCTGCCATTGCCTCTAACAAGCACTGGTTAATGAGGGTTTGTGCCCTAGCAAGTCGCAGATGAATTCTTCAGAAAGCACATTCAGGCCACTTAGCTGTAATGCTCCCCTTTCATTCTGTCACTTCTGTCCAGCTCAGTTTTATACAAAAACATGGTACGCACATGTTTCTGTAGTTACAAGTTCAGCTTCATCAAACACAGGATGCAGTTACTTTCTCAGTTCTACTGCGTCTATCAGTCCTCGTGTTGACAGCAGCAAGTGTTCAGTTTTATCTGCAAGTTTTGACACTGCCTTATGCCTAAAGTACCAATTCGTTTCATCCGCTAACTGTGCTGCCACTATAAGCACTTCCATTTCCAGATCCTCCACTCCTAAATAGGGGGCCATTGGATATATGCAATAAAAGGAGTTACATACTGTATATATGAATATTCCAGTACTCTCACTGCTTCTGTAAGATAAGCAATACATGAAACACTGCAAATAAGCATTAGCTGCTCCCACATATTTTAACTTCATTTCTTTACATTGTTTAAATTATCAAAGTATAGTATTTCAAATAGGGAAGACAAACAAAATACATTAATATAAGAAAAAGAACCACAACTTAACATTTTACATAAAGTGTTAGATGCTGATATCAGTGTACTGATTTATTGTATTGTTAACAGGAAATTAAATCTTGGATAAATCAAAAGTGTTTTAAAGTTATCTATTTTAGCATAAATGCTTAGTTAAATTTTAACACGTGAAATTTATATTAATGTAATAAGTGGAAATCAAAAAGCACAGCAAGTAATTGAAATGCAAATGTGTTACCAGCTTTGCATGAAAATTACGAAGGCTTCTTGATATTGTTTTTGAACCACACAATTGTAAAGCACGTGTTTTGCCTTGTGTCAGACAATTCTAGGTGACTTAAAAAAAAAAAAAAAAAAACACAAAGAGAGTGTCAAAAAGACATGTGCTCAGTTCCATTACTACAGGTTACACATACCTGAGCACGGATTTAAGAAGCAGCCATGCTTCAGCAGTGCGAGATTCAAGACCTCGGGCGCCTGAGAGACCCTCTGAATGCTCAGGCAGATTAGCCAATTTTTATACTGAGGAAAGTGCTTAACTATTACTGCACTGTGAAAGGTTATTATCGACTTACTTTACGGTGCTGCTCATAGTTGCGTATAAAATCCCGAAGTTGCTCTTCACGACTTTCCAGTGTTGCATACAGCTGCTGCATTTGGTTTACTAATTCTGCTTTTTCTATTTTCAAGCGTTTCCGGTCTGCTTTCATGGCTGTGGGGAAAGTAAAGGTAAAGTCCAGATAACATTTTAATTGGAAAAAACAAAGTTAACTGCAGTCTACAAATACATATAGTATTTAATCTCTATCACTACAGCATAGTTCACACATAGTGAAACACCTCATGTCATCAAAGTAACAGAGGAAGAAATTATGCAACAGTAAGAGAGAGTGCCAATAATGATCAAAATGGGATTACTTTTCAAACATTTCTATTTTTGTTTGACAAGAGGTGCACTGGAATTCCAGGTTCTCAATGGCCTACCAGATTGTGATTTGGAGTTCTTTAGATGGTTTAAAAAAACGTGTTTTAATGCAATCTCAAAACTAACTATATACACTGTAAATGGAACAACATAAATTATAATTCAGAAAATTTCACTTTGGCTCAAGTTACCTATTTACTTGCCTATTATTTCTGAGAAAAACTAGGAATGTCATGTAAAGGTTCTCAGTGTGCTGCTCCTAGGTAATGGAAGACATGTATTAAATGCTTTCCATCCACATCTCTATTTCCTTGCTTCCTTGTAGATACATTTTTAAAATGTATTAAATTATCTCCTGATAATGGCATTCTCTGAGTTTGAGTTATATCGTCACAATTATGTATATTAACCTTGCGACTAATTTACCCAGGTTGTTCATAATGCTATTATCATTTTTAGACATTAAAATGACAGATTCCATTGTTTCAGATATTTTGGGATAATAACATAATATTTTCAAAATTATTCTATCAGCATTAAAGTCCCATCACACATGCACCACCCCAAATGTATTTGGCGATGTTGTGGGAAAACCAAACTACCTAGTAAAAAGCCTATGCAGACTCGGTCAGAATGAGCAAAACAACAAAAACTACTCGTGGGATCAAATCTGGGATGCTGGATCCTTGAGGCAGTAGTGCTAACCACTTTGCCACTCTCCTCATGGGATGCTTTCTGTATTAAACTGACAGAGACCTCCACATGTGAACTTCTTGTCTTCTAATTGTAATCCAGGTCTACACTTATTAGTAGCCAGAACACTGCTGTGTAACCTGATTATTTTATTAAAAATATGTTTCTTAGCAGATATCAAGGGCTTTACATTTAATGTTCCACACACTAGTTCAGTGTTCTGTCAGGTGACTACTGAACAGACTTGATATTTTAAGTGGTTCAAAAGATGAAGAGTAGCCAGAAAAGAGCCACAACCAGGAAATCAAAATAGAGTTGTCAAAGCCCAAATGCTAACTAAACTTGAAGACTATGTCTACCTATGTTTCATTAGCAACATTTTTAAGCAGAAACGATCTTCATTAACAATAGTATTTTCATATTGTTTGAAAAAGTATCTCCATCTACACTAACACATTTACATTTCACTTATTTGGCTTACACCTTTATCCAAGGTGACTTACAACATTTATGATACAATTGGTTGCATTTCCTTTGGTTTTTCAATTGGAGAACATGTAGGTCAAGTGTATTGCTCAGGGTCACATGGATTCAGTAGCAGGATTTGAAACCACAACATCTGGGTTTCACTATGGAAAACACATGATGTAGATGTTCGCCTACATTGGTCATGCACATATCGGCAGAAACATCTTTGAAGGCATGTTAACGCTGGCGGTTACAGCATTTATTAAAATGTGAAAACTGTAGCAACCCGTATATTACTGTATTTCCTTTTTTGTGCATTTATGCAGCATTCAAACTGCAGAAAACACAATTTAGATGCCTACAGGTAGGTAACACAATGAGTGCCAGGGAAAGGAACTCCTCCATGTCTACTGTGTTGGGATTTGTTTTTTTTCCATGAAGAGTGGACAATCAGGGAATGAGACGGTGTAATAAGCAGGATCCAATCAAAGAAGGGACACGATCAGAGCTCAATTAGAGTCTGCATTTTTAGAAGCCTACGTTTTTATCCCGTCACGTTACAATGATGAGCCAGGATTTTTAGAAATATACGGGTCTGAAGAACATTTTTAAAAGTCTCTGTTTTCAGGGGTTAAAAATACCAGAGTAGTGTGGAAGAAAGGTGAAGGAGACTAATGTCTGTTGTTAAAAATGAAAACAGAGTAGTTTGGATGTACCCAAAGTCTAATGGGAAATGCTAAGGTTTTCAGGACCAAAAATAACATTAACAAATGCATCAACATTCTTCAAAATATTTAGTCTTGAATGATGGTTATCCTTAAGTAACAGCCTTTATAGCGTCAATGGTTGCGCATCTTCCGAAGCGATGCCCTCAGCAACACACCATAAAATCTTGGACATTGATAAACAGGCACCCAAGAAAGAAAATAAAGAGACTTAAATCTTCATCATCAAAACCCCACACACTACCTTTACATTCTAGGAGAAAAAAGTACAAATAAATAAATTTTTAACTGCCAGAAAACATAACATTAAAAAGGATTTAACCCACTGTACATCAGTGATGATGAACACCCAAAAAATACACAACAGCAGACATGTTTCTGTTGGAATTGATGCCACAATTAGCAATACACTCTTTACTAAATGATCCATAATTTCCATTATCAGTTAGGGATCTTCATTCATATTCTTCAACATTTGTAATACATTGCTAGAGTGCCCATTTGCAAACATTTTAAGAAATATTATACAACTTCCTTAAGACAATCAGAATGATTTTTGTCCATCCATATTGACCTTCCTGAATTTAATTTCCTCTTCATCCCTGCCATGCTGTTCTTTGTAATTTACATATTTAATATATAAAGAAAGATTATACATGTAACCCGTGAGACACTGGCACGTTTAATCACCTGTAAAGAAGCTTCTTTCAGCTGGGATGAACCTCACATGTGTTGCACCTCCTGACTTACAGACATCTGACAGGATATGTAAACCTCAAACATGCATCCTCTAACTGTTCTCAAAAGATAAGGTATGGTTTTTCCATTTTCCATAGTTTTGCCCCCCTATTATTTATGCTCCCTATGGTTTGTTACAGAAAATTAAGTGAGATTAAAACTGTTGGGAGGAAAAAAAAAATGCAAAGTTCAACAATGCTGGAAAAAATGTCTTTACAGGTCAGTAAACCTGTCTAATCCTTGTCTAGGCTTCATTTATATTAGCTTGATAAAAAAGCTTCCAAAAGGTGGACAGTGTTATATCCTGGCTACAGCAGCTTCACTTATCACATATCACAATGTAAAATATGTTCATGGAAAAAAGAAAAAAATCTTGCATTACTGATGTCAGTTATCCAGTATTATGGTGAAAACATGCAAAGTGCATGTGTTTCTTGCTAAAATAATGTTAAATATATACCTCATGAATAATCAGCAAAATGTTAAACAGAAAATTACAGTCTCACAGGAATGATTTCTTGAAATTAAGACTTACCTCTCCCCTCATTTGCTGGTCAAGAGTCCTGTCTTCAACTCATTAAGTCTTTCCAATGAGGCGTCATGATGTGTGTGCTGATTATTCCAGAAGTATTTATTTAACATAATTAAAGAAAAAAAAAAACATGCATTTTGCACATTTTGAACATGCAACTATATAACTGACATGTGGGTTATGCGACACGAGTAAAGTGAGATTGTTTTTTTCTTTCTCCTTGGACATTTTTCAAATCATTTGCCGTTGAAGTCAGTATTGGCTTCAGTGCTGGTTGTACAATTAGTGGGGCTATAAGCTATATAAAACTTGGAGACCTCTTGTCAAAAAGCTACTCTTCAAGGTCTCACAAACACAGGGTGACACTAGGAAGGCGGGAGTTGGGGGTCCCCTTGGAGTAATTGGCATGATCGAATAGCGTGCTCTCCAAGCATAGATAGATAGATAGATAGATAGATAGATAGATAGATAGATAGATAGATAGATAGATAGATAGATACTTTATTAATCCCCAAGGGGAAATTTACATACTCCAGCAGCAGCATACTGATAAAAACAATATTAATTAAAGAGTGATAAAAATGCAGTGCAAATTAAAAAAGTGCAAGGTGAAGAGTGCGAGGCAGGTATAACAGTCAATAACATTGAATAATGTTAACGTTTACCCCCCCGTGGAATTGAAGAGTCGCATAGTGTGGGAGGAGGAACGATCTCTTCAGTCTGTCGCTGAAGCTGCTCCTCTGTCTGGAGATGATACTGTTCAGTGGATGCAGTGGATTCTCCATTATTGACAGGAGCCTGCTCAGCGCCCGTCACTCCGCCACAGATGTTAAACTGTCCAGCTCCGTGCCTACAATACAGCCTGCCTTCCTCACCAGTTTGTCCAGGCGTGAGGCGTCCTTCTTCTTTATGCTGCCTCCCCAGCACACCACCACATAGAAGAGGGCACTCGCCACAACTGTCTGATAGAACATCTGCAACATCTTATTGCAGATGTTGCAGGATGCCAGCCTTCTACCGAAATATAGTTGGCTCTGTCCTCTCTTGCACAGAGCATCAGTATTGGCAGTCCAGTCCAATTTATCATCCAGCTGCACTCCCAGGTATTTATAGGACTGTACCCTCTGCACACAGTCACCTCTGATAATCATGGGGTTCATGAGGTGCCTGGGTCTCCTAAAATCCACCACCAGCTCTTTGGTTTTGCTGGTGCTCAGTTGTAGGTGGTTTGAGTCGCACCATTTAACAAAGTCCTTGATGAGGTTCCTATACTCCTCCTCCTGCCCACTCCTGATGCAGCCCACGATAGCAGTGTCGTCAGCAATCTTTTGCACGTGGCAGGACTCCGAGTTGTATTGGAAGTCCGATGTATATAGGCTGAACAGGACCGGAGAAAGTACAGTCCCCTGTGGCGCTCCTGTGTTGCTGACCACAATGTCAGACGTGCAGTTCCTGAGACGCACATACTGAGGTCTGTCTGTAAGATAGTCCACGATCCATGCCACTAGGTATGAATCTACTCTCATCTCTGTCAGCTTGTCCCTAAGGAGCAGAGGTTGGATGGTGTTGAAGGCGCTAGAGAAGTCCAGAAACATAATTCTTACTGCATACTCGTCATTTACTAATTTTCACCTCTCCATCATTCCCATTTTCTGCGACAGGCTGAGCAGATGGAGGCCCCACTGGTGGCAGCGGGCCTTATTGGTTTGCTTATGCCTTGGGCTGGCTCTGATTGGCTTGTATTATATCACAAACCTTTTTTCTCTCAATTCTTAATGAAAATATGAGATTAACAATTTTTGTCGGCCACCACTATATAATAAATGAGGGGTAACTACTGCATGAAAACAAAATATTATTTTTGGTGGAGTATTGTTTTATGTCAATGGAAAAATAACATGTAGTTTATGCAACACAAGTAACATGACAAGTCTTTCAGTTGTACGCTCATAACATTCCAAACATACGTATTTCTACTAAAATATTGTTGAACAAACCACTTCCAGAAAACGCTTTTGTGAACAAGTGGAATGCGCTCAGACATGACTGTGTATTTGAACTGTTTAATGTCTGAAGGGGATCCGTCATCACAGCTAGCTGTAAAAGTGATTCTCGTTCACTTCAGAAGGTAACAAGAAAAAAAAAAGAGGAAATACAAATGAAAGCCAGATGCATTTTTTTGATTATTAGTAAACAGCCTTGAGCAGACAGCATCAAATGGAGAGTAGAGGCGTTACGTCATTCACATCCTGATTCAATACTTGGAAAGCCAATGGACAGAATGAAACACAACATTAAGAAAACTGCATGTTTCTGGCAGTATAATATTGTGCTGGCTAACATTGAGCTCTTTAAAGTGTCAAAGCCAACAACACCATCTGCAGTGACACACTATGGAAACTGGCAGAAAATAATGAACCACAGAATAAATGACATATTTAAATAAAGACACCTTCACACTCGATCAACAGAAACTGTCAGTGTCCTTCATACAGCTACTGTTCAAATTACAGGCTACTTTGCCCTGGTGGAAGAAAGTGAGTACACATCAATTCATCTCGCAGCAGTATGAAAATAAAGCAGCAAATGTGATTATAGAGCTCTCCTGCCTGTCAGAATGTAGTTGTGATGGTCCAGCTGAGGAGGAGCTGAAACATGCAGTACAATTTATTGATTTCCTATTGGATGTAATATTAGCAAATGAGATTTCTGTGACAGAATGGATATTATACCATGCATATCCTCAAGTGCATTTCAGCTCTTTATGAAACTCAGAGTATAACTGAGATGCAGAGGAACAGCATTATGGATGTCACGGCATTGCTCTGCCTTGACAACAGCGGCTCAAAGCAGCTGCCCGACTGTTGCATTTATTATCCAAAAAGAATTTTCATTCAAACTTCACAAGAAATGAAAAAAGAGGAAAAAAATACTATATACTGTATATATATATATGAGACTCATGTCATAGCCATCATAACTCAAAGAGATTATCTCCAAAACCATGTGGTTATTGACAATAAAAAATTTAAATCAATAACATTGTGGATTTAGCAATAGGCCACAACTAGCCATTATAATTGCTTTCAGAACCCCACTTAGTCCATTTAATTTTATTCTACATAATATAAACTGTGCACTCTACCTATTATATTAACATACATTATTTACTAAATTCATTGCTCAGTCAATTTTTGTGCACCTTTGTCCTTATGAACAAAATCATTCAATTGAAACCACTAAATCAATCTGGAAATGTGTTACTCTTCAATTACTATAGAAGATGATATGCAAATACTTGAAATAGTCCATTTACAAAAATTGAGTGGATTTTGTCAAGAATTGCTGCTGGCAAGATCCAATAGAGTTTAAACGGACCTCAACTGGACTGAATAAATACCCTGGGGCTGGAGATGTGTGGGAATCAAATCCAGTGAAGCAGGCAAACTGCCCTTTAAAAGCATGTGCCTATGAAGACTGATGATACAGAAGTCATCTTTGGAGCATATAAGCCACAGGACAGCATTTTCCCCCTTATATAGCACCTAGAAACTCGCACGAATGAAAATCCTTGTTATTCTGTGGCTATTCTGTACATAAATTTCCACCAGAGGGCATCACAAGGCCATGGCTTACTAGCGAGATCCTATGAGCAGATTTCTGTCTACGTTTAAAAATTACTCTTTCATCAGTACAGTAAAGAACGAGTAAAGCAAAGATTTATTGTCCATTTAAATTAAAACTGCCAAAATAAAGGATTGTAAAGGTAGATTATCAAAAGCAATCACAGTAATTACCCCACTCATTCTTTTTACAAAGTAAGACAAATGAGCAAAGATCCCCAAACGCTATACAAATAAAAGATGTCCCGCTATTGTGCCTACTTGCACAATGAATTATTTCATATTGAAGAGAGTATGAATAGATTTGTGAAATTACAGTTGGACAGTTTCAGAAAGTAAGTAAGAACAAAAGGTTAAAGGTAGGCAGGAGTGGATTTTGTAGCCAAAGCCTTGTCAGCAGCAGATCAGTGTTTAACTAGACTCATTTTTCCAGAGATGTCATCCTCTATTTATCTCCATTAATAGATAGCTTGATAGATAAATCAATAGAAAGATTGGAAAGTCACTGTATAATAGACAGCTAGATTTCCAGTGTCATTAGTGGCAAGATTAACAAACTCATCATTAGACAGACAGACAAACAGACAAAGAGTACTTTAATTGTCCCAAAGGAAATTTTAGCTTTACAGAAGCTGAAGAAATACAGAAAAATCCTGACAAAAATCAACAACTACCCCTTTAAACACTATAAAGGTGTGTTAGTATATTAATAGGTGGTAATATTCCTCTTACCAGTTTCTTTTTGCTTTGCTTCACTAGGAGACTGTGTTCAATTACTCACAATGTTTTTTCTTGCACACTTTATAAGTATTACCAACCCTTAGACTCCACGCCAAGTTCCTTTTGTACTATTCTTATCTTATACTTCCCCATACTGCAGGCAAAATTGCATCTCCCTCCCACTCTTCTTTTCACTACTACAGGTGCTCCCTGCTGTCGGCCCAGTGCCAGCCTGAACATAAGAAGGCTGCTGCAGCAGAACGTGTTTCTCACCCAGTCAAAGATGGAACTGCTTCTTCCACGTACTGGGATTTCATTGTACCTTAACTTCTTAACAGCAATCATCTTGCTTTTTTTTACTTAAATCACAATCAATGTTAGTGGCACATTAATCCATCCTTTGACTAGATGTGGCCACAGGAGACACCATCATTTTGTGATTCCGCAAAGCTAATTTTCTATAGTGGAACAAGATGCAGCACATATCTAAACTGCTGTGAAACACTTCCAACTTTATGTCTGTTTTACTGCATTACCATATTCATGAAGACTTGCAACAATAAAACAATACAAACAAACACTACAAGTACACCAGTAGTCATCGTCCCCCAATAAACCTCAAACAAACAGTTTGGCCAGAACAAATTCAGACATGTTCACCAAACTACTACTATGGAAGACTGTAAAGTTTAAGATGTGAAGTTCATGTGTCACCCAGCTTGTGGGTAAATTCTTTTATGAAAGCAGGTCTTGATTATTTGAAGAAATTTACCAGATACAAGAGGGAAGAATATATGGTAGGCAGGGTGTGGAAGGATGGACAAAATCTTATTGACTTTACATAGCAGTCTGAGGAGGTGGTAAGCAGTGATTATGATCTTCTGTGATGGAGAAGGTCAAAACTTTACTATTAACACACATACACAAAAGTGTCACTGTATCATACCGTGAACCTCTTTAACTGTCCCAGAAAAAAGAGCATCTTGTGAGTTTACTCGATGATGACAGGTGTGTTGACTTCCCATGTCAAAGCACTGAAAATGGCAGTGCCCTGGAACTTAGCCTTCCTCACCACCTCTCTAGCCTGGCTTTTCTTGTATAAAGGTCAGCATAGTTTTTTACTTGCTTAAAGTCCATCACCAATTCTTTAGTTTTTTATTGACATTTAATTCTAGAGCATTTAGTGTGCATCATTTGCCAGCTCAGCTCTCTCATTTATGTTTATAGGGCTCATCAGAATTTATCATGAGAAAATGAGAGTGGTGTCACTAATGAATTTAACCATTCCAAGTAAATCCGCATATGAGGGTCAGTTGTTCATGTACAATGAATTAAAGAGTATTGATGACACACTCAGGATGAAGGACTTAGAGATTTTGCCTTCAGCTTCAACATCTGCTTCCCATAGGGAAGAAAATCCAATAGCCAATAATGCAAGTCCTGATTGATAGCCATGTCTATCACTTTTTCAAAAAGCTTGAAAGGGATAATGGCATTAAAGACACGGCTGTGGTCGATAAAGAGGATACTGATGTATACTTTTGGTGACCCTAAATGTTGAAGATTATCATGAATCCCAAGGGACTGCATGCTCCACTGACCTGCTTACCCTGTGGGAAATTTTAAGTCACAAAAGGTATGATATCTCTGACAGTAAAGCTCTAACTACAGCAAAGTGTCATAAACAACACCATTAATTACCTGTACATATCAATGGCTGTGTCTAAGACTGTGAGGATTCACTCTTTGGTAAAGACAACAGGCAGTCTCGCCAGCAGACTAAACAGAGAGTTGTCCTTCAGATCACATACACATCAGATTGATGACTCCATAAAAAAGAATTAAGACTTGTATAAAAAAACACACACACAGAACATCAGCACAAGTCAAAAAAGCCTCTTCACAAATTTCACTTACAATCTAAATGAAAATATATTAATAGTGGACAAGCAAGGATCAGCTGCAAACTATTTTCAAAATGTGCCAAGCTTACGAGTGGAAGGAAGTCTGCATTACATGAGTACTTCATTAAACAACAGTGAGCTGCTAACAATCAGCCCGAGATTAACATTTACTATAAATAATTTAAAAACAAAACAATATTTGAGGAAGTCTGTTTTGTTTTTTTAACAAATGAGCCCCTGTTACAGAAGGAGTTAAAAAATCTTACAAATTACTGATGAAGATCCCCAGAATGTATTTGTAATCACTGATGACCAAAAGCACTTGTATGATGACTTCTCATTTAGCTGCATTATTTGTTACAGATCAAAGAATCAAACAACAGATACACCTCTATAATGCTGTAAATCAAAAGAATTCAGCTTGAGGTATGCGTTAAACAAAGCCTGCTCTCCTTATTTTGAAAGGTGAATTTTGTCAGCTTTTTCCACAAATTTCCAGAACCAAGCATCTGCAGATGTATCAGCCATCGACAAAAGCAATCCCAGACTCCAAAAACTAATATGTAAGTGAACAGTTAAGACATGCAACACTTAATGTGGTATTAAATTGTAACATTTAAAAACTCTCAAAGTTCTTATCGATACCTAACCACTAGTATCATAGCAGCTCCGGATGAGCACCATTATTTGTGCGGTGGTATTCACATTGCTTAGCCTACCCCAATCCAAAATGTACAGGGGAATGTATAGCATCAGAAAAACACACCCACATACATGACAGAAGTCTTCATCAAACTAAAATTCTTTCCTTAAACTAACACCAATTTTGGATTGGGTCAACATTGATGGCATACATCACAATTCAAAACACCATGGAATGCAAGCCCAGCACCCTTTTGCAGAGTTCACACTGAGGCCTGGTTAGGTGAAATCAAGGATAAAATATGAGATAAATAAAAAATCTAAAATGAGAAAATGGTGAAATCCTGTATTTTTTCTCTAACCCTGCACTTATAGGGCCCATTAAGCAAAGGCTACAAATTAGAACTTGAGCACAGTTTAATATATTTAATGAAAAATTAAAATAGTGGGAAAAAATAGTGAGCTAACAACAGTGCTGAGGTCTCAAGGGCTCTGTGAGAATACAGACTGGCAGCTCATCAAAGCGCAGCACTAAAGCAGAATCGATCACAGCCCTGAATGAATATAAGGCATGAATATCAACATACTCATAACCACTGAACCGTATACACATGAATTACACATAACTGAGAAAAACAGACACACAACGGTGTGCAATAAGGAACATGTGAGAAAACACAGAGGCCTGCTTAAGTACACAATTAGATACAGGACTGAGTGGTGCAAACACGCAGAGGAGAAGAAAAAGTATCAGAGGACATACAGGACAGCAGAATACTCACTCAAGACAAAAAACGGAAACTTGATGAATTGAAAACATATACTAGAGAACAGTGCCAGTAAAAGTCCTTGGTGTACAGAGCATGGGCACTTATAAATGGCACCCAGCACGTAATGGTGCCAACTCAGTATCATTAGAGTTTGCCGACCGGGTTGAGTACCCCTTCGTGATTGAAGTACATGTGCTGTCAAAAACACAAACAACGCCTTTTTGTGTAGGTATCGAGGTCATTGTTGTAATGTCCGGTGTATGGAGTGTGCTTCCCTTAACCTTCAGATGATGGTGCCCTAGACTACTGCCTATGTCACTTAATTTATTGATGGGCTCTGCTAGAGAAGACCTATAAGAAATAAAGGCCATTGCTGTTGTAACATAATAAATTGAGTAAGATGAGACAAAGTTGAAAAGGCATGGGCTGCAAAATGACTGCAAGTATGCTGGCAGAACTGAATTGCTCTATTTGTACCAAACAGCTGATGATTACCAACCATTATGGTATTGCTCACAGTAGCAGAACCACTGACATATTTTATTGACTAGCCTGGTGTGGATCACAGGAAGGCCAATGTTAATTTTGCGCTTGTCACATTACCATGCTCTTTACTTATTAATTTATTTTACCAGCATTTCTCCAGTTGGTCATACCATTACAAGCAGGTATGTGTTCATTCAAGCTGTGACTTACTGCATGTGGTGGATATTGAGATCATCCCTCCATTCTATGTGACTGCAATTAATGTCTCATTTTCATAATACCATTTCAAAATTCAAATTTACATTACCCTATTCCAATTGTCTAAAAGCCATTGCTGCACTGATCTCTTAGGCCAGGTACACTGTGTGATTTTTACAAATTGTGGTCAAGTGACTACTCACGCTACAGTTTGATGTTTGCTCAAACTGTATGAGCATGTTTGGTCCTACTGACATGTAATGATGTGGGTGCTAAGACTATATGTGTACATGGCCCCAGCGGACAGTTTTATCTATTGACATTTTTGCAGTAAAACTTTGTCCATTAAAAACGAATATGGCCTCAGGCTTCTCAAAATGTCAACAAAGAAAAGAGCTGTGTTGCTGACTCTGGCTGTACTGCGTTCTGAAACTACAATGAAGTGAAAAAGGCATAACTGGACATGCAGACAGTTGAAAAGACGAGTGAAATACAGTATGTCTATATAAGAGATAAACGAAGGTACGTAACCTATGTAATTTACCGTTGTATTTATTTCAGGTTCTTCCAGTAAATGTTTTCTAAGGTGCTTTTGTCATTGGCCATTTAATTATATGTGTGTTGTTATATTATAAGTACCCTATCGAAACACAATAATGGTATAACTCAATACACAATGTCCAGCCACTATATTATACAACATACTGAAATTCAATACCAATCTTCTGATATTTGATGCCAACATCACAAATTTGACTCATGAGACCGTTCACACTACAAGACAGCCAACTGAAATTCCTAGCATGACAGAGGCTGTTCCGATTGTATGACAGTTCAATTGTAAGATGCAATCAAGCACATGAAATGACTGTCAATCCAATTGAAATTCTGGCTGAGTCTGAAAATCAGTCGGCAACTGCAGTGTATGCCCGGCTTTACAGGCCTCTGTTGCTAACTAAAGACAGCAACACTGTGGTGCACAGACTACAGCAGTTTAACCTCACTAGTTGATTTACTTCCATTAAACCAGCACTTGATGAAAACTGTATACCAATTGAAGCAAAATTTGCTATATCCTTTACTAACACAAGCAGGCATGGTCAAAATGAATGGGTCATAAACAGCTTAAAGGTCCTCAGAAAAACAAGAGTGTAGATCCAGCTACAGAGACAGATGTACAAATCCTGAAATGGTAGGCGGCTTGCTTATCAGCATACAGCCTTGCAATGTATTTCAGGCACAGATGGAGTGGATTTTCAGTCATCTGCACCAGGACCGTTAATGTTGTTGCTGATTAATATTAATGACAGATTCAGTTATAGTCAATAGAATTTGTAAATATGCAGATGAAACTGAAATTACTAAAATAGCAAATACCAAGCAAGAAGAAAAGCAATTGAGGATGACCTAGGCAATTTTCAAAATTTTGTAAATACTTAAAAATACAGTTTAATACAGAGAAGTGCTAAATGCAAGAGGGATGAAACTCTGAACAGGACGTAGGGGTTTATATTATCACAATATCCATATCCAAATGAACAGGCATTTAAAAGGATGAAACATCATAACGTGTGACATCAGCTTCAACTGGTGTGCAGTTCTGTTCAATGTATAGAAGTTCTCAACATGGGACAGAAAACAACCACCAAGTGCGCCTCCGGGTAAAAGAGCATGTCCTACTCTGACAGTGTAGCAGAATAGAACAGGCGGGCCTAATCAATTTCTTTAAAATTCTGCATGGCCTCAATAAAAATGAGCAAGCAAAATTCTCTCTCTTAAAAAGGAAATCACATACTCAAAGTCACCAGTGGAAGTGCATCCATGATAGAAACCTAGAAGAACTATTTTTAATCAAGGGTTGAGGAAATTCTCAACAAACTACTGAGTCATTCAGCTGAAGTGGAGACCTTGACATCCTTTAAAAAGTGTCTGAATGAGATAAATAAAAGGAAATTTAATTAATTGCACAAAAAATGTGAAAGGTCACAATAGCCACTATATAATTCAGAACACTGTGACAGTAAAAAAAAGATATCGGGAGGAGTTAGTGATTACTTAACCAAGTCAGTTTAATGGGTTGGATTGGACTTCTTCAGTGTGTTCTTATGTAGGTACAGGGAAATTTGTTAAAAAATGCTATATATATTTCACATTTTTTGTCCCACAGTGGATCTATTTTGGCTTTTTTGATTACCATCAAGAGTAAAAGACTCTTTAATGACAAAGTTAAAATAGATCTCTGCAAAGTGGTCTAAATTAATTACAAATATAAAATACAGAATAAGCAATCACATAAGTACTCAACCCCTTAAAATTGAAAAAGTCACTAGGGTAGCCAACTGGTTTTACAAGTCACAGAATTAGAATCAGCTGGAAGGACAACTTATAGTGAGTCAGTATGGTGGGCTAACCTACACAATGAAAACAAAAAACACACCAAGTTCATGAAAAGAGAACTGAAAAGCACATGTCAGGGAATAGAGACAAGAAACAATCCAATCTGCTGAATATCCCTTGGAGTGGCATTAAATCACTAACTACGGAATGAAAAAAGCATGGCAGAGCCGTAAATTTGCCATCCACAAAAACTGAGTGAACACTAGTGAGGAAAGCCACCAACAGACCTGCGAGAACTCTGAAGGAATCACAAGCTACAGTGGCTGCAACTGCAGAGACTGTGCAGACAATAATGGTTGCCTGGTTGCCTCACAAGTGACAGCACGAGTGGCAAAAAGAAAATCACTGCTTAAAAAAAAAAACACCACCACTTAGACTTTGCAAAAAAGGCACATGGAAGACTCTAGAGTTGGCTAGAAGAAGGTTCTATAGTCTGATGAGACCAAAATGGAGCTTTTTGGCCATCAGACTAAATGCTGTGTTTGAAAACTACACATTATCACAAACATACCATCTGCAATGTGAAGCATGATGATGGCAGCATTGTGGTGCGTAAGTCTTCTGTGAGAAAAGGAATTCCTGGAAGAAAACATGATGACATCTGCAAGGAACCTGCACTCTGCGAGAAGATTTGTTTAAAAGACATCGACCCCAAACAAAAAACCAAAGTGACACAGGAATGGCGTCAAAACAACAACATTGATGTCCTGGAGTGGCGACTCAAAGTCCAGATCTCAATCCAAAGGAGAATTTGTGTCTGGACTTGAAAATGTCTGATCATTCACAATTCATATAGATTTTGACAAAGCCGTGCAGTTTTGCAAGTAAGAAGAATGGAGAAAAATTATAATGTCTGGATATGCAAAGATGACAGAGAAAGTCCTGTGCATATACGCCATCATGGCTGCCAAAGGTGCATCTACTAAATAATCACTTGAAAGGGATGAAGACTTATGTGATCAATTAATTTGTGTTTTATATTTGTAACTAATGTAGATGACTTTGCAGAGATCTGTTTTCATTTTGACATTAAAGTCTTTTTTTGATGATCAGTTTAAAGCAAATTAAATCCACTGTGAAGTAATAATGTACAGCAATAAAATGTAAAAACTTCCAAGGTAATCAATATTTTTTATTGGTGCTAGAATTTATTATGTCACAAAACATGTAAAACGCTCAAAGCAAGTAGGGCTAAACAAACACAGCAGCTAGGAACTTGCAGACAGTGCAGATTGGACTGGTTAATAATAACAGTTTATTTGGCAAATGAGAAGTCCAAGCTGATGGGAATGTTTGCAGTAGTGTAGGCCCAAGCGGAAAGAAAAAGGTCAAAAAAGAACAGGAGAAAACCCTTCTAGACAAATGAGCTGCCATGATTTCAATTTAACATGCAACAGGATCTAGCCACATTTACATTGCACCTTTTCACCATAAATGCAACAAGACATTAAAAAAATAAAAAAGCATATATTATATATATATATATATATATATATATATATATATATATATATATATATATATACACACACACACACAGTAAAAATGTGGCTTGATACTGAGATGTATAGCTTGTATATTAAATCCTTTAATCTTTTTCCTCTGAAATTCACTTGGTGCACAGATCTTATCAATGCTCCAGTCTCTCTATAAATGACTGCACATTTTCTCTAGGACTTAGCTAGAACTTTATAAATGGTTTTGTGTCAAAAAGCTCACCATAAAAAATGAAAGTCCTTTTAAAGAAAAACACAATGCACTCCCCCTAAGGTGTCACAAGATAAACTGCTAATACACCGTAACTAACATTAGACTTTCACCAGAGAATTGTTGCTCCAGCATTTTTCGTTCATTGTTGCCAATGGCAAGGTGAAGGAGCATTCTCACTGTGTTTATGCATGTTAAAACTGGTTTTTAACATAAGCCAGAAAAACTCCCCCGTAATAAGGCTTTATGAGCTGAAATAAGTGGATGTCATATCTAACCATGGTATGCTCATGTTCTAAGCCTGCTGAACTAATTTCCTCCATTCATTTTACTCCCACACATCCATTTAAAACAGTTTACTGAACAGCAAGCACATTTGCAGGCCATTTTTCAGTTTTAGATTTTTAAAAATGCAGAGTTTTGTTAGCAACAATAATTTTACAGCAGTAGATCTCAAGTTCACTCCTGGGGGCTCACTGTGGCTTCAGGTTTTCATTTTAAGCAGTTTCACAATCTCTCTCTCTTGTTTAATAAGCTGGTCTTTCCTTCTTCTCAGTTGTGTGAGTTTTATATCGGTATAAAATTGGGAAATATTTGTTTTTTTTCTCCATATTTTTTAATTCTTAATTTTCTTGTGTCTTTCTCCAATGAATTCAGCTCTTTCCATGGAATTTTCTCTCTTAACTGTATATTAAAAATGACAAGAGGTGCAGACACCAAGGCAATTGACACTACACGCTGAAAGGCTGTAGGTACTTCAGTGTCATATCCATTGGTATGCTCATCAGAAAATAATTGACCCAGAGCTGATCAATCCATCAAGTGACATAGGTGGTTGCCTAAGGTGCCATCATCTGAGGGTCACCATTTATGAAAGGTTAGGTGCATGCGCTCTGTATACCTCCCCCAGGTCATAGAAGTATGATAATGATGTCTGCAGTATCTACAGAAATTGACACCTTTTGTGTTTCTGAAGGTGTGTATTATCAAATTTAATGAAAATGAGTGGGAGATGTTACCCACTTGGTGCCTTTTATGAGAATAAAAGTGCACACACTCTGTATACCATGGGGCACACACTCCTTAAAGTTTCATGGTATTTACACACAGGGGCTCCATTAGTGCTATTGAATAGGTGCACACTCCAGACACTGAGGGGGAAAACAGGTTGTCAAAGTCCAATAATGCCCACTAACCGCTATGGACAACGTGGGTCAACCTCCATCAACTCCACCTAGAGATCCAAATGGGCTTCTACTGGCACTGTCAGGAATGATGATAGTGAAAACAATCTTAAAAACCAGGATACCAAAAACAAGACATTATCACCTGTAACACGCATAATAACATACTGCATTCTGTGGAACTTGACCAGGACACAGACAGGCAGACACGTTCAAATTACCCCACACATGTTTATTGTGGTCTTCCATTATTACAATTCAGCTCACTAACCCCAATACCCCAAAGTTCTGGCAAACACACAATGCCTTTTCTTCAGACCACCTCCTTCTCTCCTCCAGAGACCTCGTCCTCTCTTCTCTCCCGACTCAAGTCATTGTATGAAGGGAGACGGCCCCTTTTATAAGTACCCAGATGTGCTCCAGGTGTGTTCCGGCAATCTCCCACCGACACGCCCCAGTGTGGCAGAAGTACCGGCTGCATCCCCGGAAGCACTCTGGGTGTCCCTGCTCGTCTTCCCCCCAGCACTTCCGGGTGTGGCGGAAGTGTTGAGGTTCAGGGTCCTCCAGGTATTGGGGTGCCCCCTGGCGGTGACCACAGGCCCCTACAGGGTTGAGCTTCCCAGCTCCGTACCCATGGCCCCCAAAGGAACCAGGGCGGTTGCCCCCTCATGGTCTGGAGGAGGCACAAGCCCTCCTCCGGTCTTCTTGGGTGTCCTGGCTGGGTACCACCCCCACCCGGGTACCACAATTCCAACAAAACATTAGTAAACCCATGAAAAGCAACATACAGAGACTTATTTTGAATTATCCACAACTTTGGATGACCAGGAAGTGCATGATACTGATATTTTATCCTGTTGTAGGGAAATGTCATCTCTGTGCACCACTGAGAGTCCCTGCACAGCAATGCCATAACTACTGTAGATCAAAATGACAAACAGAAAAACAAAGTTGAAGTTGAAGAAAGACATGAAATATATACACTTACTGAGCAAATTCTTAGGACCACTACACAAATACTGGGTAGGGCCTGCTTTTGATCTCAAAACTGCCTCAGTTCTTCATGGCATGGCATGTTAGAGACATTCATTTGAGGTTCCGGGTCCATGTTCACGTGATTGCATCATGCTATTTCTGTAGATTTGTCAGCTGGACATATATGCTGTGAATCATCTGTTCTACCACATCAGAAAGGTGTTCTACTGCATTCAGATCTGTTAATTGAAAAGGCCTCTGAAGAACACTGAACTCATTGTCATGTTTATGAAACTAGTTTGAGACGACTTTTGCTTTGTAACATGGTGTATTATTATGCTGGAAGCAGCCACTACAAGATGGGTAAATTGTGGCCAAGAAGGGATGGACATGGTCAGTAACAATACTCAAATAGGCAATGGCATTCAATTGATGATTGATTTGTGTTAGCATGCCCAATGTGTGCCAAGAAAACATTACCCACACCATCACAACACCACCACCTGCCTGGATTGTTGACACAAGACACATTGGGTATGAGGATTCATGCTGTTTGTGCCAAATTCTTACCCTACCATTTATATGAATTAGATTCATCAGATCGGGCTGTGGTTTTTTTGTTTTTAACTGTCCAGCTTCAGTGAGCCTGTGCCTAATGCAGGCTCAACTTTTTGTTCTTTGCTGAGAGTAGTGGAACCCGATGTGGTCTTCTGCTTTTGTCTGCCTCAAGGTTCAATGTGTTGTGCATTCTAAGATGCTTTTCTGCTCACCACAGTTGTACAGAGTCTTTATCTGAGCTACCGTAGCCTCTTTATGTCATCACAAACCAGACCTTCATCAACAAGGCATTTCCATCTGCGGATCTGCTGCTCACTGGATGTTATCTGTTCCTCGCACCATTCTGAGTAAACTCTGAGAATGTTGCTTGTGAAAATCCCAGGAGATCAGCAGTTATAGAAATACTCAAAACCAGTCTGTCTGGCACCAACAATCATGCCACTGCTGAAATTACTGAGATCATATTTTTTGATGCATCAACTGAAGCTCTTGTCCTGTATCTACAGGATTTTATGCATTGTGCTGCTGCCACACGATTGGCCGATTAGATAATTAATAATTTGGTCAGTAAGTGTATATATAATATGTCATAAACAGAGCACCAATAGATGAACAATTCATTTATTACTAACACAAATCATAGTATTAATTAAGGTAGGAGTCCTATAAAAAAGAGAAGTTTATTGGAATGAAAACGTGCAGCCAGAAATGGTTCTGGGGACTGAATTCAATAAGCACTGTTTCACACCTTTGCTTCCAGCAAAGTTACACTTGCATAACCTGCTCCAAAGTTGCCTTTTCCTCAGTATAGTGGAAAGATGTTTGCTCGTCCCTCATCATTTTTTCCATATTATGATTTAGTTTTGGCTGCCTGTTGAAGCTCATTTTTATAATATTATGTAGTATAATAATATTATATGCTTTCTGTCTTAGGGGAGCAATACACATCAGACTAGTAAATCAGATGATGCATAACTAGATCAAGTGCAGGAGACTGTAGAGACATAAAGAACAAACTGTCTTGATATGTGAGGATTTCACTCTAATGGTGTCAGAGAGTGGTAACGCATTGCATTGTCAGTTGGACATACAAGTTAAGAATTTCACTGAATTCTGTAAATGTGATAATCCTACAGCTATTAATAAAATTTAATAATGGGTTCAGGACATGATTTAAATTTGCAGCTGTGCAGAAAGGTGGTTATGAATACATAAGTATTGACCATAATGGATGGTTCCTAAGCATAATCTGCAAGCAACAATGAAAAATTAAGACACAACAATGATTACTGAAGTTGATAATTGATATCAGTCACAACATTCACTACAACATATGGGCATTTGTAAAGTCTGAAGCCGCTACTGTGTGAACTATAGTCATTTCTAGGATGGTCAAGCTGTTCTAGTAGCAATTTTGCATTTCATTATTTTTTTAAATAACGTTTATTTTGAAAATTTGGTGCAAGTTATGACTATGTGTTATTACTCCCATAACCAAATATTCTAGAAAAGATTTACAACATGTAGAAAGCTTTCCTAACAGTTACAATATATTTTGTCAAACTATTTGGGCTTCATTTTGTTTGGAATTATACTGTGTATGTTATATTTAAAAAGAATAAGTAAACCTCAATATTCAGCTAATAGAAACAAATTCCAATGTCAAGGAAAAGTAAATGTTGAATTTGACTACACACAAACAAACTGAATAAAATCCAAGGTAATTTCTGTTTTCGTGAACTCATTTAAAAGGTACTGTTAATAACAGCAGCCTTTTGAAATGTTGATAATCTGAAGGATGAATATAAAGAAGAAGGAATGCAAAGGATTGGCTGCCCACACAGTAAGGAGTCATTGTACTAAATTGTAAGAAAAAAGTGAACGTTCTACTGAAAACAGTAATAATTAGAGTATTCTACATTTAGAGAGATCGTTTTCTTCTTTAAGATGAACGGAAAAACCCATTTATTGATAGGAAGGAGATAATTGGGTATCATTAGCTTCATTTAAATTGGTGTGTTACGACTTTAAAGCTGGATTAACTTCCACTTGCTGATGGCTGTCAAGTACCCGGCTAACAGGTATTTCCGCCACCAACACCACCTGCCACTGTCAGTTTTTATAACACATCTTTTAATTAGGTTTATACACAACATATGGACAGCTCCTTGATGGCAGTCCTTCAGGCTATGTTTAGACTAGCTGTGGACACATGGAGGTAGGCTGTTTCTAATTCTAAAATATGCAGACTTTTATAGATGTGTCCACCTTGATTACTCAGCACATAGGTCATTCTTTTTGCATACATCGTCGAAAATTTCAAGTCCTTCCATTACATTTCATAAGTAAAGTTTTGTTTAAATCTTTACAGAAGAAAACAATCCTTTTACACTTCCATTAGAGCCTCATTAGACATGGCTGGTGTGTAAGTAAAAAAACAAACAATTTACCCTGACTGTGACTCTGCAAAAAACAGAAATTAGCAAAAACCAATTTCTGAAGTCAACATCCAAACAGTGGACATGTGGAATATATTAAAAAAAATCAATTACATTTAAATACACTTTAGAGAAATGTGAATATAGTCAGGTTTGCATGTAAACTGATTAAAAAGGGTGTTTAGAAATTTGAATACAACATTCTATAGAAATGTAAATTCCAAAAGTGCAGCACGAATAATACAACTATTTTATGTTTTGTAGCCTAATAAGATGTAAATAGAAAAACACCAGACAATAATGTAATATTCGATCATTTTCCTTAATAAATAAATGACCAAGTATAATATTTTTGTCTCATTTGTTTACTGGTTTCTCTTTATCTACTTTTAGGACTTGAGTGAAAATCTGATGATGTTTTAGGTCATATTTATGCAGAAATATAGAAAATTCTAAAGGGTTCACAAACTTTCAAGCACAACTGTATAATGAAGTATGCTGGTTAGTAAGACTATGGGAATGGATTGGGCATCTGGTTAAAATAGCAAGATGAATGGATAGTGGAAAATTTAAAGTACTGATGCAAGAGAAACCATTTCAGTCTGCTAAAAAGTGAAGTGTGGGCTAAAGTACCTCTTTTCAGCAGGATAGTGATCTCAAACATAGGGCCAAAGTAACCACTCATGGCCAAAAAGGCGAATGTCTTACAATGGCCCAGTCAAAGATTTAATCTTAACCTGACTGAGAAGTTCTTACATTATTTAAACACTACAGTGAGCATGTGTCATCTAACTAACAACCTGGAGCAAATCTACTGGACCAAAATCACTCCTGAACAGCACGGAAAACTGGGACAGACTTACCCCAAAAGAATACAAATGGTGGCTCTACAAAACTTTAAACTGAGTGCACCGAATACTTATGCAAACTGCATTTCTGGATGAACACATTTAACACTAAAGCACACACTCATGGCAAATGAGCACATAACACCTTGAGTTCCTCTGCAATTGCCATTTGCCTAATGTATTATTTCTGAGGTCAATATTAAATGCACATTTATTAGTTATTACTGGGTATTGTTAATTTAGCCATAATGTATGTGTTTGTAATTGTAATTTTGATGAAGATCAGACCACATTTTATTAGTAATCAATTAAGAATTCCGGGGAACTCCAAATGGTTTACTTACTTTTTCTTGCATCTGTATTACAATCACATAAGTTTTAGCCTAGCAAGACCTGAATTATTCCGAGTCCTGCAGGGCACTGCTTTGGATTAAACGTAATTCTTACTGCTTTAGATAAAGATTCTTGTTAAACTCTTGCTCAATGAAAAGTTTTATTTTCATAACTTTCTAAGTTTACTCATTTTACATGTCACGCTATATTGGAACAAGTATGACAAAAGGTAGAAAAAGTGCTTTACAATATGAATGCTGTCCTTTTCTTCTGAGGGGGAGATACAGATTAAGAAAACGCTACATTTTAAGTGTACGATATGATTTAATCAATCAGTCCTGCGCTGAAGCCTCTAATGTAATTAAAAAGCTCTTGTTATCACTTTCTTTCTATAATCCAAGCGTAGACTACATTTCATGCTTTTACACCATAAATTTAAAGACCTTGAAACCTGAATACCCCCCCCCCCCCCACAACATCACTATAAATATCAGTTCCTAGATTAGTAACGCAACTACTCATCTGAGAGACTGTAGATTCTTTTTTCACTTTCCTTTCTGAATAACAATACAAGTTTCATGATTCAGTGCTCAAGACATCTGAAGACTGCAATTATTTTAATATGGTGTTAGGCAGAAACTTGAAATGGAAGTAACACCAAATTTAAATTAAATAACAGGCAGCGTGTTCAGTTACTTTTAAATTTAAATGCTTTAAAAATGAAGTGTGAAAGTCGGGTTATACATGTTCAGTGCCAAAGGCAAGCTGCTATAAAGCAGAGCGGGACACATAGATAAAAATAAGAATTTGCAAAATCAGACTCTTTAACATTATGAATTGTAACATTATTTTGATGTTAATTTCAAGAATTACTAAAATGATATTGAAAGTAAAAAACTTACAAAATAAGGTTCAAAACAATGGAAATAAATGGGACAGAATTTAAAACACTGGGGAAAAAGTCAAAAGACTTGGAGTATGAGTGCAAAGTATCCAGATACCACCTGCTGATCGTGCAGTTTGGAAGACAACGTGAAATTTCTAATGTGATTTGGAGTGAAAAATAGAGTTTGACGTCTATCATAAATGTCAAAGGTGCCAAAAGAAAATGTGAAATTAACTAATACTGTATTAATCAGATTGTTAAAAGCATAACAAACAGTAAACATCACACCAAAGTTCATGAAAACATGTTCACCTCTATAGCTGAATTTTCAGGGTTGAGTATTACATTACCTTTTGTTAAAGTTACTTGTGTTCCTGTTCTAGTCATCTTAACTGTATTTTCAAACAAGTTCTCATCATCACATTTTAAGGAGAGTGGCAGAGATCCCATTTGTTTGTTTTATGGGCATTATCAGGAAGATTCTTAGTTGTGGCAGAGGCTGGAATGCTATTAGCAGATGTTTAATAACCAGAGTTCAAGAGACAATACTGAACCAGAAGTCCTTAAACAAAGTAAAGTCAACACCAGATTCAGAGTTAAATTCACTTTGCTTAAGCACTAAGTCCTCCGCAAAGTCTTCCTTTTGTCTGCAAAAAGTTTAAACATATTACTTAAACTGTGCAGCCAACTTACTGTGTATATATTCTGATTTAACCATTGCACCGTTCCTGGCTTGGATGTTTTTTCTTTTTGTTTCTCTATTTTGGTGTATTTTGCCATTGATTGTAATACTATGAATATTGTTTGAATAATTTATTTAATATTGTCTAATGGCTATGGCATGTCTAGTGATTCTTTAAATTATGTTTCATTTACTCTTTATTTGGGGACTAGGGGGTGGAGCCCCCCGATGCTGCAGTTGGGCGACCAGCCCTCAGTACTATTGAAGAGTGAGCTGCACACAAAATACCTGCTTCAGGATTGAGGTTACTCCCTTTTTCTTTTGTTTGTGTTTACTTCATGTTTTTGGATTTCCTGGTTTTGAACACTGGTCCTCATCTAAGGTACTGTTTCTGTTTTTTGATTTGGATTTGTTCACTCTTTTTTGTTTCCTTTCTTTGCTACTGACTTTGTTTTCTTTCTACAGTTTCAAATTCTAACAACAGATATTTAAATATTAGATGAACATTATTTTCTGTTGAAAGGACAGAGGATCTAATGATTTCCCATCTCTTCCTTTATGAACATTTGATGATTTTATAGTCTTTGCCACATTTTTGGACCTGTGTAGATCATAAACCTGCCACTAGAGTTGTCTTTGCAGAGGCTGATTTGGAGTGGTAAGGCCTACATTTTGGATTCAGAACTGTGTGATTGTGTAGGTCTGGCTTTCATTTTCAGTGTCTTCAGTTTTTTTAGTGTTATGAACAGATAGACATTACAGTAGTATGATGGTATGGGTCATGTGGCACATGAATCATATTCCTAGCAGCCATAGCAACCAGACACACAAAATGGTTGCATCTAAACAAATAAATACACGATTGGTGCTGATAAAGAAGCATATGATGGTGAAATTATAATTAAAAGAAAATAAAACATGACAGACAGACAGACAGACAGACAGACAGACAGACAGACAGACAGACAGACAGATAGATAGATAGATAGATAGATAGATAGATAGATAGATAGATAGATAGATAGATAAAACACTCAAGTACACTGTCAAAATTACATTGGATGTATCAAACACAAATATATTCTGATCCTCAATCCCCCGATTGTTTTTGTGGTATTATCACTGACCTTTAATAATACGATTATTCTAGAAAGTTTTATATAAAAGTCATGCCAAAAATACAGTATTAAAGAAATCAAGATTGTATTTATATGTCCCATGTACACACTCAAGGTTATCTAGTGAAATGCAGCTCAGTTAGCAGAGTGTACTTAAAAGTATAAATTAAAAACAGACAAACACAAAACACAAGTAAGCATTGCACCAAATCATTAAATATCATTCTACTAGCTGAAATACCTGGCGTGGCCCAGGAGGAAAATAAAGTTTTTTTTCTTTTTTAATTGTTTGAGAAAAGTACAGTATAATTAAAAAAAAAAATTAAAAATAAAAATAAATTAACAAACAATGAAGACTCACTAATGTGCTTGTATTGTTTACTGAAGTGCCTTGTTATATACAATGATTTTAGTTTTTCCATCTTTAGCCAATATATAAAGGTTCTTAGGACTTCATACCGTTGAACATGCCACATAAAGTTGTCCATCTGAGAAAATAGGCTGTGTCCAAATTGATTCCAGCAGTTTTCAATGATTGTCCAAATGTTCTGAGCATCAAGTGGATGATAACAGACATACAAGACCGAATCTTCAATTAGTCTCTTCCAATTGAAATTCTTTTACAATCAAAGGTTAAATATTTTATGTATATAAATAAATATTATAAGTTAAATATCATAGCTATATTTGGTGTATACTTTACCTTCGATTTTGATAAGTTTATTTAGTTTTTTGATTATGAACGTATTAAAAAAAAACTAACACTAACACGTTGGCTACGATGTTGCGAAACAAATGACATTTAGCTCATTAATAAATAAACAAAAATCGCAAAGACAGCCACTAAATCTACAAAATAAATATAGGATATATATGGTAGATAAAAATAAAATTGCTTACTTATCTTATATATAATAGCCATATTATATATAATAGATAAGAGTATTTTAATCAAAAAATAATCGCGTAATACATTCAAAGTAGTGTAAAAACAATGGGAAAAGCAAAGCCTTTTTTAGATTTTTTTGACAGATTAATTTTTGTTTTGCGGTGTAGTACAGTAATCCCTCCTCCATCGCGGGGGTTACGTTCCAGAGCCACCTGCGAAATAAGAAAATCCGCGAAGTAGAAACCATATGTTTATATGGTTATTTTTTATATATTTTAAGCCCTTATAAACTCTCCCACACTATTATAAACATTTCATGCACAATTATACAGCATAAACCCTTTGTATTCTCTTAGATATTAGGTAAGATTCGTTGAAATTATGTATGTAAACACAGTTTACATACAGTAAAACCTAAATATTATTTTAAAGATATCGAGCGTCTCCGATATCACATATGTTACAGCCATTACGACAGATAGGCCACCAGCAATAAATATGTACAATGCAAGAAAAATTGTATACAGTAAAATGTGTGTACAGTGACACTAAACTATGTACATGTAATAAGTACTGTACATAAATAATTAATTATGGTTACTCACCAACAATGACACGACGACTTGTCCGATAACGATGAGTTTAATTTTACTGCACAACAAAGGATAGCGTTACAGCTCTTCGAAAGGAGCCTCTTCAGGCGACTGTTTAGCACCGCCGTTGTTCTTCTTCCATCACTCTTCAATCCAAATCCCTAAAGCAGATTCCATCCAGACTACTGCCTTATCACGTCCACTTGTAACTCGTTTTGTGCCCTGGTTAAAGGACATTGCAGCCGTAGATCTTATATGCTTTTCCTCCTTTTTAAATAAAAAGAACTGTGGACTCATTTATGCTGTAATGGTGTCCTGCAGTGGTGTAGCTGTTTCCTTCCTTCAGCATATCCAAAACTTTTACCTTTTCTGCAATCATTTGCATCTTCTGTTGAAGCTTGGGCACGTTAATGCTGAATGAGTGAGATTAGACTTCCTGGTTAATGCAGCACTCCGTCGCTGAGCCAATCAGCAGCACACAGGAACTTAACCGCATGCTCTGATTGGGTAGCTTCTCAGCCATCCGCCAATAGCGTCCCTTGTTTGATTTCAAATGCGTCCCTTGTTTGAATTCAAATGGGCAAATCAACTGAGGAAGCACATGCACTGTAGACCACAGACATCCGCGAAGCAGTGAAAAATCCGCGATATATATTCACATATGCTTACATTTAAAATCCGCAATGGAGTGAAGCCGCGAAAGACGAAGCGCGATATAGCGAGGGATCACTGTAATATGTTTTTACATGCAGAAATTTTGACAACGTAAAAAAGTCAATTAAATTAATATTATTATTAGGTTGATTTAATTCTATTACCACTACAGCATTGTTACAGTAAGAATAATTCAAGATGAAAATATGGTTAACTAAAACAAACATTAAATGACAAACAAATAATAGTACTGATTTTTCATGATAAAACTGTCGATTACTTTTACGGAGCACACCAGAAACGTTCCGAGCGTCTATTTTATATATAAGATATGGTGGCTCAAGTCACAAAGACAGAATGAGTCCCAAAAATAGTTGGGATGCCAACCTGGCCAACTCTATTTAATTTCAAAAGCAACAGGCACTTGTTGGTGCTCAAACATAAAGAATGCTGGCAGTCACCTCCACTTTGCCCTGTGGTGGTCATTCCAACTGTTAACTGGATGATAACATGCACACAAGACCACAAGTTAGGGTTGATTTCACCTTACAATATTTTTACTCAACTAATGAGAAACATGTCTACTGACTTTCACGAAAATCACTCCAACTGTTCAGAAGTGATGCTGGAACATACATACATAACACACACATACATTGACTTTTATATATATATAGATTTCATGCTTCTAATAAAATACACAAACTCAATGACTGTTTACCTAGTACTTAAGCCAAGGACAAATCACACTTAGACTGCTTACTTTCCAAGACTCAAGAAGTGAGGTCACCACAACTATGCAAGTGTAAATCCTTTGGTGTCATTACTGCAATTTTTAACAATTGCCATATCATACAATAAATTCAGTGCTCATTTAAGTAGCATATTTTGCATTGTGACTTGATTTTTTAGCCAAGCCCCTTGTCAATCAGTGGTGGGAAATAATGGCCATAACTGGCCAGAATGTCACATTTCATTCATGTGGGTAATAGCAGCTCTAATTCTCATCCTTCTAAAAACCGAATCTGATAATAAAAATAATAATGGCCCCTCTAAGAATACTTGCTGACATTTTTTTCCTATGTATATTGGGCTTTGCCTGGTATTTTCATTAAAAGTGCTGTAACATTGTATGGTAATTCTCAACAGAACAAATTGGAAGAGTTTTGATGACAACAGGCCATTGAAGATTGCCAATCCTTTTCATCCAAATTTTCCAAACTTACATCAAATTTTGTGTGTCCCTAAAGTAATATTCTTTACCATACAATTTACTCCATGTATCTGTGCTGTTCTTTGAAAAGAAAAACTATCTTACATTTGTGTTGAGAAAAGCCAAGCAAAATGACACCTTTTATTGGCTAATCTTTTTAGTTAGCCAATAAAAGGTGTCATTTTGCTTGGCTTTTCTCTACATTCATAATGGCTAACACGGTACAACACCCTAGTATTACATTTGTGTGAAATTTACCTTAACGAATGTCCAAATGTGTCCCCGCGTTCCTGATGAAGAATTTATCTATACACTATCTATATAAAATCTGTATCTAAATCTATATCTTATCTTATATATAATTCGCCAGTCTCCTCCCTCACTCACTCACGTCCGTCCGAAGCTGAATGCGCAGTCGCCTTCTGCACACGTCCGAAGCCGAATGCGCAGTCGCCTTCTGCACAGCTGCTCGAAAAACCTTACGAGACCAACATCGCGGCAGGCGGCGGATTTACGGCCGCGAAAATTCAAAGAGAAAGGCGACTTCGATTAAAGCTCTAGAGGCCTGAAAGGAGATTTTGACTACAGCTCCAGGCATAATTACGCATTCATTCAATAAGACCTATATCAGGTTTGTGGTGCTTATACTTATTACTATTCCACTCATGCCCGTTTCATCTTACATTGTCGAAACGGGCTCTTTGTCTAGTCTATATATAAAATGCTAAGGGTTGTACGTTTGTCACACAAAAACTTACGAAACACTGAGCCTTGAACATTGATCTTGGTTTTAATTGAGAGCATATGCTTTTATACGCATAACATGACCCATGAATTAGACGTGCTAGCTAACTTGGGCACAAAATTTGGCGTTGAGTCCTCCTCATGACAAGCGGAGACATGGCTGTGCACTGTGGCTGACAGGAAAAGAACTGCTGTGACATTTTTGGGAGTTGAAGAAGCCAATTACATGATAGAAAGAAGAATGACAGTGCCGCCTTCCACTGTGCACAATCTGCTGTTACCAGCGAACTACATACTAGGACTGGAACTGCTGAGCACGTAATGCAAACTGCAGAAGCTGATTACGTTATAGGAAATGTACAATGACATCTCTGGACTATGCAAAGTTATTGGAGTCCATGTCTTTCTTACAACAAACTACACAGGCAAAATGATCAAGAAGATGATATGCCTGCTGAGCGTGAAGCAAATTGCAGAAGCCAAGTAAACAACATGTAGTGCAGCAACCTGCTGGTACTCATGCACTACTAGACCTGGAACTTTGATCTTGGGAGGACTTGAGGTCCGTGTGGTTTCACAGTTTTAAACATAGCTGGGATCCACTTCCCTATTTCCCTACATAATTTTAAACAATTCCACCATGTCAACTTTTAATCTGAATTTGTTTCAAGTAAAATATATGCAGGAATCTCCTATCTTTTTTTCTTCCACAGACTTTACAGTTTATATATCACTGATGTCCTTCTACATTAGTGTAGTAGTGAAAATGAAGGAAGGTGTGATAACCTTTATGAAATTAATTCAGATGTTTTCTCAGATCAACAGAGGTATTAAATCAATCTCTTCACTGTGTTTTCAGCTGACATTTCCTTGACATCAGTCTAACTGAAATAAATGCTGCAGAGTTGGAAGGTGTTTCACAAATTAAATCCATCTGCCAGGGCTGAGCTGAAATGAATCACATTTAAGTGTAAATGAGGGCAAATTATGAAAGAGACATGCGGAAGACAAATGTATTTGAGAACATGGAAACTGATCACTTCCCACATTTATCATAGACATTGAGCTGATGCACTAATTCAGAGCATTTCCACACACAGCCCTTGGGTGAGCTGCCAGTATGCAAATCAGCCTCTAACTGAACAATAAACCATAGCCCTCTCCTGGGCAAGGCAGTTACCAGAGGGCTGGCCAAAAGCATTGATAAATATTCTCTTGATATTCAAGTAAAAATGATTTCTTGGCAGAGACCTGTACCTGCACAAGGGAATGAAATTGGACAGATCCCCATTCTTATAACACCTGGATGTCTCAGACAAGGCCAATCTACCAACAACAAGGTGAGAACACTGGGACTCTTGCGAGTGACCAAGCAAAATTCAAGGTGTACTGGCTCTGGGAATGCTGAGGGATTTTTTTTTTAACCAAAAAACCCAACAACTGTATACATCCTTTGAATGTGTTTACATTTCCCAAGCTTTCAACATTAATTTCTCTTCAGTAACTTTTGAAATTTGGCAGAAATTATTTCAAATCAGTATTGCAAGCACTCTGTACATGTAATGCATGCAACAATCTTGTGAAATTATGCTGGTGTGAGGTACTAGAAGCAGCACTGCTTAGTTTATGGAGTACAGTGACATTCTTACTTGCATGCCAACATACCCATCACTCTTTGACACCATGATAAACAAGAATGGATTAGTAAAACTCATAGTTTGTTTTAGATAATAGAAAGTCAGTTCTAATGATGCTACAGCTGGATTGTGTAAGAAAAATAAGTTGCCATGTGGTGGCAGAGAAATAAACCAAGTTTTTAACAAATGAGTAGGGCCAGTCTGCAGCACTGTGCAGGTTCTTAGTTGCTTTCTTGCTTTTGTCTTGCATGTACAGTTCATTTTTAAAGAATACGAGTTTACCCATTGCAGGTTTTATCAGCAGTTCATTTGTTTGGCAGCAGGTCTGTGCACAAATCAATATAAAGAACAATGTCTACTAATTTGAAAGAAGAAAATTAGAACAAGAATGGTTTTCTGGTAGCAGATCATTCCTGTAATACAACCTGTGCAACAAGGAGTGAAATGCACTGACTGGCAGCAGCATACTGACTGTGCCTTTGGGCAGTGTATGAGTTTTTGAAATGCTTCATCGGCGAGTCAGAAGAGGAGGGCAGTTACAGTTTTCCAGGTGAGCTCATTTCAGTGTTGGTACAGTATTGGTAATTTATCTTCTTCTCCATTCTTCAAATTGTACAATAATCAGAGTCAACTGCAACCAGCAAAACCTGTTCATTCACCAAAGGATCAGTATTCAGACATAGGTGAGAACTGCACCAGATATGCAGCTCAGGTTGCCATCCTTCGTTGTGCATTTCAGTCTCACATTTAGGACTCTAGGTGGCACAGATTTTGCATCTCCTTTAACTGTTGATATGGAAAATGTTCCAGAGGTCTTGCAGCTAAAAGTATCTAAACTCTAGTGCAACAGTGAACTTACAAATCAGTTCACTTAAGTTCCTTTACTTGATTTCATCCCACTGCACCTTTTGGATTTGTTTCCAAAGCACTGCAAACATGCTGTGCACAGGTCATCATTACTTGTTAGCACACAGATTTGCAAATGACAATTACCCAAAAATCGAGCACAGAAATGTGCTGTTCTACCAGATACAAATCTTTGCCATGAATTAATTGTTGGAATGAAAAGCATCTCAGTTGATATTAACAGTTTGTGCAGAAGAAAGCAGTCTCATGTTCATAACTTGAACAATGACAAAGTAAAATCACTTTTCTTTGAAATGACTCTCGTTATTAGTGTTTACATTGATCCCAACAGGTTTTAATAAAAGTTTCATAATTAAACCATTTATTGGAACAAGTACCTTTAAAGGGAATATTTATTATTATCATCACATATATCAGATTACCTCAGTGTAGAGGCACACTATATTTTATATACAGCCCCACTGTATGAGTCATTATTGATAATTCGGTCTGTCACCAAAAGTTTTTGCCCACCCTTGGTCTACTTGGCATTGGAAATGGTTTGTCTCTTTAAAAAGGAAGCCTTCCAATAAACAATAAGCAAACAAGGAGCAAATGAGCTGAAGAGAAATATTTGTACTGGGGAATTTTTACATGTCACTTTATAGCTGTTTTGGTTGGAAATGCTGGAACTCTGTTGTGCGTATGTGTATGTTGTAAATTGAACTGCTCAGATGCAACAGGAAAAAAAAACAGCTCAGAGTGACAAGCACAACACTTCAGAATCATTACGATCACTGTAGGTGGCTGTGACCCACTTTCAGGTCATTTTCCATGTATGATCATGATATGACATCTCTCAGAATTGTTCAGAGGTCTAAAACTATTTTTATTGCTGTTTTTTCCTTTAATTTGTTTCTTTAAAAATGTATTTTATATATTGTTTTTTTCTTTGTTACTTGTTGGTGGTGTTTCCAGTGACGCTTTCTCTTTAAAGTGTGGTCATTGAGCACTGATGGCATATCAGATGACATGCTATTTAAAAGCAAAGATTTGCAGGAACTACCTGTTTGTACACTAAATAAAACATAAAGGATATAAAAGAATAAAAGAACATTATCTTACCTAGAACCATTAGCATTAATACTTCGTTTCCAGAACTAAGACTTGTGGATTTGTTCAATATAAGAAAGATAGTCCAGTCAACTGCCCCTTGCCTGTCTTAAAATTCTGCAGTGTTTGAATTAAAATAAATAAAACCATCAGTGAAATTCTTTTTTCATGAAAAGAGGTTCTTGTTGATCACAAAAGCCTAGTAAATAAAACACTTGAGACCAGCAAAAGGAAAACAAGTGCCTTAGACACCTACACAGAGCAGCTGAGAGACGGAAGGAACCTGCTATTAATGAAAAAGGATAACACACAAATAATGATGGGGTCTTCGAGGCGCAAAAGGAGAGGAGAGGGACAGACAAATGGAGCTGCTACACCACACTCAGATAGGCTTTTTTGCCTGTACTGTACACAGAAGACAAATAAATCTTAAAGAAAAATGGTTCTATAAACTTGTTTTCTTATTTCTGCAGCATGCCGTGATATTTATGGGGCAGTCAATCAATCATATACAAAAAATGCAAAATGACTCCTGATAACTCATATTAAGGAAAGAAAAATTGGCTGTGAAGAATGCCATAATATAGAAAAGTATCTTGTTAAAAGGTGCCCTATACGGTCACATGGTAAAAGTGACGTAAAAAAGCCTCCTTTTTGAAGTTATAAACATTGTTCTAATTTGAGTTTATTTTGACTCTGATCAGTCCCTGTTAAAAGGAGGGGGAAGGAAAAAACACAAGTATTAACTAACCTGCACTTCTGACTCAAATACAAACCTTTTTGCTGGAACAGAAAATCCAAAATGTCTTTTAGAAATATGCCTGCTAATAAATATATTCATGATGTGCGACTAATTATTTGTCAAGTTTTGCTGTCATTTAATCTACTTTTACACGCTGAATTTTTTATTAAAGATACTGGTTTACAGTGCAAATAAATGGCCACATAAAATTAACTCAGCCATCTAATTTACCAGCAGATACACACCTCTAGCTATGATGTACATTTTCAGTTCAATACATTGTACACTAAACACATCTCTCTTGAAGAGCATGAAAACAAACAATTAATTAATAACAAAAGATCGACAGCAAACAGAGGCTAAGCTGTCCAGCCCAAGAAAAACTGAAAGTCCTCCAAAGAGAAATTAGAAAATTCTTACTTTAAAGATTTCTAAGTAAATTAAATTAGAATAAGGATTTGAAAACAAATTCATCATTAGTTATGACTTCCTCCGAGAGGCTAATAGGATCTGGCAGCAAGGCAGCATGACAGAAACATCTTTTTCTAGAAAATAAAAAAAAATAGAAGGAATTTCAAAGTTGTCAAGTGTTCTTTGAGAGGATTTCAAATTCTATTATGCTCTTTGTGGGATAGACCTCATGAACTCAAACAACTCAAAAGGGGTCAAACAGAGAGTCAGATAAGTGACACAGTTTCACTCAGAGTGTATATTTTATCTATGGAAAACTCAGAAGGACTAAAATTGGACATCCAGCCATTGGTCTGGACTGACTTAATCCAGTTTAGGATTGCTGTCTAAAGTGCAGTCTATCTGGCAACAATAATCCAACCATTAGGCAGGCACCAAACCTGGACAGAATGCCAGTCCATCAAACACATACATCCATATTCATTTACACTGGGCCAATTTATAGTTGACAATTACCAAGCATGCCTTCCTTTGGGCTGCAGAAGGAAAATCCACACAAACAGGGTGAACACACAAATTCCAAACAGGATGAGATTTGGAATCTACAATTGTGAAGTTGTGAGGCAGCAACACAAAATTCTGAAGCACTGTGCAGAAGGGCCTTGGTTAAAACAAATGTGTGCATGTTGTCCAATATAAAATGGAAGACAATGAATTTTTGTACTGTTGAAATTGAAATCTAGAAACAGGAATGGAATGAACCAACATGCAAACAGGAAAAATGATTATTGCGTTTGGAAACTAAAATATCAATGAAAAAAGTCTAAGTGCTAATGTGTCACGTGCTTGCCAGGATCTCAATCATGGTTTAAAGTTTTATGTACTGTGCTCTTTTTGTTGTTATTTAAATATCATTCAAGTATATATTATTTGTTTTTCCTTTTCTGGGCATTGTTTTGTTTATTAATTATTTATTACACAGTATTTGTGCTTTCTATTCTGTGTTACAATGGTTGAGTTTCAGAGGGTGTGGCCGCCATGCCTGTTACCAGCCTATATTGTCAAGGCAGGGAGTCGGGTTCTCCAGATTGACATTAAGTGCTGTCTGCTGAACCTTCTTTATTTTGTAAGTATTATTTAGATCTTCTCCTGGTTTGGTTTTGTGGGTTCTTGTTGATTACTGAATTGTGGACTGCATTTTATTTATCCCGTGACACCCTTTTTTGCTACTCTTTGATATTTTTGTTTACTTTGTAATAAATATTTGCTATTTTTAAAGAATCAGAGTTGTTCAGTTTTCTCTCTTTGTGTATTATGTTTTTGGTACCGATAATTATGTCTTGTTGGGTTTTCACCCTTTTTTGTCAGTGCAGACCACATTCTACTACTTAAAGTGTGAAGGAAAGCCTACACTAAACACTGTCACACACATATGCATGGGAGGCAGCTAAAGGGCTTGAGTAAGGGCAATTCCGAATCAGACCAGGATGTGACAGAGTGCACTGACTCTTTTTCTCCCTTTCCTGCAGACCATTCACGGGAGATTCCACCTGATCCTCTTGACGTCACTTCCGGGTCCGAGCCTATGGAAGAAGACCTTGCTGGCTCCAGCCCCTGTGAAGTCACATCTGGACTCGAGCCCAAGGTTGAAGACCCTTATGAGACCGACCCCTGTGACCTCACTTCCTGTCTTCCCCTTTAAAAGCCTCCATCATTTCCCTATTCCCTCAGTTCTGTTTTGGACTCGGTTTTGTGCACATCAGTGCTGTTATACATTTTGAAACTTTGCAACCAGGATACCAATATACGGGTGGCTGACCAAAACCTTTTTATGACTCTTATGTCTGGTTTTTGCAACAACACTAAGCCTCAGCAAGCCTGGGCCTAGATTTTGGGTGGTTTGACCTCATTTTGGAATTTGGTGGCAGGATAACAATAACAGGGCGGCACGGTGGCGCAGTGGATAGTGCTGCTGCCTCGCAGTTAGGAGACCCAGGTTCGCTTCCCGGGTCCTCCCTGCGTGGAGTTTGCATGCTCTCCCCATGTCTGCGTAGGTTTTCTTCCGGGTACTCCGGTTTCCTCTCACAGTCCAAAGACATGCAGGTTAGGTGGACTGGCGATTTTAAATTGTACCTAGTGTGTGCTTGTTGTGTGGGTGTGTGTGTGCCCTGTGGTGGGTTGGTGCCCTGCTCGGGGTTTGTTTCCTGCCTTGCACCCTGTGTTGGCCGGGATTGGCTCCAGCAGACCCCCATGACCTTGTAGTTAGGATATAGTGGGTTGGATAATGGATGGATGGATGGGTAACAATAACATAGTATGTGTGGGGAAAAAAACAAGACACCTCCAAAAGGTGTGTTATTGCTCTCTTTAGATGACTTTACTTTATCTTAATCAGCTAAATAACATGTTTTATGGAAGCTCAGTGTGGGGTTAAACAGCAGGAAATCTTTCCCCTGGATATAAAGGTGATTTACTACAAGAAGTATCAATTACGCCAAAGTATGATACAATAATACAGATATCTAAATGACGGTCTCTAAAAGGGACTGCAAAATCCTTACACTTCCATTAAAAACAAATGCAATGCATTGTTTCTTTGTACATTTTAAACATTTGTTTCCTCATACTCTTATCCTAAGTATTGAGTAATCAAGGTTGTGATAAAACATTTAAAGGATTCCTACAGTATTATCACCTGCTGAGATCCTCAGATAAACACCTAACCCTCCTTTAACACTTAAGATAACATCAACAGCAATCCAATCCTTGAGCATAAGGAAACATACCAAAGATGTGGTCACTAGTCTACAAAAACAAAGATGTCGGCCCATCATACTAGGTCAACTGGTTTCCGATTTACACTTATTACTGTTGAAATGAAAAAGACTAGTGACTACATCTTTGGTATGTTTCCTTACGACAGGGATTGGATTGCTGTTCATGTTATCACCAGAAGCTCATACACGATAGGTAATACAAAGGCCATAAAATAAAGAGCCACAGGCTACCAGAAGCCTCAAAACTTCTCTTCCTGGAACAGAAAAACAATGATTCACACACACTAATTAAATTCCCAATTTACCATGGTGAAAAACAAACCTGACTCAGAGAGCAAGCCCGAGCTCCCACTGAGAGCAGGGTATACATGGAAGTGAGCGGCACAAGCTACATCTGCATTCATGCAGTGAGTGGGTGCCTGGCCATCCCTCCTTCAAGCTGTCGGCTGGAGATCACTGCTTGCTGTCTTACCTATTTTGTGCTAATCTTGCCTTGATATGGCATGCTGTGCTGTGTGTATTGTGCAACCTGTAATTTCATCAAGGCTGCAATTATTTGGTATTGTCACTGCAGTTTCGGAGAGTTATGAGCTTCAAAGGATGTACCGGCATGGCTTTTTTACACGTCTCTCTATCTCTCTTATAAAACGGGAGAATGCTTTTGTGATTTGATCTGATGCAAACATCTTTTAGATGAGGGATGCAAAAAAAAAAAAGTCACCTATGATTATAATTACTGAAAAGCCATCACTTATCCTTTTCTAAGCCTTAAATTGTAAGCTACCTGAAAAATGGCGGTTGACTACAAAATGGCAAATAAATATTACTTGGTTTGTATTAATGAGGTTAGTATGCTCAATGAAAATAAAACAAAAAAAAAACACTAGAACATGCATTTCACAAATTCATTGAATCGAACAAAAAAGAGACAAGACAAGATGAAGATGGGCGGCACGGTGGCGCAGTGGGTAGCGCTGCTGCCTCGCAGTTGGGAGATCTGGGGACCTGGGTTCGCTTCCCGGGTCCTCCCTGCATGGAGTTTGCATGTTCTCCCTGTGTCTGCGTGGGTTTCCTCCGGGCGCTCCGGTTTCCTCCCACAGTCCAAAGACATGCAGGTTAGGTGGATTGGCGATTCTAAATTGGCCCTAGTGTGTGCTTGGTGTGTTTGTGTGTGTCCTGCGGTGGGTTGGCACCCTACCCAGGATTGTTTCCTGCCTTGTGCCCTGTGTTGGCTGGGATTGGCTCCAGCAGACCCCCCGTGACCCTGTGTTCGGATTCAGCGGGTTGGAAAATGGATGGATGGATGGAAGATGAAGATGCCTGAAGACGTCAAAAGCGTATGACACACAGAGAAGCTTATATAGTAAGTTACCCTCACAGCACTGCCCATTGGAGTGGACAGATTCTAGTGTGCACATGCAGATAGCAGAGGTCAGTTAGAATAATGCAGAATTCAGTGAACAACTTCTCAGGAGACACATTTTTCAGACTGTATGATATGCTGTGAAAACTCCTAGTTAAAGAGTAGACTCTTTAATGTATGGAGATAATCAAGCATCAAGGATAGAGAAGAATGAGCTGTAAAAACAGAGGACTCAATTGAAACAAGAGAAGCTCTGTACAGCAATGACTACAAACAGTCCTATCCTTCATCCACACTACCACATTTTTATTTGGAAAAAACATTTTTAAAACAAAATGATCTCCATCCACACTAGCGTTTTTACATTGTTTACAAAAGTATCTCTGTTCATACTAAAACACATATGATCTCAGCATTCGCCTACACTGGGCATACATGCTTTACCAGAAAAATCATATAAAGGGTGGTAACACCACCACCAATGGAAGGTAGAAAACACTAGGATAGTGTGGACAAAAGGTGAAAATGAAGACTAATGCTTGTGTTTTCAAACAAAAATGTAGTAGTGTGGGTGGGGAGCAAGAAAGCAAAAGGACTGGGGTGAATCTTACTAATAAACCTTCAGAGGAAATAAAAAGACGTGTATCGAGGATTGTGCCCCGCATCAGAAGATCTTTGTTTTCTCATGGGTTTATATTGAATAATCTTTATAGACAGTTCCTCTAGTAGCTGTCAGGAATGTGGTGTTAAGGCACTTTCTTTGGTGTCACTGCGTAGCCATTTTGTCAAAGTTATTTCAAAAGTGTCAGCATTTTGTTGGTTACATTTCACGGCTGCTACCATTTTTTTGCCATAGACATGGTAAGTTGCTGGGCACACGACGTATGCATCTTGGTGTGTTACATTTTAGCTACTATAGTCAACAATGATGTTCAATTAGTACTGAATATGTCACAGTTGTTATAATCTCAAACTTTTACACATTTTTTGTTTAAATTACTGAGCATTTCCTATCAAACTAGAAATAGATTTTAATCTTTTAATTTTATCTAGAACCTGTTCTGAAAATGTTCATTATTAAATCATGTGTTAACTGCAATGTTGTTTTGTTTTCTTACTGGGTACTACTATATTAAATTTTTTGTTTCTGCCATTTCCATGGAGATCTTTCCCAGAATTTCTGTACTGAGCTCATTAGTGATGTTAATTTTGTGACAATACAAAGCTCATCCTAAACAATTCTGGGATATCTTAACTTGATGGCTAAACCATGTTCTGCTGCATCAAAAAATCTTTATTAAGTCCTTCCTGGTTTTTCAAATATCCGCTATTGCTTTTGACATAGTCGTGTTTTGGCTTTGATGACAGATCTTTTTACCTCCTCGTTTTGACTCTTCACCCCATTTTTGACTCTTGATTCTTCTGGTTTTCATTTCCTGTTTTCATAGCCTGTTTTTGTTTCCACTAAGAGCCTTTTAGTAATCATTAAAATGGCATTGTTGGGCTGGTACCTCAAATCTTGAAACCCATGTCCAAGTCATTGTGTGACACTTGTGACAGCACTCAATAATCTTTGCACATAACCTGCTTATGAAATATTATTATTTTATATTCAATATATATTGTGTTCCTACTTACCATTACTATTATGTTACATGGTTTACTATACAGTCTTACTTTTTGTTTTCACTGTCATGCTGTATCAGTCTGTAAGAAAAATATTTCTTGCGCTTTGCTAGGAGAAATGCTGAGAAAGTTTTCTTTTTCCACTGATTTCTAGCAAATAAGGACAAAAATTCTACTTAATCAGACTGGTTTATTCTAACAAAACAATTTAATCATCAAAACGTGTTACCATATCCTGGTACTTGAAAACTGTACAACTGTGGAACTCCAAAGATGCAGGAGCAACACAACTGCTGCAATTTTTGAATTGTGGCCTTCTGCAACCTTGCACCTTCTAAACTTCGGCACACTCTCATAGCACTTGGGGATCAGAGGGGTCATCAGCTAAGGAGGAAGGAGACACACAAAGAACGTGCCCTAACTGCTGATTTTATCCTACCTAATTCCAAATTCTCAGTAGAGCATGACATGGACTTCAACCTAAAGGGAAGACTCGGCACTCAAGCAAGGAAAAGAAAACTAAACTAATTAAGGAAAACGATTATGGTTTTAAACTTTGTTTCTTTCAACTTTGAGTTTACTTTAGTCCTAGAAACTCTGATTAAAGAAAAGTGGCTTCTGTATATTGACTGATAACTGACTGCTTAGCCTGTAAAAAAAAATAACTCCTAAAATCTCTGCTGCTTGGTAAAGAATTTCTCTAATGATACTCCATTCATCCAACTGAAAACGTTAATACACTTATAAGTTAACAGCTAGGTTTTTACAGATAAGTATGTTTATCCTTAAATTCTAGGGAGTTGTTATGTTTGCCTGATACAATAAAGAGGTCAGCTGCCTCTTGTCTTACGCAGGATCAACCTACCTTGATGTTCAAATGCAACTTTTTCTTTAATATACAATGCAGTCATTGTGAAGAATTTGCCAGCCTGCATAACATGAGGGGCTAGCTGGCCTCACAGCTTTACGCATTCCTCACCTTCACCAGTGTCACCACAGGACACATATTTTGTTTCTGACCACACACTACTTAAAAGACAGCATCAAAATTTGGTTAAATAAAACATCCAACTGGGAAAGAAAGCCTTCAGCAAAAATCAATAATTAAAATCTGCATTTTGAAGTGGAACTTGCCATGTTTACAGACAATAGAGAAAATGTGTCAGGCTGGAAGATTGGACTCAAGAGGGACCACTGCAGTGTGAGCTAAGGCTCAACTAATAGAGCTGGAGGTGCAGTCTGCAAAGGAATAAAAGGTCTGCTTCATTATTTACAATTACAAAATATTTACAAGAAAGTAATTTACTTCCTGCTAAAAGTGACACAAGCATAATATTATTTTCATGCACAAACATCAAGTAACAGGTTTGGAATAGTTTTACAAATTAAGGCTTCATTGCGCTCTTGACACTAAACTTGCCCTTCCTTTAGTCTAATGCATGAATTGTAGTTTCACCACATTGACAATGGGCCCAACTGTATGGATAAAAAGCAAAAAAGCATGCATATATAAATGAAGAATTCTGTTATCCTCATTAATATGCAATTATGCATGCTGACTGAGAGATTCTATAAACTGCTAGATGATTCATTTTGTGGTTTTGCTGCTTTTTTCAAGTACAGGTAAAATTCCATTACCACGAATATCATTACAAAACAAAGTGTTTTTATGGCCCAGACAATTTCCCCATAAGACAGTGTCTATAAAAATCTTGTTACTACGACATACATTCAGCAGATACTTTCATTACAACAAAGTGCCCAAAAGATCTTGAAATGCCTGAATGAATCATTCACAGAGCAGTCAGTTCTGTGGTCGCAGCTCAGTTGTGCACAACAATCCCTGAACATGTTTCTCTTTCTTCAAACTTTCCCCGTACAGTTTTTTTTTTTTGCTGTGTTTGTTTTGTTTTTTTCATTGATACCTTTTGCTTACTGTTCGTCAACATTTGAAAAACATCCATTGGAATTTAACCCATTGTCACCCTCCTATAGAAATGACAAACATGAAGAAACGACAACAGTTCACATAAAAAAAAAAGAAACTTGAAATTTGTGCGGCTCTTGATTCCATCAAAAAGAAAAAAAGATGTTGGCACTGAATTGTGAATTTAGAATTTCGCCATCGACACTGTCAACTTTCGTGAAAGATCGAGCAAAAATAGAAGAAAAATCTCAGGTTGCAAACCTTGAGCCTCACTCAGTGCAAACGTATGCAAACTGCTACATTTGAAGACGTGGAAAAAGCATTCTATGGTTTTCAGTGATGCTTGTTCAAGAAACATTCCTATTAGTGGGCCACTTGTTGAAGAAAAGGCAAAGTCACTTTCAATCTCGTTTGGCCATGAAGATTTTACTGCCAGCTGGGTTTGGCTAACTCAGGCTAACTCACTTTCGGATCGTTTTCGAATTGCAGCCAAAGCAATCTGTGGAGAAGAATCTGCTGTTCCAATTGAAAAAGCAACGAATGGCATGCAGGTGAAATCAGAAAAATCATTTCAGCTGATGAGCCTGAAGACATCTACAATGCTAAATAGACTGGAATCTTCTACCAGCTGCTAATGCATCACACTTAATTAAATAAAGGTTGACAACTCTACTTTGCTGCAATTCAACTGGCATCCGCAAAGTTATTCCTCTCATTGTTAGCAAGTCGACCAGTCCTCTGTGTTTTAAGCGCGTTACATTCCTTCCCTTCAAGTATAAAGCAAACCAGAGAGCTTGGATGACTCAAGACATTTTGGGAAACTGGGTGCGACAACTTGACAAGGATATTGTGATGGTGAGTCACTGTCTTGCACCCCAAAACATGAGGTGGAGTCTCAATACTTTAGAAAAACCAGCTTTATTTAAATTGAAACAGGAACAGCACGCTTATTTATTGTAGAGGAAGCTACCATTTTTCTATACACAATCAACAGCAAACGGGCAGATTCGGGACTAGGTCAGTGGCCAAGTTATACTGTTCCCTGCATTTATAATGTTTCTTGCATCATCCATTGACGACAGGCACTTATAGCTTGATCTTGATTGGCAATCTGTCCTCCACAGACACAGCAGTCACGTGTCATCCCGTTGGATGGTTTTGGGGGTGTGGGGGTTTGGTCACTAACATTTACAAGTACCATAAATTAACACCAGCTGTTACAGACTCAAATCAAATGTATGTTTTCGTTGTGTAATAATAACAATAAGAGCAGCTCACTACTCAAAACAGTAATTGTGGTTTGTGGCCAGGCTCGAACTTGTGACCTATTGATTATAAGTCAGCAGCTCTTACCGCTGTACTACCCAAGTGGCTGTGTCAGCGTTGTACCCTAAACTGATTTCTTTTTCTTCGGTTATATATTTGAATAAAAGTGCACTTGTTTTGTTGTACTTTTTGTGAAAGTGCTTATTTGGTATTTGGACTTCAGTCTTCACACATTATACACTCCATGTCAAAATTTTGTAGTTAGTACTATAACATGAAAAAAGCTTCTATTTTTGGTATTTCCTGTTATCCTACACTTACCCAGATCGTTGTAGACACGGAACACACATGAAATGCATGTGTTCCAAATAACAATATATTATTTACCCTGTACAACTCCCGGCACCTCAAACCGAGATAAACAAGACTTGAGCTGGGAGAACTTTTTGCCCGAGTTGACTGCACCGCAGGGGCTGGGATAGCAGGCTGCTTGCTTGTTGCATGTGCTGTTCGACACATTTACAAAACAAAAGACGATGACGAGGTTAGGTGCGAAGGAATTTAAGGTGGCCCGGGATTAGTTTTTTCATATCCTTCAGGGATTCTAGTGTTAAAAGCACTATGTATTTTCGAAAACTGTTAAAGGAATACTCCACCCAAAATGATGTTTTTTCATAAGTTACTTACCCCATGTAGTTTCTTGAGCAGGTAAGCCTTGTTTGAAGTGAGGACTGTAACTGTTGATTTTTAAATAACATATTTCACTACTACAGTTAAAACTGCATTAGGCCCAAACATTTAATCTTCAATGTACCTAAAGCCAGAAATGCATTTGATTGTTCTATTATAATCTGTAAACATAAGACTTGTTCTTACTTCTTCCTAAGAAATGTATTTCTTCTTTTGTAAAAATCTGAGTGAAACATTTATTTTGTTCATTATGTTTTTCTTATTTCCAGTGATATTCCTTCAGTGTTACTAAGGCATTTTTATTTACCGCAAAAGCAGTGAAAGACTTTTGTTTGCTATAGGTTTTATTGCAATTCTCTTCTTAATTTCACTTTGAACCTTTAGCACGCTGCCTTTAATTCCTAGGTGCAGGTTTCAATATTCTGCTCAGTATTTGTTTGGAGTTTTAATTTGTGTTTTTAATGTTAAGATTTTCCATTTCACCATGTTTTCATTTTACTTGTTTTAAGAAAATAGTTCTGTGCACTATTATGATGTCCCACATATGATTGCAATCACTTCTTATAGTACAACTATTTCTTGTTTTCCGATTCTGCTTTTTCTGAGTCTTTCTGACTTACCAACATATTTGGTTTCTGAAATTGCAAGTCTTTGTTTCGTTGTAAATTTTTGTATTTTAAAGGACTATTTCAAACTTAAACATGTAATGATGGCTGTTAAGTAAAATATTATTTACTTTCACTTGTCTAACTTTGTCTATGTTATTATGCTCAATTAGGTAATTTTCCTCTTCTGTCCTTCCAACACAAGTTTCCCAGTCAGTATTTGGGAAGTTAATATAACCTACGGCAACCACATCTTTGATGCATATATATAATTTAACTCTCCATGATTCAGATGTCTTTCTGACAAAAAAAGTATTCAGGCTCAAAAGATCAGTGTAGAACTAGAGTGCCACATCTTTTTGTCTAGATTTGTTTCTGAAGTCATTCATATCCATTGTTTCCTCAGAGAAGTGTGTAGTGACTATGCTTGTATGCAAGTTTCTTCTATTATTTAAAAAAAAAAAAAACCAACAAAAAAATTCTTATTTTCAAGCTGTAGTTGTGCTACTTTGCTAAAATAGATTAGGCAAATAATGGACAATAAAGAAACAAATAATTTAAATACGTGGAAACTTTACTAAGCAAAACACCAAAAAAAGAATATCAAATCTAAAATGTTTGGTTAAACGGAGCAAAGGTTGAAAGTCTTGAATATTGTATCCTAAAATCTTAATCTCTGGAGTCCTCTCTGAGGGCTCCACCAGCTTAAAGCAGATATGGTAGTGCCCATAAACTTCAGCCTTCAAAATAGTGGTGCCCAAGGATAAACAACAAAATAGTGATGTGATGATGTCACAAAACACCATTAACACTAGAATTACCAGAGCCTACGAAAAAACTCGTAGATCCGGCCCACCTTAAATCGCTTCTTAAAACCTTTCTCACCTCTCCGCCAGCGTCTTTTGTCATCTAAATGTACTGATAAAGACAAGCTGCCAGCAGCCGGCTATTCCATCCCCCCAATGACTTAGAACGTAAACAAGCTTTTCCCAGCTAATGCCTTGATTGATTATCTGGGAGTGAAGTGGAGTTTTAGAGTAGAAATAATAAGATTGTTATTTGGAACACACGCATTTCATATGTGTTGCATTTCTACAGTAATCTTTGTAAACACATTGTTAAAACAGAAACGGTTTACAATATTCTAGTAGCAAATGACAAAATGTAGGCATAAACTATATAATGTATGAAGCCTGAAGTCCAAATATCAAAGAAACACTTTCACAAAAAGTACAAAAAAAAGCCACCGCCAAAAAAACCTGTCTTAGTGTGAGACATTGACATGACTTAACTATCACTGCTTCCGTGGCGTAACAGTATCAGTCGCTGACTGGGAATCAGAAGGTCATGAGTTCGATCCTGCACAAGTGTTCTTATTTTCACTATTTTAGAATAAAATGATACATTTGATTTCAGTCTGTAACAGCCGGTATAATTTATGATATTTGTAAAGGTTAGCTTTATTTTTTTAAAATTCACTTTTCATTGTCTCAGTCGCGTTCAGGATCCATCCCTACCGCCCCCCACCTGACACTGCTGTTTTTACATAAAGACGCGCTATAGTTCTGCAGTGTATCACGATACATACGACCGCGTGTTTTTTTCCCCCAGTATTGCCAGTCCCCACGTGTTGCTGTATGCTGTTTCTTTTGTACTCCAGGACATGCAGAGGAAAGCATAGTAAAGAGCAGTAACTTCAGCGCTATATGCAATCATCAGACACTCCCCATCTGATGCTGTTTTCACATAAAGACGCGCTAAAGCTCTGCAGTGTACTTGTGACTGCATTGTCGTACCAATGCTTGCGAACTGAAGTGTCTGCATGCACTTTTCGTAGCATTATACATGTATTTTTTGAGCATGCCCATGTAGCTCAAACACAGGAACATATGTTGATGTAAAAGTATAACAAAACAAGTGCACTTTTATTCAAGACTATAACCGAAGAAAAAAGAAAGCAAGTTACAGTAGGTGGAATGCTAAGAACTGCTGATTTCCATTCTGTGCTATATAACTGTTAACATTTGAATCTGATGATTGCATATAGCGCTTATTTAGTGTGCACAAGAACATGCAGGTGGCCAGTTGCTGAGTGCTACAACGCACATTTTACAAAAAGAAAGAGACAAATATATGTGACGTTTTGAAGAAATCATTTTATGACGCGAATAGTACCAATCAGAAAACATCGTCGAAGTAATGCAATATTATTTGAAAACGAACAGTGTCAGGTTGGGTGTGAAGTTATACTGGCGCTGTTTGAGTCAGATCAGAAGCTGAATAAGCTGAAAAAGCTCCTGTTCTGACTCTAAGTAAAAAAGCATGAATTAATCAACAGAAATAACCGCGATTGACATTTTAAAGTTAACGATTTACAGTGCATACCAATTTATAAATTCAATGTCCGTTTGAGGAAAAAAAAAACACTTTCTTCAAAGCTGGGAATCGAACTCGCGTCTCTGTGGCACAGTAAGGCAGTGGTGCTCCAAGTCAGCAAACCGTCCTTATAACTTATTTTTTCAAGATCCATAACACACAGACAGACCGAGCACTGCGTAATACAGAGACAGACAGGCAGAGATATACAAATAAACAGGGAAGGCACATGTACTGAAAGAAAAAAAAAATCAACATGTGCGTTGTTTCTGCAGCACTGAATGAGCTCACCCGCTCTAACATCACCCCTCCCCTGATCTGACTCTCTAAGTAACAGCGCAAGTACAGACACAAATCAAGTGCATGTGTGTACTGTATAATATTAACAAAAAGAGCAGCTTACTACTGAAAACGGCAAATATAGGAGTGAGTGGGGCTCGAACCAGGACTCTTGATTACACTTGGTTTGCGTCTGTACTTGCGCTGTTACTTAGAGAGCCAGATTGGGGGAGGGGTGATGTTAGAGCGGGTGAGCTCATTCAGTGCTGCAGAAACAACACGCATGTTGATTTTTTTTTCTTTCAGTACATGTGCCTTCCCTGTTTATTTGTATATCCCTGCCTGTCTGTCTCTGTATTACGCAGTGCTCTGTCTGTCTGTGTGTTATGGATCTTGAAAAAAATAAGTTATAAGGACAGTTGTTCATGTTAATTGCAGTCTCAATTGTTAAAAAAATATTTTAAAAGGAGCATCCCACATGAAAATATAACAATCTCATTAACTGACAGTGCATACCAATTTACAAATTTTATGTCCGTTTGAGGTTAAAAAGAAAAAAAAGAAGTAACACTTTATCCCCAGCGGGGAATTGAACTCATGTTTGTGAGGCAGAGAAAAGCTACTCGGTCTGAGAGGCAAATCTTAGCGCGCTACGCCACGGAAGCTGTTATATGGTGTGTGAAGCTTTTGTGGAAGTGTTTATTTGATCTTAGGAACTCGGGCTTTACACATTCTATAGTTTATGCCTACATTTTGTAACATTTATTACTAAAATATGAAAAAGTTTCTGTTTTAGCAATGTGTTTACACAGATTACTGTAGAAACGGAACACGCATGAAATGCATGTATTCCAAATAGCGATCTATTATTTCTATTCTAAAACTCCAGCAGTTCAGTCACTCCCAGGTAATCAAACAAGGCATGAGCTGGGAAAACTTGGTGAACGTTCTGCGACGGTGGGGGATGGAATAGCCGGCTGCTCGCTGCTCCTCTTAATCGGCACATTTAGAAGACAAAAGAGAGGTGAGAACGGTTTTAAGGTGGGCCGGATCTACGAGTTTTTTCGTAGACTCTGGTAATTCTAGTGTTAACATAAAGTCTAACAGTAACATTAAATTTAACCCAAAAATTAGATATTCAAAATCAGAAATTGTGTGATGTGATTTATGACACTCCTCAATGAAGACAATTATCATGTCTACATGTGCTAGAATTGTGAATTGAGGTCTTTGGAAAATAATCAACTGCTGTTTATGACTATCCTTGGCCTATGTCATTAAAACTGTCATTTAATGTTCATAAAAACTTAATGGTTATTTTTGAGACTGCTAATGTTTCAAAAATAGAAATGATTTGTCATCTTATTACATTAGACTAATGTAAGTTCATCACTCTTAGATTTATCTTTTTGTTTTAAGTGAAGTTTATTGACATAATTTCCCTCAAAAGTAATCAAAAAATTGAGTTATTTATGAAACAGACATTTGTTTTAATTGAAGCGATTCTTGAGGCTTGAAATATTTCTGTACCAGCAAATTTATCCACTTTTATGAACGCGTGCTTCTCTAACTAGACATGGGAGACCTTGAGCAGACAACAGAAGCACAGAAAATGCCCATGTGAGGCATTTTAATGATTTATAAGACAGTGGCAGTGACATCAGTTACCATGGCGCTGTATAACTTGAGCAGAGTGTCTCCTAAGGCACATGTACAAGGCGTAACTAAATGGCTCTATTTGTTTCTTCACTTTTTTCTCAACACATAACACAGGAAGACGGCTGGACTCATCTGAAAAATTGAACATGCACTCAGACTTTAAATTGGCTCCCAGGAATGCTAATCTGAAAGTCGTTGACAACTGCTTGATGGGGCTGCTTGTGCTCTGCAAGACTCAGCCCATTAATGAGTTGAAAGCCACCATTCGCACTTAGTCCCAGAAGGCCGTTTAGGTAAATTGATTTCTATTTTCACAGATTTCATAGTCGGTGCCAAAAGCCTTCAATGAAAGCACTGCCACCCTCTCTCAGCCTTATGTTCAAGCTGTCAGAATGCTGTCAGTCTCACACTTCATGCATATTCTTTAAGTCAAATGTTCATCAGGACACTCCCACCTCATATTTAGAATTTTATATGCATGTAAGATATAAAATAACCAAAGTTTCCTATCTACCCAACAGAAAAGATCAGAAAACCTATGACTAAGACTACTTTAACATAATGGTTTACATAATTTAAAAACCTTGGAATTAGGAACACGTAGTGCAAAAAACACACTGCTAGACCGCATGTTTCAGTCAATCAGGTGGTGGGCAATCTCAGACAACAGTCACAGAACACATGATGAAAACATTACTTGGTCAAATTGTTCAGTGTTTACTGCCTTTTAGAATCACTAAAGCAAGAGAGCTGCAGGCAAAAAAGAAAACTCCACTGGTTATGCCCAATCTTATATGCAAATGCTTCACAATATTTGATTTATAGTCCTCTTTTTCATGTACTGTACGTGCTTGCTATCCCAGCCTCAGGGACAGGGAAGAGGTAGCAATACCAGGTTCACTTAAATTATCTCATTAGCATGTACTCATACTTCTCTTGAATTCCTTGCAATTATCAATTCCATGGCACTTGCCAAGTCTCAAAGATGATAGATACTCTTAAAATGACATTTGTGTATGATGTTTACATCTCCTTCAGTTACTTTCATACATACAAAACATTCCATGTGTAAGTTTGCATAAAACAAAGTTTTAAAAAGGACATTAACACACAATGAGGTGTCAGTCTGTGACAGGATCACTTGAAAGGGTGTGGGCTCTGTGAGTGAATACAATTCAGAGGACAAACGGTAAGGACATTCAGTGACATTAGGCATTGGCAAATCACCCAACATAAAAGTGTCAAAGACTCTAAGCCTGCAGGAGTGTTCAGTGTCATGGCAGTACTGGGAAGGCAAGAGTCCTCACAAAAAAAATAGCCAATCTTTTTGAAACTGACAGTTCATAAAAAGGGGTGGGGGGACTAGACACTTGACAGAACATATGCATAGTAACAGTACATTAACAGGCATATCAGAATGTGGACGTTGTCATGCCCTGTCACTAAAGGGGTCTGGCAGCCATTAAACCCAGGGAAATTCAACCTTTGTGGAATGAAAAGCAAAAGGATGGTGATGCAATGGATTTGTTATGAATGGCACATTTTATTCATTTTTTTTTGGTGTCTTCTGCTGGAGATAAAATTCATTTTAATTTCAGACTCAACAAATTCAAAGGTGCACCTTACTTTGTGATAAGAAGCTAGTCTGATAAGCTTATAATTATATGTTGCCGTGTCGCTTGGTTGCTGCAGTGGCAATCTTTCCCATGATGCACTGGGAGTGCACAACAAGTGACATCACAGACGGGACTTTATAAAGGACAAAGAGTGCATTCTTGCCTCTTCAGAGATTGATTTAAATAGCTGTTTTGTGATTCTTAATTTTTTGTGACTCCCAGCAATAGAAACTAGCCTTGAACTTTTGACTTTGATTTTTGGATAGCGATTTGGCTTTGTAGACTGTCTTTCTGACTTCTGGTATTGACCACTGCCCGTTACTGATCACAGCCTTTTCTCCTAGTTATTTCTCCTAACATTTTTTACTACCTTTTCTTTCAATACAGGGTTGAGGAAACCAAATAATGAAAGAGAGGAAACAACGTCACCTTGTATGGTGAATCAAAGCTCCATCTTATTGGAGGTCAAAGACAGAGCAAGGATTCATTATGTGAGGTGTAAAAATGCAGGTCTGTAGTGGCATAATGTTATAGGATGTATTTGAAAGGTACAAGACATCTGTGGATTGTTGACAATCAGCTGTATTCTTCCATTCATAGAAGCAGTACACTCATCCAGTGGCATTTTTGGCATAAAAAGTCTGATTGGGCCATGCGGGTCTGGGAGATAAACCCTGTCAGAAGGGGAAGAGCCATCCTGAGAAGCTGTGCAGTGTATATTATGTGTGTGAGTGAGAGAGATGATCAAACACTTAAAAAGAAGAACCTACAAGACTAGAACCCCTGGTTAAACCTACTGTTCTGGCTATGGAGCTATGAAAATGCAGATCATGGATGGTGTGAGGTGGTGCTGGCAGGCAGGAGATATGGCAGAAAAAAAGAACATTGAAGCCAAATGGATGGAGTGTTGGAAAATCAGAGATGTAGCACAAGGGTGGCCGTGGAAGCTGATGGCCTCCAATAAACCTCATTTCAGGGAGCAAGGGGGAGACACTGTGTTTCACAATGTATTAGACTACCAGCACCAGTTATGATGAAATGTCATCCATACAATGACACAAAATGAAGATCTAGCAACATGCTTTTAAATGTTTTATGCTCCAAATGGAAGTATTAAAAGATATTTCAACATCAACATACTCAACATCAAAAGCACAAATGCAAATGAACAGTCAATTTTTCCAATTTTTGTTCAATTAAACATTCAAATAAAATTATTGCTGTTATTTTACCAGAAGAATGGTCCTTTTCAGAATATAACTAAGAATTGTTTGAGCTTCGAGTATGTATAAATACAGTGGTGTGAAAAACTATTTGCCCCCTTCCTGATTCCTTATTCTTTTGCATGTTTGTCACACAAAATGTTTCTGATCATCAAACACATTTAACCATTAGTCAAATATAACACAAGTAAACACAAAATGCAGTTTTTAAATGATGGTTTTTATTATTTAGGGAGAAAAAAAATCCAAACCTACATGGCCCTGTGTGAAAAAGTAATTGCCCCCTTGTTAAAAAATAACCTAACTGTGGTGTATCACACCTGAGTTCAATTTCCGTAGCCACCCCCAGGCCTGATTACTGCCACACCTGTTTCAATCAAGAAATCACTTAAATAGGAGCTGCCTGACACAGAGAAGTAGACCAAAAGCACCTCAAAAGCTAGACATCATGCCAAGATCCAAAGACATTCAGGAACAAATGAGAACAGAAGTAATTGAAATCTATCAGTCTGGTAAAGGTTATAAAGCCATTTCTAAAGCTTTGGGACTCCAGCGAACCACAGTGAGAGCCATTATCCACAAATGGCAAAAACATGGAACAGTGGTGAACCTTCCCAGGAGTGGCCGGCTGACCAAAATTACCCCAAGAGCGCAGAGACGACTCATCCGAGAGGTCACAAAAGACCCCAGGACAACGTCTAAAGAACTGCAGGCCTCACTTGCCTCAATTAATGTCAGTGTTCACGACTCCACCATAAGAAAGAGACTGGGCAAAAACGGCCTGCATTGCAGATTTCCAAGACGCAAACCACTGTTAAGCAAAAAGAACATTAGGGCTTGTCTCAATTTTGCTAAGAAACATCTCAATGATTGCCAAGACTTTTGGGAAAATACCTTGTGGACTGATGAGACAAAAGTTGAACTTTTTGGAAGGCAAATGTCCCGTTACATCTGGCGTAAAAGGAACACAGCATTTCAGAAAAAGAACATCATACCAACAGTAAAATATGGTGGTGGTAGTGTGATGGTCTGGGGTTGTTTTGCTGCTTCAGGACCTGGAAGGCTTGCTGTGATAGATGGAACCATGAATTCTACTGTCTACCAAAAAATCCTGAAGGAGAATGTCCGGCCATCTGTTCGTCAACTCAAGCTGAAGCGATCTTGGGTGCTGCAACAGGACAATGACCCAAAACACACCAGCAAATCCACCTCTGAATGGCTGAAGAAAAACAAAATGAAGACTTTGGAGTGGCCTAGTCAAAGTCCTGACCTGAATCCAATTGAGATGCTATGGCATGACCTTAAAAAGGCGGTTCATGCTAGAAAACCCTCAAATAAAGCTGAATTACAACAATTTTGCAAAGATGAGTGGGCCAAAATTCCTCCAGAGCGCTGTAAAAGACTCATTGCAAGTTATCGCAAACGCTTGATTGCAGTTATTGCTGCTAAGGGTGGCCCAACCAGTTATTAGGTTCAGGGGGCAATTACTTTTTCACACAGGGCCATGTAGGTTTGGATTTTTTTTTCTCCCTAAATAATAAAAACCACCATTTACAAACTGCATTTTGTGTTTACTTGTGTTATATTTGACTAATGGTTAAATGTGTTTGATGATCAGAAACATTTTGTGTGACAAACATGCAAAAGAATAAGAAATCAGGAAGGGGGCAAATAGTTTTTCACACCACTGTATGTATTCTTGGTATATGTAAAAATATGTTTACATTGTATTACACGCAGTGGTTTCTGCTGCTCAGCTAAATGGTTAAACAGCTAGGAATGGATGCTTGCCTTACTAAACCCAGGAGGGAACGGATGTCCAGCTGGACTGGGTCACCAGTACTTTTACTTCTTCCAAAATACGTTTGATCCTATCAGTGGTTTATTTTTTTCCATGAGCATTGTCAACTGATGTTTGCCAATTAACTACAGTCAGCTCTTGGATACAAAAGTACAATATAAAGATATTCAGTATATTGATATTCGCCATTTATTAATCTATTAACCTATATTTAAACAGTCATGCATGTAAAGGATAAATGGTTTTATATTTTACTGCTTTATTTGTAAAATGTGTGACTGCTCTAAGAATTTCTTAGGAGAATGACAGTATATTATGAAAAAGTGAACTTAATTAAATAGCTTACTAACTATATTCCTACTGAACATTACAAACTCCAGTGTGCAACTAAGAATACCAGTCTGCAGGTGTCAAAGACAGAAGCTTTAACTCAGGCCCATAAAAACTAGCTGCTGCTCTCAAAGCACATGCAACACTCGTGCCCTGAAGGGCTCTGTGTATTTTTATATACTCATGTAGAACTGGCCTGATTTTCCCTCTCCTCGACAATTTCTTTCTGCTGTTCATAAAGTCTCAATGATTTTTTCCCCTCTTGATATTGCCTAGAGCTGATTTTTAGACTGACAAGCACATACATAGCAGATGGCTGTATAGCTGTAACTTCAATTATATCAAATAGCAATAGCTGCTCATCTTTTTTTGTTTTTAGTGTGACATGGTACAGTGTACGGAAAACACGTTATGATATGCAGATCCATGTTTGCCTATGTGTCTTTGGCTGCAGACTTTGCTTTTATAAAAGTTCTCAACTCATTCTTTACTATGACTGATTTATTCTCTACCTATTCTGCTAAAAACTTGTGTCCCATACTCTTTACAGTTTCTGAAATTCTGGGAACTTACTGTTTTTGACAGTGGGTCAGGTCAAGGCACAAAGCCAAGATGTAAGAGAGAGTCCATGATTATTTTAAACCATTGTGATGGGTGGCTGGCTCAGTGGATAAGGGTTTACACAAAGGAAGGAATGGCACGGGGTGTAACCAAATAAGGCCCTAGGAGGGAGACAGTGAAACACACACTGGTAATGACAATGCACATTGTCATGCTAGTATAGGAGCAATGGCACCATGTGTATGGTGGTGGTGGTGGTGGTGGGGTAGGGGAAATCTGTTTTTACAGAATACAGTAATCCCTCCTCCATCGCGGGGGTTGCGTTCCAGAGCCACCCGCGAAATAAGAAAATCCGCGAAGTAGAAACCATATGTTTATATGGTTATTTTTATATTGTCATGCTTGGGTCACAGATTTGCGCAGAAACACAGGAGGTTGTAGAGAGACAGGAACGTTATTCAAACACTGCAAACAAACATTTGTCTCTTTTTCAAACGTTTAAACTGTGCTCCATGACAAGACAGAGATGACAGTTCCGTCTCACAATTAAAAGAATGCAAACATATCTTCCTCTTCAAAGGAGTCAGGAGCAGAGACTGTCATAAAGGCAGAGAAAAATCAATAGGGCTGTTTGGCTTTTAAATATGCGAAGCACCGCGGCACAAAGCTGTTGAAGGCGGCAGCTCACACCCCCTCCATCAAGAGCACAGAAAGAGAGACAGAGAAAAACAAGCACGCAAAAATCAATACGTGCCCTTCGAGCTTTTAAGTATGCGAAGCACCGTGCAGCATGTCGTTTCAGGAAGCAGCTGCATAAAAGATAGCAACGTGAAGATAATCTTTCAGCATTTTTAGACGAGCGTCCGTATCGTCTAGGTGTGCGAACAGCCCCCCTGCTCAATCCCCCTACGTCAGGATCAGAGAAAGTCAGCGCAAGAGAAAGAGAAATGTAAGCTGGGTAGCTTCTCAGCCATCTGCCAATAGCGTCCCTTGTATGAAATCAACTGGGCAAACCAACTGAGGAAGCATGTACCAGAAATTAAAAGACCCATTGTCCGCAGAAACCCGCGAAGCAGCGAAAAATCCGCGATATATATTTAAATATGCTTACATATAAAATCCGCGATGGAGTGAAGCCGCGAAAGGCGAAGCGCGATATAGCGAGGGATTACTGTACTCTGAAAGGACTATAGGCAGGAACATCTGGGAACTAGAAAGTGAGATGCCAACTGGGCAGAAGCATGCAATGCTCCCACAAGATGTACTGCTTTGCAAGATGACAGCACTTTTGAAAGAGAACAGAATTAGAAGATGGAATGGAGAAGTCAGAATTCACACAAAAGTCACAACCGGGAAAATAAAAATTAAATAAAGTTTAGGAAATGTGGCCAGAATTGTAGGCAAACAGAGTGAAAGGTCATAAGCCAAAAAGGGTACCCATGACCAGAGCCAAGAAACACAAGGCACAAATCGTAATTAGAGGGCAGAAAAAAAGTATACAATAAATTCTAAACTAACAATATGAAATGATGCAAATTGTTTTCTTTTACTAACACATAATATTTCATGAAAAGCTGAAAACGCTGAGATAGTGACATAACGGGCAACCTCTGGGAACCACACTGCAGCAATTGGGTGTCAAATCCAAGCAACCAGTCTACTACATGGGGGCATCAATAAGTAAAACAAGACAGCACCTAAAGGGAACACAAATCATTTTTAACAATGTTAAAACACAAATAAGCATATTAGTCTCCTGGTTATTGCCAAGGTTAACTTTATTATCCAGGAATGGCAAATTCAACTGCAGTGAAATAATGAACAAAATTAAGGAAAAAACAGATACTACATAGTAAGATGAAAAGAAAAACCATAACTTACATACAGTATGAGCTACTGTTCTTACTGAGCAGCTCTTGACCATTAAACAGTTCAATTGCAGAAGGTACAAATGGCTTCTCATATTAGATTATCTTTATTCTTCACAGTGGGACCCTATTGCTTGTTAAATTACAAAAATGGAATTCATAGTGCTGAGGATGAGCAGAATCATTAAGGATTCGATGAAGCTTTGTTAGCGTAATGTCTGCCTCTAGCTGTTCACAGACTTTTGATCAGCCCCAAAGACATCTGCTTGGTGCTTTAATCATGCATTGCACACGTTTGTTTTATCTGTTATCCTTATTAGATAAGGGTGGACACCACCTACAGTGGCACTTATAAGACCTTTCATTCTTTCCTCCAGCATCATCTCCAACCTGAATCTATTAAAGAAGTGGCAACATCTTGGTGGCAGCAACATACTCTACTACTTTAGTTATGGTAAAACATAAGGGTCGACTTACTACCACCCTGTGATGGATAAAGCATTTCCAGCAAAAAGAATGGATGGATGTTTTCTGAGAATTTGTCAATCAGCTGTTAATATCTTAGATAAAATGACTTGATCTTTCATTTCTGCCTTGAAGAAGCAGAATAAAATATATTTAAGATGATTGTTTTTTTTTTTTTTCTGTTTACCATACTTCTCAATTTTGATGTCAACTGCTATTTGCAAATGCAAAATATTTTTTCACCAATATGTTATATATGTACTTTAATAGGCGCAACTATCTAGTACTAGACAGGGCTTTCTTTTGCTATCTAAACAGCACTAGTAGCTGTGCTAACGTTAGTGATGGGTTTGCTACTACTGCCACTGTTGAGCCTGCTGGAAAATTGACAACCCCTCATATATGGATTTGTCCGATATTGATAAACCACCAATGCGATTGTTACCAGAGTTTCAAACTTCTGTTTCAGCCAGTAATATGTACACTTCTGCAACCCATTGGTCCAACAAATACAGTATGTGGCTGGAGTACAGGACATGGAAAGATGTGATTTTGGCATTTTGTTGATAACCTCTTTAAGGTCAGAGTCACTCGTAGATTTCGAGACAAGAAAAGCATGCATCAAGCAAACTCAAAAACATGCATCAGTTAATACTCATGAGGTAGTACTTTTTAAATACACTCATTAGAAGGAATGCCAAAAATGGTAATCTGTCTGTTTGATGTTATACAGTATAATGCTGCTGTTCAAAACCATAATGGATGTTATTTGGGCATTTGTGTTGCGGTCAGTCTATAGCAGAAAAACATGCAACACTATTAAACGAGTGATGGCGAACCAGAGCAGTCTTGGAAGACTGGCGGAGAGGTGTCATAGACAAGATTCTGATTAATTTCAAAATGTCTAAATGCACCAACTGGCGAGATATCACCTTGCTCTCAGTGCTCAGGAAAGCATTGTGTGTGTTCCTACTCCAATGATTGTGGAATGTTATAGACCAACGCCTGAGGGAAAAGCAAGCCAGCTTCCCTGGCGGAAGACCAAGCAGTGAACAAATCTTCACCCTCTAGAATATCATAGAACAATCTGTCAAGTTCCATAAATCATTAGCCATTATTAGCCAACTTTGTCAATTTCAAAAAAGCCTTTGACAGCATCCATTGAGAGTCCACCTAGCTGATCCAGTGTTCCTATGACATACCAACAGCCTTCATTACCATCTTCAAAGATCTGTATCATAGATCAAGCAACTGCATCAAAACCGAAAAAGGTCACATGGACTTCTTTGAGATCACAACCAGAGTCAGACAAGGCTGAATTCTGTCCCTGCTTTTTATCCTCATTGCTCTGGACTATTTTATGTGACAAGCAAGGGCATGCATTGAAGCCAGTATTCACTGGACTGATCAAGATCACCTCAGCGACCTGACCTTCACTGGTGTCATTGCCTTGCTCATGGAAGATTACATGAAACTGCGGGAAACAATGACAACCTCGACCGAGAAGCCACCAAATCAGTCTCAAGATTAGTGGCAGAAACATACACGCAGTGGCCCAAATGAAGGAAGTGATGATCGGATCGAAGCATGTGGAAGAAACGGAGAGATTTATCTACTTGGTTAGTTTGATCAGCAAAGATTGAGACATATAAGCAGATGTCAAGTGCCACACTGGGAAGACAACAGCAGTCTTCCCAAGAATGAACAAGATCTGGTCATCTCCATCCATCTTCCTCAAGATTAAGCTTCACCTGCTTACCCCTATTGTGATTCCTATAGCCATTTATACCAGTGAACTTGGCGTCTTCCAGCAGAGATGCCTATGCCAAATTCTCAAGATCCGACGATCACATCACCAATGAAGAGGTTCTATGAAGAAATGGCTTGTGCAAACTCCACATTACTGTCACACTCAGAAGACTCTGACTGGCTGGCCAAGTTCTTCTAATAGAGAACCATCAGATCCCAAAGACGGCAATGACATGGGTACCTCCCAACGCCAAATAACCTAAAGAATGCCTGTGGAACTCCTGGAGAAGAAACACTGGTACAAGACCTGAAGGTGCTGAATATCGGATGGGAAAAAGCCAAGATCCTTACCAAAGATCAGAAACACTGAAGAACACTTGTTGCCTTACATTCTGCATAGCATGGGAGGATCTAAGTCTAAGTAATTAAGTTAATAAAATATTTCAAAGTAGAAATGAAAAAAATGATGACCCCCATTTATGTCGGTATGGCTGGAGTTCTAAAATGTTTAACAGTGATAAAAAATAATAAGAGGTCTACTCAAGACAAACTTAGACACTGCTACTGGTACAAAGACACCATGAGTTTGTAGAGAGTGTCTGTGGAACAAGTGGGAGGCCTTGTCTGACCCTGGTAGTAATTCTAGGACATGGCCAGAAAAGACGCTGGGCCAGGGTTTAAGCTACCTGCAACTCACCTCCTGCATCATGAGTCCATGACTTGGAAGACACACATGTACTGTAGACAAAGGCTCAAATGGTTGAAGGTCATGTGTGAAGGTGAGGGAGAGACGGAGAGAGTCTGTGTGTGTGTGTTATGGTAGGTCATTTTAAGAGCGCTGGGGATAAGTATAAGTATTTACAGGCCCCCAGATTCATACAACTCAGTAAACATTCAATGAAAATTCATAAAGAGTCACTACTGTATATTCAACTCTCATTCTTTGACAAGGATCTGCCAGAAATTCTGTAGCAGTAGTTCTGTAACTAAGTGTTGCGCCATGCATCAAATGCTACTTTTTGTATGAAAAATCAGTTTTGCATTTCTTCTTTTTATTACATCCTACTTCTGCTGCTGGCTGCATCTTTTTTTGATAGTTCAAACTGAAATTCAAAGCGTTAATGTTAATGTCATATGGAATGAGAAAGATGGAAGCTGAAGGAGGATAAAAGCACACCTTGCTTTACAAGGCATTTAAGTGTATCTGTATTTTGCCTGTATGAGATTAATCACATCAGGTTAGAACAGAAATACAGGGAAAGCCTATAACACTTAGCCAACTGCAATGTTTAATTTTGACCTTAAACTTCTAGCATTCAGCAATAAAAAGTTGAAATTTTCTTTTTGTGCTTTCTTGGAGTATAAAGTATGCCAATTATAAGACTACATATAAAATAATAATGAATAAAAATACACAATATTGTGATATTTTCCAAAGGAATTGCATTATTTTAAAATAGTATTGCATTATTTCACAATAACAACTGCTAGTGACCCTAAACCCCTTTACCCCTCAGTACATGCAGAATTAAACGTACACCTGTGACTTTTGGGCAGTTCATGTCACTTGATGGCACGCTATGCACATCCTTAAGTCTATCCCTCACTCAGCGTCACAGGACGTCAAGACCATGCATGTGCATAACGTTATCAACCACACTAGGCAATATCTTTTGCGTACTAACACAATATGTTTCTGAAATAACACAACAATAATTGCAAAATAACACATTACATTTTTTTTGAGTGAGTGTCAGGAATAAGCTTCTGTACATATGGTCTAAGCTTTAGATACAGAAAGAAAGATATACATATATTAGCTTAAACCATGAGTTTTTATTTACACATGTCAACACAACCATTTTTTCTGTATACTTCACAGTACCTCTTATGACCTTTTGTTGAGGAGGACCTTCTCATGCTAATAAGTTACTAAAAAATATTAAGTAAAGAGTCAGAAGTACTAACGAGCTAAAAGAAGAAGACAAAGCATGAGATGAATTTCCTGCAGGAAGTGCAAAATGAACAGACTCAAGTACCTTGAGACAGAGAGGAAATGGAGGTGCTGCCCTCAACCTTATTTGTGGACTAAGAATTTCTTGTTTATACTTTGTGAGCCAGACTACAGTTAAATCCAATTTGAAATAGATTAATTTTACGCCATGAGGTGGGGTAAAGTATTTATTACTGAAAGACCTCTGTGGTTTTAGACATGTCCAAATCACTTGTGTCAGAAACTGTTTATGGACTGCACGTTCATAAACTCAGTGAAGACTACAGAGCCTGTAACCTGCTATAAAAAATTTGAAAACAATAAGCCCAAGTTAAACCAGTCCTGCGGGAATCGACAAGTCAGTAAAATTCAGTCATTTCCTATGAGAATGGCATTTCCCCCATGTGTGATTTTTGTGTAAAAAGTGGAGACAATTGAAGAACTTGTCCCTGCTCTGTGAGACCCACATTGATCCACTTCAAACCAATTCATACGACCTCAGTCAAGTGGACAATGGAGCTCTGTAGTAGTAGACTGATGTACCATGTTAGCTATTTATGGATGCAATGAGAAGTGAAGCATCCTTACCTGAAGTAGGGGCCTGAACAGCCTCAAAAGCTTGCATATTATAACCTATCTAATTAGCCAATAAGAGGTGTCATTTTGCTTTATTTGTGATAGAATTGACAAAGGAGCTTCAAACACAGAATTCTTATTAGAGAACTCATGCTTGCAGCATCGTTAGGTAAACAACCCACTTGAGCCTTCTAGATCTAGGTAATGTTCAACTATAAGGTCTGTGGTTATCTTGTTTTAACACTAGAATCCCTGAAGCCTATGAAAAAAGTCGTAATCCCGGGGCCCCTTAAATTCCTTTGCACCCTCCATTAGCATTTTTTGTTTTGTAAATGTGTCGATCAGCACAAGGAGCAAGCAGCCTGCCATTCCATCCCCCCACCAACACAGCTGAAGTTCTCCCACCTCAAGTCTTTTTATCTGGGTCACATTCATACATGAAAACATCACTATGTGAAAATGCTATGCTATTTGAACATGAGTTGCCATTTGAACATGTTTTTTTTTTCAATCTTGCCAGTACTCAGCGTAATGGTGCATGGTACTGAGAATGCAGACAGGCTTTTTCTTTACAACAAATAGTTCTGAGCAGACATCAACTACAGCACCAACTGTGGTCATCGCTGCTCTTGTGAAAATAATGGAGATAAACACCATCAACTCAGAGAGGGAGTGGCAATTTTGTTGTACCACTTGAACGTCACTGACAGAACAAAACTGAATAATAAAAAAAAGCGTTAACTTTTACAAATAGCCAAAATTTACACTGTGTGTTACAGACTCAAAACAAACGAATGGCTTTATTATATTATAGTAATAATAACAGCAGCTCACTACTCAAAACGAGGAGCACCTGGACTCGAACCTGCAACCATTTGATTATAGGACAGCAGCTCTTACCTCTGAACCATCCAAGAAGACATATTAACTTTCTGTCGATTGACATTTGTGCTTGGGTTTTTAACTCATTGACAGCAACATGTAAATAGAATGATTTTTCTTCTTTGGTTATATTCTTGAATAAAAGCGCATGTGTTTCTTTGATATTTGGACTTCAGTTATCACACATTATACACTTAACGTCAGCATTTTGTCAATATTACAGTAAGATGAATAATTTTTTGTTTTAGTTATGTGTTCAACATTTCTTGCCTTGCATTTCCTGTCATCCTACATTTACCCAGATCATTGTAGACAGGGAACAAAAATGAATTCCAAATAACAATACATTATTTACCCTATAAAATTCCAGGCACCTCACACCCAGATAAAAAGACTTGAACTGGGAGAACTTCAGCTGCTTCGATGGAGAGATGGATTAGGAGGCTGCTTGTGCTGAATGACACATTTGCAAAACAAACGCTGATGGAGAGGTGTGAAGGAATTTAAGGTGGCCCGGGATAATGACTTTTTTCATAGGCTTCAGAGATTCTAGTGTTAATTAATTAAAAATAGTGATGAGTGAACTCCGTGCTGTTCACTTTGCCTTGAGTTCGGAGAAATCACAGAAGTGTTTGCAAATATCGCCAAACTCTGCAAAATGCATTGACGTCAAAGGGGAAGGACTAACTGAAATAGATTTGACTGGATTATAATGGTGCAATCATCTTTAAAGTGTCCCTGAGGGTTAGGGAAACATCTGCCAAATATACTGTAATATTTATTGAGGCCAAAAAGGTGACCTGAGCTGTGCGCCAACAGTGCCAACCACCATGCCACCATGAGATCAAGGAACAAGACACAGTCAAAGTCACGTAATCATATATTTTCTCAAAACAAAGCGGAAATGCTGAAAATGTAGTAAAAAATACGTAGGTGTTTTAAAGGCAGAAAATTCAATGTGGCATGTCATGATTGAAGCCACTGGCATGTCCTATCTGACTGATAGATAAGAGTTTGTTAGTCTTGGCAACAGCAGATCCAGCTCAGCGCCAGACACACAAGGAGTTCCTCAGGCCTCTGTCCTCGGCCCTCTTCTCTTCTGTATTTATATGCTTCCCCTTGGCCATATTATTCGTAGCTATGGACTGGGTTATCATTTTTATGCAGATGACACTGAACTCTATTTCAATGTCAAAAGTGTAACTTCATCAGAGTTTTCTCAGCTCACAACTTGCCTCAGTGAAATTAAAACCTGGATGGAGCAGAACTCTTTAAAATTAAATTACAACAAAACTGAACTCCTGCAAATTGGCACTAAAGCACTACTTAAGAAAATGAGCTCCTTTTCAGTCACTCTTGATGGTGATCTCATCAGACCTTCTTCTGATGCAAGGAATCTTGGTGTCATTTTTGATTCATCCCTTTCTTATTCCAGCCACATAAACCAAATTAAGAAACTTTCTTACTTTCACCTCCGTAACATATCCCATGTTTGCTCATTCCTCTCCTTTACTAATGCTGAGAAACTTGTCCATGCTTTTATCACATCCCGCATAGATTATTGTAACTCGCTGCTGGCAGGTGCCCCTTCTAATCTTATACAATAGCTCAAGTTGATTCAAAACTCTGCAAGAGTCCTTACTCGAACCAGCAACAGCGAGCACATTACACCCTTCCTGCTTCGCCTTCATTGTCTCCCTGTGTCTTACAGGATTGAATATAAAATTCTATTAATAACCTACAAAGCTTTAAATGGCCTTGCACCGGGCTACATCAATGACCTTCTAAATCACTCTGCTCATGTTCGCCTACTAAGGTCCTCTGATTCTGGTAATCCTGTTGTGCCTCACACTAACCTGCGCTCTATGGGTGACAGGGCCTTCAGGTCATAGCACCCAGACTTTGGAATGACATCCTGAAATTAATTAGATCAGCTGACTCCATTCATTCTTTTAAAAAACAACTTAAAACTCATCTATTTATGAAGACTTTTAACTTAACTTAACATTCTGCCCTTTCTTTCAGTTTACCTCTCTGTCCAGGTGCTCAGGATAACTTGTGTGTCTGTTATATCACAAATTAAGTTATTGGTTAGGTTTTTCTTTTAGTATTGAATTTAGTATTTTACTCTGGTTTATTGTTTTTTATTCTATTTAATGCTTTGTTATCTGTTTCATTGTTCCATTCAGGAAGACATTTGTATCCAATGTTGCATATACCCTGCTGTTTTTTCTAAGACACTGTGATGCGCCTTGAGCATGGGAAAGGCACTATATAAATAAAATGTATTATTATTATTATCATTTCTTTTATCAACATGACAGAAACACCTTGTAAATAGTAATACATATTTCATTATTATTATTTCTTCATGGAGTCTCCTGTGTTATGGGTGTCAGTCTCCTTCAAGGTTTGTTTTTTACATCTCCACATGGCTAATTATGCATGTAAAGGGCATGCACCTCCTTCTTTTATACTGACGTCGAACTCGAAGAGCAATCTGCACATTTGGAGACAAGCAGAGAGAACTCATTATTTATGTTGTATATGTTTCATAAAAATAAAATTTTGAGAACCTGCATTATTTACTTATCTCTTCTACAACTAAGTCCCACAGAGTCTGTATTGCATGATCAGCATTGTATACCCGGGGGGCAGTCCCATCCAATATTGGCTTTTACAGCTTTGTGGGATGCTGCGCTGGCTTCGCAAAGCATTATGGGGCACTGGGGAAAAAAAGTTCTCCTAAACTATCCGAATTATCAGTAAATAATTCGACGAACAAAAGCGAATGCAGCAAATTCGCTTCAAATTAACGTTTTGATGAAATTGCTGATCAATACATAATTAACAATTATGATTCTTTACTTGTAATGGGGAGGGGCCATAGTTACACAGCTACAACATTTTGACATGATGATAATGTGTACCTGCAAAAAGGCATTCCTATATCTATAATCTTTCCAGACATATCTTATCCTGTTCAAATCCATGGTAAAACCTACTGGTGTTGTGTAACAACAGTGACTTTACAGACATACGTCCTGAAAGCATATCCCACCTAATAGGGCTTTACAGTGCTTTTGCATAGCTTATGAGAACTCTTTTTTGTGAGGAAAACTTTTTTTTTGTTATTATACAGTAACTAAGAAAAAATAAAATAGCTAAGCATACCATAAAAAATAATGGAAAAAGGAGTATTCCAATAAAAAGAGAAATGTTATTCCAGTCCCTTTTTAAGAAGTGAGGTTTTCAGGAGACCTACTATGAAATGTTTCTAGGACTACATATGTATTACAAACAAAAATGCATTAAGGTGATATAAAGTGAGCTCATTTACATATGAAGCTGGATTTTCTCCAGGTGCTAAAGTGCAAAGAAAGCCACTGATAAAAATAATTAAAGCTGAAAAATTATTGGGAGACAGTAAGATCAAGACATTTCAAATAACCACAGTAAGAAAACAATGTGCGTCTGGGATCCTGCAAAGCTATTCCAAAATATGGCAGGTTAGAAATAGGACTTGTTTATCTGCAAGCATTTTCAACAGACTAAATAACTCTTAATATTGTTTTATTATCTTTTCAGGGAGGCAAAGTACCTTCATTGCTTAATGTAATCTTTTTATCTTCCCAGATGACAGTCATAAAAAATTCACGATGACTCAAGTATACCACAGATGTATTACAGTATGTGGTTCCAGCAACTGCCTGAGGTAAAATTTGAATCCTCTATTATTAACATAACTTATTTGAAAAACTCACAGCTAGTCTAAAGATTTGTTCAAAATGTTTTTACCATATGCCATTTTATCCCTGATACATCCAGAAAAAGCTAAACGAGTGTCAAGTATGCAGAGTTCCTAGAGATACTGTACACTGCTTTTCCAAAATTGCATATTGCCTTTTCATCATGGTGTCTTTGAATATCACATCTTACCGTGTCTCTTACAGTCCCAACTTGTTAGATTCTTGTATCACACAAAGTACATCTTGATGTCTAATCCACTCAGGTCTTAGCATGCTGCACCACAAGAGCTCTCACAGATCTCAGCACGCTGTGCAAGAGAACTTCATAGTCTGGACCTGTCAGATCTCGGTATGCTGAACATGTGCACCTTAAAGATTGATGCAGTCAGATCTTAACATACCCCCTACAGACTCCACATCCAGGAGACCCTCATTCTAGTCTGTCTTTCATGGATTCCTTATTTCTATCAGAACCAGCACAGTTTGAAGGCTAAATTCAGGTTAGATTTTGAAAAGAAAGATAATTTAAGGTCATTGGAGATGCATTTTTGTATGATGTCGTTATTACAGTTAGCCTCCAAAGGAGAAACAGCTGGCCTCCTGCCACTTAAAGAAGTGTTTTTAACTGGTGTCCTCCAAGTAAATATCAAGAATAGTTTGATAGATCAGTGCAGTTCTGTTTTCAAACTAATCCAACCAAATACAGAATCAAATACACTAAGTACAAGAAGGTTTTAGAAATGACAGACAAAATCTTATTCTAAAGCCATTTTCTATTACAGAATAACACATCGTAAATGAAAACCACAACTTCACAGAATGAGGGCTCAAAAAACTGTTATACTCAGAATGGAAATTAGCATTTACTTTTGACCTATAAACCTTGTCAATACATAATGAGACAACACCTGAAACGTGTTGATCTGTGGACTTTTATATGCATTACTACAATCTAAGATGAAAGCTGAAGGGAACAAACTCCCTAATTGCATATTGTTTCCCTGCACGTAAAAGGATGCCCAGTTAGGTTTACTATATTGCCCTGCAGCCGAGACCTTAAAACACTTCTGAATATTCCTTTTGTGAAATATTTTTCTGTTTTACAGGGCATCACATTTATTTTTGTTTTCTTTCAAAGTGATCCCAAAATAACAGTTGGTGTCTCAAGCAAAAAAAATAAACAAATCTCAAAATAAAACATGAATCAAAGCTAGATTTTGAGAGTAGCTGCCAACCTTGCAAGGACTCCTTTGCACGTGCCAACTCCTGCTCTTTCTGCGCCAGCTGCACCTTGAGTTCGGTGGCAGAGAGGATCTCAGCTGACTTGCCTCCGTGTGAGTCTTCCAAGTCCTTGGACAGCATCTCCTTCATCTGACGGAGCAGGTGCACTTCATCCTGGAGCTGAGCCACCTCCTCTCGTAAAAGCACTGCCAAAAAAGAGGTTCAGAGTGTTAGATGAAGTTGAAAATATTCAGAGGCTCATTCGGACTGGTGACATTTCAAAGCAGCCCAATAATATCTATTAGAAAAGAGGAAGCACAGTCAAAATGATGATCCAAATCGTTTTTCTTGCTTTTTTTTTTTTTTGAACCAAAATTAGTTTCTTCTGATGCTCCCACCTGCACAGCAGATGTCATATGTTTCACTGTAAAAAAAACAGCAAATTAAAAACAAAGTACTGTTAGGTAAATCTGAAAACTGAACCCAGAGAGAGCGACGCAGCAAAATTAGCTAAAGTGATTAAAGGAACATGAGAACACTCAGTTAGCGACAGTGAACAGAATCTCCTTTGTCTGTAGCAAAACTGCTGGCTGGAGGTGCCTAAAATCATTGGGAAACATAGCTCAACAGCCACAGTGCATTTTTGTGCTTCAATTATTTGCCTCTTCTTTGACACAGATAGAACTTTTTTTTTCCAAGTTTGTAAATCTAGTAGGTAAGTCTGTCCCTTACAATTTCTCTACACATTCCTCTCCATATATATTGACCCAAAGCTTAGCAGAAAAAAAACCCTAAAAAAGACCAATTGTGCAGATGTACAGTGAGGTCGACAGAGCATGGCATTACTCAGGGACCTGAGGGAAATGGAGGATGGGATTTAGGCCTAACCTTAGTTTTATTAGTGTTTGCTTACTTAGAAAATCAGTTTTCCTCAAGTTACAATACACATTTAAAAAATAATATTTTAAATGAGACTAAATACTACAAAAAATAGAAATGCAACACTGACATAACAGTACCCGTGTTGTGATATTTAGGCTTGAAGCACCAAGGTATGCACCATGTTGATTTTATATTTTGTATACAACCCAACTTGAAAGAATTGCTGACCACTACCTGCACCTGTAACAGCAGAGGGGCTTGTTCATTCTAAGACAGATGTGCTCTGCACAGAATGACTCAAGATGGGGCCATACTAATGTGCCCAGGTACATAATCATACAGAAGACCTCCTTTCATAATCTGAGTTTAGGCTTTGAACAACCAGGTTTTGTTTCCACCATCATTCACAATAATTCACATGCCTCACTCCAGCACTACTCAGTTTTTTGCTGATGTCTGAGATGTCCCTTTTGTGTTGTCATTTTTTGCCACTGAAATCAAAATGATACATATGTACCTAAGCAAGCAGGGTTTAGTTTATGATCAAGAAATCTATAAAACCGAACCACATTACAAGGGAGCTTTCTAAATGTTCAAAAACAGTTTTGAATAACGACACATGTATTACAGGAGACATGGATAATCCAAAACCTGCCATGGGTTATGTTAAAATAATTATTACCGTCGATTTTACTTTTTGTTTTGATTTTAGTACATGTTATTATATCAATGCACACTTTACAAGTCAGTGAACCAAACACTAAATTTACTTGTACTTCATTTGTATGTTTCTTCAGGCAATGCTTTATCTTCTAGCATCAATAAGACAAAGGATATGGCTATCCACATCACCCTGCACTTGCTTTGTAGACAAGACTCTGAGTTGTTCTGTAAATGTAATAAATAAGTGGCTTTCTGTGACATCTTCTGCGTCTGTATGGACTTTACAGTGAAGAACAGTTGATGTTCTTTGTATCAAGTGAGAGGCCATAACTAAAGCACTTGCTGTAGACACAGGCAGGCAATGTGGTGCAGTGGGTAAAATGTTAACCTTGTGTCTTAAAGTCCATCTGTTCATATTCTACCTCCAATGTGAGGCCCTGAACAGGTAACTTAACCTGTCTGTTCTCCAACTGTAAAACACATATATTGTATATTAGATATACGTACTATAGATCTTTACTTACAAATCCTACAGTATATTTACAAGACTAAGAAGGCAATAGTAAGACAATCTTATTTGAAAAAAAAACAAAAAAAAAAAAAAACAGTGGGATAGTATATATTAAAAAGAGCCTTTTCAAGATAAGACAGAACCGACAATACGCTGTCTTAGCAGTAGGTGTTCTGGCTGATACTGTAGCTTGATGACCATTTAAATAGTGACATGTACTACGCAAGGGCAACATAAGTCAAAAAGAGAAGTACACAATGAGGCACAGATGGAGACCGACTACCTTGTTATAGGTGGACAGACAGACAGAGGCAGGCAGGCATTGCCATGAACGAAAAAAGGCAAAAAATACATATACTGTATAAATAAATGTCAGACAGAAAGACTAGCAGTAGCATAGCCACTTGTTCTTTTTTAACCCAAACTTCCCTGCTATAAAAAGAAGCAGGCAAAACAACAAACAGGAAATAGATCAAAACCTTAAATGTACCAAAGGTCAAAACCTGATTATCAATGAAACCAGGCACCAAAACCAAAGTACTAGGCAAGACTCTTAGTCAAAAAATGCTTGCTATAATGCCTAAACCAAAAATCACTAGACAAGGCAGATGCACTGGAAAACAGTAATAACAATCTTAGATGCCAGTGTAGTGCAGGCTTTTAAAGCCTTGTGCCATTTATGTCATACAACACAACTTCTGGGTCATGCCCTCTAGCAACTGCACATCACATTGCGCCAACAGGACAACAAAATGGTAAAACAAACTGACATTGTGATAATTCAAAAACACAATGATTACAAAATTTTACCTATATCTAGAGGTAGTAATTTATAAAAACAGCCATACAAGGAGATTCTCTGAAGTCCAAAACCCTACAATTTGTCAAATAACCCTGATACAAAATTTCATACAAAAACAGCAAAATTTTATTTCTGTCTCAAATCTTGATAGATAGAGAGATAGATAAAGAGATAGACGGTGGAGAGAAAATTCACATTAATTCAAACCAGTGAGCATTTATTTATACACAAAGTAAATGAGAGACTGAATAAAATTGATAAAAATGTTTTTGATAATTGCAAATAGAACATAACTTGTACAGGCTGTTAAGCAAAAATAAGGACATTCATTATGTTTTTTGATGAGAAAGGATGAAGCATTTTTTCAACTATTTGATGGAATGCAAACTAACTGTAGTAAATCGCAAGCTTGTTATGCTGGAGTGTCAAGCATAAACATGGAAGATCTTGGTGGGAGTTACCATGGGAGAAGTTTGACAAGCAATGCCTTAAGAGAACTTTCTGGACCAATTCCAATTCAACTCTTCCAAGTACTCTGGAAGTTGTGACTGAGCATCCTCCAACATATTCAAGCAGAAACTCCCACTTAATGGGAACTTCTTGGTATTTAGATAAGCCTTCTCATGATTCACACACTAATTAATTTGGGGGGTGTAAATCATTGTGTAAATCAGACACAATGAAGTTGGATTAGCAGTACTTAACAAAATATATCAGTGATTTCCATTGAGACTCGAGTGGAAGATTTAAACAATTTAAGAATAATAAAAACTCAAAATGGTTCAGCCTTTTTTTCTGCTTTGCTCATTATATGGCAGGAAACCTTGGCATTATGTTCACTTACTTATCCTAAAAGCAGCAAAATACAGAATTTATATGAATACTTTTGTAGATGTTTTATTACTAATATTATTATTACTTACAGCTGTTTAAAGTCCTTATTCAAAAAACGACAAAAGGTATTTAAAGAATTTTTAAATATTTAGTATGTGCATCTGCTATTTACCACAAAAATAATGAAATGAATACTGGTCAGTCCTGTCAAGCTGGTGGTTTGTACATTAGATCTATAATAAGGAAAACAGAGCTAATCTCACTAATCTTCACATACAATTTCATTGTCTGCCTTTCTTTCTCTTAAAGCCCTTTTAATGGCAAGAGGAACAAAGGCTAAAACTAAAAAAGACATGAACTCCAGTATTCACTGCCTCAGGGGATCTCTCTCAAACAGAAGGGCATGGATATAGGTGCACCATGACACAAAAGAGGCTTTATTATATGACTGTTCATTCACGTGGGGATTTTCAGAGGTTAAAATTGAGTGCTCCACACCCACAGCTCTAAGAAGGCAATTGGAGTTAAGAGCTGTGATGCATCCTGGGAGAGTCATCTGTGCACTACTACCAGAAGACTGTGCTGGTAAGCTGGCACCTTAGCCTGTGCTAGTATGATTGATGGACATGTGTTTGTGACGCCAAGCAAGTCTTAATGCTGCCTGAAAGCAAAAGTAAAGCAGCTTCTACATATTGTGGGTTAGAATAGCATAACATTGTTACACCTGTTTTAGAACCAATGATAATGGATATTTTAGGTGGCAGTGCTATCCATTTGGTTCCAATAATTATAATTAATTAGAGTGTAAAGAATTAATTATATGATAAATGTACAGCCAAAGCTTCAGAAGCTCTTCATTTAATAGGAGATATAAAGTCTAGTTGTTGTGTGTTTTATACCACTGATATGTTTCACTGTATCCATCCATCCATCCATTGTCCAACCCGCTGAATCCAAACACAGGGTCACGAGGGTCTTCTGGAGCCAATCCCAGCCAACACAGGGCACAAGGCAGGAAACAATCCCGGGCAGGGTGCCAACCCACCGCAGTGTTTCACTGTATAGATACAATAATTACAAAGGTTTTAACCTTTTTAAATACAAATGATGTCCATGAACAAAACATGTCATTCTATATAACACTCTTATTTTTTATTAATTTTATTCTTTGAGTGCACTTCTATAATATCAACACAGGCAGGCTGCTGGGCACTGGGTGGCAGCTTTGGCATTCCAAAATAATGTGCACTTGAGGTGAACAAAAAATCACTGCACTGCAGAATCTTAGTAGGAACTGCATTATGAGTGTCCCTCGATGACCTCAAAAGTTTCACAGAGGACACCAAAGACATGGGTACCTTTCTGCTTAGAATACCCAAGAAGGCCACGCTTTCACTATACAGCACATTCTGTATGTGTTGCTATAACTTGCTATCAAAAAATAAAATGCAGTTTTGTTTTAAATTTAGTACCAAATAGTGAATATGACAACCAGTAAGCTTAACAGAAAAGCAATTTGAAAAAAATATATATATAAAATGTAAATGAGCTCTAAATTATATTTTCAATCAATGTACTTCTCTGGGGTGCTGGGATATTTAAGGAGAAGCCAGAGCAGAAACGGCAGCATATTTCCTTACTCAGATGCAAACATGCAAGAGGAGAGGAATAACCATCAACTCGGGATCTGAACACTGACATGTATGGCAGTCCTTCAAAAAGGTCATTTGCTTCTACTAACTGCTCCTTATGACTTTTTATTCAACTTGTGTTATGCAAGACATTACCTTTGAAAAGGGAACTGAAAATCAAAAGACTCAAGGGTGGTCATTAATAATGGATCTCCTGAGGTTATCGTGATGGATGTGAGGAGTCTGGCCACAAGAATACAGATGAAATATTTCCAAAAAAAGTTTCACTTTACTAGATGAACAGAAAGGACCAATATTCAAGTTCTAAGCAGAATCCAGCTGACTGAAAAGTGATGCACAGGGTGTGTTATGATTGGTGCTTTTCATTACATTTTAGGGGATTTCATAAAGTATTTTGAACAAACAATGCCTCTATTTTGTTTGTTTGTGATTTACCTGAAGAATTTAATTCTGGCCTGTGTCTAGGAGAGCTCCTGAATAAGCTGAATAATTTTACTGTTATGCTGCAGTGGCATTTTGTTTAGTTACTTGTCCCACAATTTTGAGACATTAGAATACTCCAGGAATGTGTGACATCATGGGAGCAACAGTATAATGGTCGATACATGCACTTCTGGGGGACCTGAGAGTTGGGATAAATCCAGTGAGTGCATTTAAATGTGCTTGAATAATTTGGCTAGTCATAGAAACCTGGTTTCTAAAATGCCATGTAAACTCTAATTCCATTTAGAGTTAATTCCAGTTAATAGACATATTTTTCAGCAAATAACCCAATTATAAGCTCATGTAAACCCTTAATCGGGTTACAGTACTCAGTTCACCTGCACATGTACTGCCTTCACACTCGCTTTCAGCAACCACAGACAAAAGCAAGAGGCAAATGCTTGGGTGATCGCATTATTCTTTCTCCTGGTTGAAATAATCTGTCAATACTCCAGAAATCTCTAAATTTATGCTGATGAGTTAAACATTCTATGCTAAGCTTAGCAGCATAACCTTGCTAGCAGTGTTGGCGGTAACATGTTAAAAGTAATGTGTGTTAAGTAGTCTGGTTACTTTCTAACAGTAATGAGTAACCTAATACAATAATTATTTTATTGAAGCAGTAATATGTGTGTTATTATTATCACAGCCGCACTGGGCGTAAGGCAAGAAGCACATGTATTGGTACGCTGGTCCTTTGCAGAGCTCAGCTATACAGCCAAGAAGAAAATAGTGTGCTGGTACAATCTGGTAACAGAAACTTTATTAATACGTGTCAGTTTAGTTTTAATCCAGGTAATTGCATTGTGTGTGTTCGAACAGTATGATCAGGTGATGCATCTGCCAATGTTCATAGTGCAAATCATCTGTACCTCAGGCCACAGATATAAAAAGGGGATTGGTGTTACTTACTTGTACATGAAGGACTTAGAAAACACAAGAAACTGATTACCAGCTTTGTGCTTGTTTTTGGATCCATGGTGGCCAATGATGACGTTTAACTCTTTTTTTGCATAGTTTAAAGACATTGGAGCATTTTGCCAAAGGAGAACTCCAGAAGTGTGCTTGTGCATGTAAATGAAGGTTTTTAAGAAACCAGGTTTCTGCCATAACTGGTTTTGCTCCATATATCGGTTTTGTGTACACATGTAAATGCACACTCAGTGATGGTTTAAGTTACAAAACACCTTCTGGTTAACAAACTTCCTTTTGGTATTAAGGTCTTTGATTTATAATTAGCATCTTGGTCTTGATGACATTGGTAATTGGTAATGACATTGGCTTGACTCCTGATCCTTTTCATTATGTAATTCTCACTTTCTCCTTCTGAGTCAATACAGCGATACTAAAGCAGGAGCAGACATCACAGCAGCGATAGTGTAGTTTGCTTCAATGTCTGCAGGTTGATCCATTTATGAAGAGTCTATCCATCCATCCATTCATTTTCCAACCTGCTGAATCCGAACACAGGGTCACGGGGGTCTGCTGGAGCCAATCCCAGCCAACACATGGCACAAGGCAGGAACCAATCCCGGGCAGGGCGCCAACCCACCGCAGGACACACACAAACACACCAAGCACACACTAGGGCCAATTTAGAATCGCCAATCCACCTAACCTGCATGTCTTTGGACTGTGGGAGGAAACCGGAGCACCCGGAGGAAACCCACGCAGACACGGAGAGAACATGCAAACTCCACGCAGGGAGGACCCGAGAAGCGAACTCGGGTCTCCTAACTGCGAGGCAGCAGTGCTACCACTGTGCCACCGTGCCGCCCATTTATGAAGAGTCCATGTTTCCAAGTCAGTAAGTACAAGTATTCTAATATAACTTGGAATATTAATTCTGAAAGGTTCCACTTAGGCATGTACGAGCAGAACGATGTGTTTTAGCACAGCAACAACATACAACTTACTGGACAAGCAGACTGCAAGGCACAGCATTGCTATGGCAAGAGCTACGCTTACTAATGCTCCCATGGGCCTGGCTGATAGCTAGCTATTAAAATGCCACGGAAACAACACATCTGTCATAATATCAAAAGTAAAGAGATTACGTGCAGAAAACCAATAATTCTTCTCAGTGTTTTAGACATTTTATTACTGTTCAACTAATGTTTCATCTCAAGAGGACCATTCTGTGTGGCTTACTCCCATGTACTGATAATTAGCTGCCCATTGGATCTCCTGCCTTCAAGGGCAGTTTAAAGGTATATACAAAAATAAATACCATATGCCATTTTTCCCCCATGCAGACTGGAGTGGCTCTAACTCTGGCTAAATTCTGCATTCTGGAGGCTGGATACTGTCAAGTGCACCTGGTACAAGAATAATGAGGCAATGGGTGTGAATATAAATGAGTGCTTGATCATAGATCAGTGTTTCATTTGTCATCAGTAATGAGAATCTAAGCTACTAGCTTCAGATTCTTTCTGTGTACATTTATCAATAGTTTTATTGATAACATTAATTATGATGAAGAAGAGTGTCAAAAAAAGGGGATTCCCTACATCCAAATAGAAAATTAAACTTGATTTAGCACCCTCCTATAACAAGGTTTTGCACCGCTTGATAGCTGAATACTGATTAAGATGCACAGCTAACCACTGTAGAGGCAAACTAAAGCTTCGCTGGATCACTAATTAGAACAGGAGAACATCATCATATACATAGAAAATCCTCAAAATGCACAACAGATGGTCACTCTGAGCTACAGGGGACACCAACAGAGTGCCTAAACCACACAAGAGATTCTGAACTTGTGTAGCGAGCCAAAAATATCCCCAAATTGTGCAGGAAAAAAGTCACTTTATACTTTCTATTTTATATTCATGTTCAGTACTTACTTAATTTTATACTACGCCCATCTGATCAAAATAAGTCACAACTCAAACTGGGTGGCTGCAGGGGCCCCTAAAGAACATAGCATGTTTTGCAGTTCGGTTACTAGACAGAAACCCCATTGTATCAGAGGTTACTAATGTGTTACAATAACATAAAGCAGTGAAGGAGCACACATTTGGCTGATGGGTTACAATAATGTATTTGAATTTGAGAAAGCTGTCATCAGGAAACACATTACAGGCTGAAAGTGCCAGCACCATCGCCACCATATCATCATATACTTCAATTCCTTCTTTCTGAACTATCTAAAAGAGAGACACAGAAATTATTTCAAAACAAATATTTCCTCAAAATGTATGCAATTGACATGCAGGACAATCTTCAGATGAAGCTAAATTGGATCATTCTTCATTTGGGGCAACAAAAAAATAAAAATAAAAATGGAGAAAATGACTACAGAAAGAAAGAGAAATGCATGTGCTCCCTTTCAAGTCGGTTTGATAAAACACTTTACTTATTTCTGCAGTGCTGTATAATTATCTTTCCACTGGATTCCATCTTAATCAGTGTGAAGAAAGTGGAGTGGTGATGACATCAGGTATGTAATTATCTCACCACCTCACTTATCTATTAAATGTCATTAAAATGAGGAACATAACTTTTGCTTCTTAATAAAACTGCAGTCGAGTATCTTGGTATTCGGAGGGTCAAATGACAGCCTTTTGCATTGACTCTGGAAAAATTAGAGAAGCTGGCAGAAAATGAAATACAATCTGAGGCCTGAATTCACAAGGCCAGGAGAGCTTTAGAGGAATTCTAAATAAAAAGAGAAGCAATGGGAGAAAAAACTGAGGGCTGCAGTGCTAGTCATTTCCAGTCCTATGGCTCTGCTGCTTATCACTCATCCCTCTTCTCTGCTCCTTTCTACCTCTGGGACTGTTAAGTGGTGTCAAACTCATTTTTTCAAATGAATTAATATGAGCATGAAATAACTGTGGGGATGGAATCACATGGGTGTTATATGCATAAATGAATGAATCTAAAATGACAAGGCAGCAGGAAGGGTGGCAATAAACGGCAATGGGATTTTCAAAAAGTGAAAGCTCAGAGATGTTTGTATGGCATATTGAGATAAAAAAAGAAAATAAAATTAACTTTAGAGGCTGGGGCATGGTGGGCAACAAATAACCACATGCATAATTTGTACAATTTTTCTCATGGGGCATTTTGAAACGAATCAGATGAAAGTGCATCAAAAAACTTCTCCATTACGGAAAGAAGCCATTAACATTTAGAAGAATGTGACAATAATTTAAAAGTAAAAGAAAGAATTTAAGAACTGATTTGCTCTGATAAAGCTGATATATACATCAGACCCGTCATGACCTGACTGAACCCAGTGTCTTTGTAACCTAACATTTTGCTGCACACCGTGTGCTTACCTGCGCTTGTTCACTAACTTTGCTGTTGTTTATTCAAAACAAAACTGCTGTTTCTCAAAAGAAGCCAAATATGGTCACTGAATGACAACTTCGCGTGAGTTCTTGCTAAGCGGCTCTATGGCCATAAGGTGTGATACTGTGCAAAGCCTACATTCCAGGTTAGTCTGAACTGCCTTGCGGTTTGGTTTGATTGATTTTGAAGTGCCACTGAACAATCAAAGGGTCACGTTAATGCATTTTACCTTGCCAAAAAAAAAAAAATTAAAAGCATAGCTTCAACCTATATCTGATATTTCTATGGAAACAATATCAAGATAATATAATTTTTGGAGACATATAGGCAAAGGGTACAGGGCCACTGGAACTCGCAGCAGTAGATTCAGGGAGTTTCGACCCACAAGCTGTATGGCCGCTGAACAGTTAATCATAAGAACAAATACTGTAACATAAGAAACAATGTACTGTATATACAAAGTACCTGCAAATATATATTTTATATGTTGCATGCATGTTAATGGGATTAAGGAGGTCTTCAAAGTACTCCCCCCACCGACCCACAACGTCCCGAGTCGAGGTCAGCAGCGCACCATCCCCACCATATACAGTGTTGACACTGCACTGCTTCCCCCTCCTAAGACTCCGGATGGTAGACCAGAATCTCCCTGAAGCCGTCCGAAAGTCGTTCTCCATGGCCTCCCCAAACTCCTCCCACGCCCGAGTTTTTGCCTCAGCAACCACCGAAGCCGCATTCCGCTTGGCCTGCCGGTACCTATTAGCTGCCTCCAGAGTCCCACAGGACAAAAGGGTCCTGTAGGACTCCTTCTTCAGCTTGATGGCATCCCTCACTGCCGGTGTCCACCAACGGGTTCGGGGATTGCTGCCACGATGGGCACCGACCACCTTACGGCCACAGCTCCGGTCAGCTGCCTCAACAATAGAGGCATGGAACATGGCTCATTCGGACTCAATGTCCCCCACCTCCCTCGGAACATGGTCGAAGTTCTGCCGGAGGTGGGAGTTGAAGCTACTCCTGACAGGGGACTCTGCCAGACATTCCCAGCAGACCCTCACAACACGTTTGGGCCTACCAGGCCTGACCGGCATCCTCCCCCAACATCGAAGCCTACTCACCACCAGGTGGTGATCAGTTGACAGCTCTGCCCCTCTCTTCACCCAAGTGTCCAAGACATGTGGCCGCAAGTCCGACGACACGACCACAAAGTCGATCATCGAACTGAGGCCTAGGGTGTCCTGGTGCCAAGTGCACATATGAACACCCCTATACTTGAACATGGTGTTCGTTATGGACAATCCGTGATGAGCACAGAAGTCCAATAACAAAACACCACTCAGGTTCAGATCAGGGGGGCCATTCCTCCCAATCACGCCCTTCCAGGTCTCACTGTCATTGCCCACATGAACAATGAAGTCGCTCAGCAGAACGAGGGAGTCCCCAGAAGGTATGCCCTCTAGCACAGTTAGGACCCGTCCTCATACCCGAAGGTGGAGGGAGGCTACACTCTCGTCCACTCCGGTAAACCCCAATGAACAGGCTCCAAGTCAGGGGGCAATAAGTATGCCCACACCCGCTTGGCGCCTCTCACTGGGGGGCTACTCCAGAGTGCTGGAGAGTCCAGCCCCTCGCAAGGAGATTGGTTCCAGAGTCCAAGCTGTGCGTCGAGCTGAGCCCGACTATATCTAGCCGGCACCTCACGACCTCGCGCACTAGCTCAGGCTCTTTCCCCTTCAGAGAGGTGACATTCCACGTCCCAAGAGCCAGCTTCTGTAGCCGAGGATTGGACCGCCAAGGTCCTCGCCTTCGGCAACCACCCAACTCACACTGCACCCAACCTCCTTGGCCCCTCCCATAGGTGGTGAGCCCATGGGAAGGGGGACCCACGTTACCTCTTCGGGCTGTGCCCAGCCGAGCCCCATGGGTGCAGACCTGGCCACCAGGCGCTTGCCATCGAGCCCCACCTCCAGGCCCGGCTCCAGAGGGGGGCCCTGATGACCTGCGTCCGGGCAAGGGAAAACGCTGTCCAAATTTTTAATTCTTCATAGGAGGTTTCTTTGAACCGCTCTTTGTCTCATCCCTTACCTAGGACCAGTTTGCCTTGGGTGGCCCTACCAGGGGCATAAAGCCCCGGACAACAGAGCTCCTAGGATCATTGGGACACGCAAACACCTCCACCACAATAAGGTGGTGGTTCGAGGAGGGGTGGTGACCCCAACGTGATTAACATGCCTTCCAATGAGGAAGCAGAACCTGGGGACTCGGAGGTGGGCTCCCCCATCTCTGGGGCTGAGGTCACCGAGGTGGTCAAAAAAATCCTTGGTGGCAGGGCCCCGGGGGTGGATGAGATACGCCTGGAGTTCCTCAAGGCTCTGGATGTTGTAGGACTGTCTTGGTTGAGACGCCTCTGCAACATCGCATGGACATCAGGGACAGTGCCTTTGGATTGGCAGACTGGGGTGGTGGTCCCCCTCTTTAAGAAGGGGGACCAGAGGGTGTGTTTCAACTACAGAGGGATCACACCCCTCTGCCTCCCTGGAAAAGTCTATTCGGGGGTCCTAGAGAGGAGGGTCCGTCAGGTAGTCGAACCTCGGATTCAGGAGGAACAGTGTGGTTTTTGTCCTGGTCGTGGAACAGTGAACCAGCTCTACACCCTTAGCAGGGTCCTGGAGGGTGCATGGGAGTTTGCCCAACCAGTCTACATGTGTATTGTGGACTTGGAAAAGGCATTCAACCGTGTCCCTCTGGGAATCTTGTGGGGGGTACGTTGCATGCTAAGTACTGAGTACTTTTTAATATTTTTTTGTATTATATTTTTGTCAGCTGTCTGATGACACATGCTAAGTACATATAGAAATAAACTTGGACTTGAGTATAAGACGAGAAAGAAAGTTGAATCTTCAGGGAACTTTAACTGTGAGATATATAGTTTAAAATAACATAAAACATTAAAGCACATTGGAAATGCAATGTGCCAACTCACTGTTCTATGAAAACAAACAAGCAAAAAATATTTTCTATTTTATTAATACAAGAAAAATAAAACTACAAAACTGAATTAGTGTTTATCACACAATTGCAGTAAGTCAACAAATATTCTTAAACGCACCAGTAATTAAATGCATTCTGAAGAAATTTTGCAAAATAAACATGTTTAAGTAAGCTTCTAAAGAAAAATACAATTAATATACTGTCAAATTCAGAACAAGTCAGAAAAACAGCAAGCAGGAAAGGAAGGAGAGACTCCTGTGGCCCTGTCTTTAGTTTAACTTGCTGCTGTTTTCCATGTGGGGTCAATATCAGCAGCGCAGAGTCTAAAATGGACATGACTAACAGAGGAATATCGTCAAACCTGCACTAAACAGTCAGACGACACTCAAACTAACTCAGTAAGCGGCTACTCTGTTGTGGTTTGATGTTTGTAAACTGTGTACTCCCTTTTATGTCTGATTACTGGATAAAAGTAGAACTATAAAGTTATTATACAACAGCCACCATGTTTAAAGGGCTAAAATTACAGTACAACTTTCAAATACTTACCCAATGTATTAAGCAGGTATGAGGACACTGTTGTGCTTTATTATTACTAATGTGTCATGGTGGCACATCTCCAGGTCTGGTAATAGCCTGTGAGGCATTTGCATGTTCTTTCCATGTCACGCATGTTAGTTGTACTGTTGAGTCTAAATTGTGTAAGGACACAACGTGAGGTAGCTTGGGTTATTTTAGCCTTACACTTGAGGTTCTAATTATGGGCTTTAATTCTCTATAAATGTAAAAACTGGAATATGGATGGATGAATACTTTTGTTAATTCATCTCTATAACAAGGTATGCACTCACCAAAAGGATCAAGGTATACCAATATAGTTACTGTAATGCATACCTCAATTCAAATAGATTTTAGTGCAAAAAAGATTGCTATTAGCTGTTAAACTGCTTGTTTAACACTTAATGAGAAATAATTTAAATAGACAGGATTTCTGAAACTATATACAATGAATTTTAGATGTAAACAGCCCTCTGAATATGCTGTGAAATGTGAAATATACAGTAAATAAAAGATTGATTGAATAACCTTTAGTTCAATTTCCATGTTAGAATTATATTAAAGAAACTCAAACATCATTTATGAGGAGAAACAGTTTTACTGTCATCCTTCAGAGAGTGCAATATGCAACACAAATCAACAGTGAGTGCATCATTGTCTGCTGCCGTTATAAAGCATGGCTTAGTCTAAGTATGTGTGAATGACCCCACACTGGCTTGCAGTCTCACTTAGGACTGGTTCCTGACTTGAATTTGATGTTGATGGAGTAAATCCCTGCTCCTTAAGACCCTTTAATGTAGGAAATGGACTCAGAACATGGATGAATGATTACAAATTCAAAGGCAGCACTCAGAGCTGTGTGGGGGAAAAAAACTATAACTTCATTTACTACCTTATTTATTCATTATTTACCATGCAATTTCACAGTTAATAGACAGAAAATTATATCTTCATCCTCAGGTACATTTTGACTGAAATTATTCAGAAGTGTGTGTTTTGCAGAATCACAGTCTTCAGGAGGGACACACATCACTCAGTCCATGTTGTTTTTGCTCCTGCAGACATTTTGTCCTTAATTCTTTCAAATACAGTGCTCATCCTCACAAACTATGGGAGAAAGGCAGCCCAGCAGGGTCCCGGCTTGCCATTTGTTTATGACATTTACATTAGTGCTCTTCAGGTTGACCGCCCGCTGATCAAAACAGTCAATTTGCAGAACAAAAGCCTCAATTGGTGATCAGTAAATTGCTTGATCACAAATACTGATTTTTTTCAGCATCTGCTTTTCTAAGCTGTATGGTAACTTAGTTGTGTTCCTTTACACGAGGTATTATGGTAGTTGTTTAGGGCAAGCTTAGGTGTCTTTTTCTTTTTTGGTGTGAATGTCCTGTAAACTGAAAGCATTAAAGCAGACTTTACCAGAGAGAAAGACGGCTGGAATGTTAAGCTTTAGTTTAAATAAAAGTGGAGTAATAACTGAGAAAAAGGAATCTGATAAATCATCTTTTGCAATTAGACAAATGGCAGGAAAAGCTACTTTAATGAATTCAGACCATTTTATTTTGTTCTTTAATTAAAAAGAACACTACTTATCTGAGTATGGATGGTGAGACAGCTTGTGTTAAGTACAGCAGCTGACATGTTCGAATATGAAAAGAAGAGATAAAGAAGAATTTGAAATTGCTGCTTAGTAAGCAATAAGGTTGGTAGCCTAAAAGCAAAATTTGTCTATTTTACTTGTAAACCTGATTAGCATGTTAGCCTTGTGTCTTTTTTTAAGGGTTTGCACTGTGTTTGCTAATTGTTCGTGTGTGTCATACAGTATAGGTTTTGATAAGAAACAAATACTGCATAATTAAAATGGTAATCCATATTTATAATCACAACTTGAGAATTAGGAATGTCTACCATGTACGACATAAAAAAGAAGCAAAAAAATGTATAGATGTAGTAAATGTATATTTTAGCAGTAAAAAAGCTAAATGATTTAAAACTATAAGTGCACGTATATTTATACTTAATTGTAATTGGCACTTAAACACTGCTTAACAAATCAATGTGTGAGAATATACAGTGTATTTTATATATATATATATATATATATATATATATATATACAGTGGTGTGAAAAACTATTTGCCCCCTTCCTGATTTCTTATTCTTTTGCATGTTTGTCACACAAAATGTTTCTGATCATCAAACACATTTAACCATTAGTCAAATATAACACAAGTAAACACAAAATGCAGTTTTTAAATGATGGTTTTTATTATTTAGGGAGAAAAAAAATCCAAACCTACATGGCCCTGTGTGAAAAAGTAATTGCCCCCTTGTTAAAAAATAACCTAACTGTGGTGTATCACACCTGAGTTCAATTTCCGTAGCCACCCCCAGGCCTGATTACTGCCACACCTGTTTCAATCCAGAAATCACTTAAATAGGAGCTGCCTGACACAGAGAAGTAGACCAAAAGCACCTCAAAAGCTAGACATCATGCCAAGATCCAAAGAAATTCAGGAACAAATGAGAACAGAAGTAATTGAGATCTATCAGTCTGGTAAAGGTTATAAAGCCATTTCTAAAGCTTTGGGACTCCAGCGAACCACAGTGAGAGCCATTATCCACAAATGGCAAAAACATGGAACAGTGGTGAACCTTCCCAGGAGTGGCCGGCCGACCAAAATTACCCCAAGAGCGCAGAGACGACTCATCCGAGAGGTCACAAAAGACCCCAGGATAACGTCTAAAGAACTGCAGGCCTCACTTGCCTCAATTAAGGTCAGTGTTCACGACTCCACCATAAGAAAGAGACTGGGCAAAAACGGCCTGCATGGCAGATGTCCAAGACGCAAACCACTGTTAAGCAAAAAGAACATTAGGGCTCGTCTCAATTTTGCTAAGAAACATCTCAATGATTGCCAAGACTTTTGGGAAAATACCTTGTGGACTGATGAGACAAAAGTTGAACTTTTTGGAAGGCAAATGTCCCGTTACATCTGGCGTAAAAGGAACACAGCATTTCAGAAAAAGAACATCATACCAACAGTAAAATATGGTGGTGGTAGTGTGATGGTCTGGGGTTGTTTTGCTGCTTCAGGACCTGGAAGGCTTGCTGTGATAGATGGAACCATGAATTCTACTGTCTACCAAAAAATCCTGAAGGAGAATGTCCGGCCATCTGTTCGTCAACTCAAGCTGAAGCGATCTTGGGTGCTGCAACAGGACAATGACCCAAAACACACCAGCAAATCCACCTCTGAATGGCTGAAGAAAAACAAAATGAAGACTTTGGAGTGGCCTAGTCAAAGTCCTGACCTGAATCCAATTGAGATGCTATGGCATGACCTTAAAAAGGCGGTTCATGCTAGAAAACCCTCAAATAAAGCTGAATTACAATTTTGCAAAGATGAGTGGGCCAAAATTCCTCCAGAGCGCTGTAAAAGACTCATTGCAAGTTATCGCAAACGCCTGATTGCAGTTATTGCTGCTAAGGGTGGCCCAACCAGTTATTAGGTTCAGGGGGCAATTACTTTTTCACACAGGGCCATGTAGGTTTGGATTTTTTTTTCTCCCTAAATAATAAAAACCACCATTTACAAACTGCATTTTGTGTTTACTTGTGTTATATTTGACTAATGGTTAAATGTGTTTGATGATCAGAAACATTTTGTGTGACAAACATGCAAAAGAATAAGAAATCAGGAAGGGGGCAAATAGTTTTTCACACCACTGTATATATATATATATATATATATACATACACACACACACACACACACACACACACACACACACACAGTCATATGCTGCTTCTGCTGCAGAGCTGCATGTTCTGCTAGTCACGCTGTGCGTTGATCATTTAAAAGCCTGTACAGCAGCTGTCCTTTTGTCTCAGTGCTTTGTTTTGCGGGACGTTAAAGTGTTTTCCAAGAAGATCACGTCTCAACCCAAGTTTTTTTTATTTTATATATACAGTATATATATATATATATATATATATTGTCACAGGTGGCTGCGTGTGGTCGGAATTCGGCTGCCTATAAAAGGGTCCGCCTCCCGACAATCAAGGCTGGAGTTGGGTGAAGAGGTGGACGAGGTCGGAGAAGGAGGTGGGCGAAGAGAGGCCCAGTGTAAATAGTGTGCTGAAAAGAGAAGAGGTGGCTGAAGGAAGCCTGGACTGTTGGGACTGTGGGGAACTGGAATTGGTGCACTTATTGACTGTATATAGTAGTATATGTAAATAAACGTGTGGTGATGGACGTAGTCGTGTCTGCCTGCCTGTGTCTGGTTTGCCCTAATCCACAATATATATATATATATATATATATATATATATATATATATATATATATATATATATATACACACACACACACACACACATATACAGTACTGTGCAAAAGTTTTAGGCAGGTGTGAAAAAATGCTGTAAACAAAGAATGCTTTCAGAAAAATAAATAATGATTGTTTATTGTTATCAATTTACAAAATGCAAAGTGAGCGAACAAAAGAAAAATCTAAATCAAATCAATATTTGGTGTTACTACCTTTTGCCTTCAAACCAGCATCAATTCTTATAGGTACACTTGCACAAAGTCAGGGAGTTTGTAGGATTCTAGTCAGGTGTATGATCAACCAATTCTACCAAACAGGTGCTAATGATCATCAATGTCACACGTAGGTTGAAACACAGTCATTAAGTGAAACAGAAACAGCTGTGTAGTAGGCTTAAAACTGGGTGAGGAACAGCCAAACTCTGCTACCAAGGTGAGGTTGTGGAAGACAGTTTCATGTCATGGCAAGATTGAGCACAGCAACAAGACACAAGGTAGTTATACTGCATCAGCAAGGTCTCTCCCAGACAAAGATTTCAACGCAGACTGGGGTTTCAAGATGTGCTGTTCAAGCTCTTTTGAAGAAGCACAAAAAAAACGGGCAACGTTGAGGATCGTAGATGCAGTGGTCGGCCAAGGAAACTTGGTGCAGCAGATGAAAGACACATCAAGCTTATTACTCTTCGAAATCGTAAGATGTCCAGCAGTGCCATCAGCTCAGAACTGGCAGAAACCAGTGGGACCCAGGTACACCCATCTACTGTCCGGAGGAGTCTGGCCAGAAGTGGTCTTCATGGAAGAGTTGCAGCCAAAAAGCCATACCTCCAACGTGGAAACAAGGCCAAGCGACTCAAATATGCACGAAAACATTGGAACTGGGATGCAGAAAAATGGCAGCAGGTGCTCTGGACTGATGAGTCAAAAGTTGAAATATTTGGCTGTAGCAGAAGGCAGTTTGTTCGTCGAAGGGCTGGAGAACGGTTAAATAATGAGTGTCTGCAGGCAACAGTGAAGCATGGTGGAGGTTCCTTGAATGTTTGGGGCTGCATTTCTACAAATGAGTTGGAGATCTGGTCAGGATTAATGGTGTTCTCATTACTGAGAAATACAGGCAGATACTTATCCATCATGCAATACCATCAGGGAGGCGTATGATTGGCCCCAAATTTATTCTGCAGCAGGACAACGACTCCAAACATACAGCCAAAGTCATTAAGAATTATCTTCAGCGTAAAGAAGAACAAAAAGTCCTGGAAGTGATGGTATGGCCCCCACAGAGCCCTTATCTCAACATCATCGAGTGTGTCTGGGATTACATGAACAGACAGAAGGATGTGAGGAAGCCTACATCCACAGAAGATCTGTGGTTAGTTCTCCAAGATGTTTGGAACAACCTACCAGCCGAGTTCCTTCAAAAACTATGTGCAAGTGTACCTAGAAGAATTGATGCTGTTTTGAAGGCAAAGGGTGGTCACACCAAATATTGATTTGATTTAGATTTCTCTTTTGTTCTTTCACTGCATTTTGTTGATTATAAAATGATTAACACTTCCATTTTTAAAAGCATTCTTTGTTTACAGCATTTTTTCACACCTGCCTAAAACTTTTGCACAGTATATATATACTGTGTATATATATATATATATATATATATATAAATTAAGCTTTATTTTAGTACATTACAGAAGAAATTAAACAATATGATAACCTGTAATTACGAAAGGCATTTTATTCTCTTATGCTATACTTATTATGGAAACATTGCACATTACTTTATTAATTAAATTTTATTTTTACTTATTTTAATATATTTATGGTCACTGAACAATATGCCTACAGAATTTAATTTAATTAATACAAAAATGAATAGGTACTGTAACACTTGTGGCCTATAGTTTAATTATAAAAACAAAAAAGTTAACAGTTTAATATAGAACATGCTTATATGCATCTGGACATGCAGGACCTTGGTGTAAAGAGTTTTTTAAAGAGAAAAACAAATTGGAATTGGTTTCGGAATCAAACAATTCAGTCACATGAAATCGGTGATCAATATCATCCCTAAAAAAAACCTGATCAGAGCATCCCTAGTTAAAATACAGCAAAGATGACAAGACAGCAAGTCCACTTTTATTTACCACACGAGCCTAATTCAACTTCAGCCTTTTGGGAGTCATATTTAGTCAAGATGCCAGTCCATCACATAGGTACATTTTTTGCACAGGCCCATGCTTACTCATATTGGGAAAATGAACTCAGCTGACACATATCTGAGGTATGGGAAGGAAAATGGGAGTATGACATGGAGAATGGTCAAACGTTACAAATCAATGACCTAGATGGGATTTTAAGCCACTCTGCTGGAACTCTGAGCTATCTTGATACACAATTATCATAAATAGGCATGACACAAGAGAAAAAAATTATAATATAAAACATTCTCAAATCATTTTAATCCAATTCAGTAGAAAAACAAATAATTGGTTAGGGTTATTCAGGTGTGTACATGAGGTAGCCATTAACTTAAGTCACTAGTGGTCAACCTGTCGTCAGCCACTGAAGGGGTATTATCTTAGAGCAACCAGCAGCTTAGACGGCTTCAGAAAATGGAGACCAAGCAGCCACATGCCACAAATGACACCTGGTTCCCAGCCTGGATTAAATGACTCGTCAGATGTTATTCTTGAATCTCATACTAAACTCCATAAACATACATCGATGTCTAATACATCTAGTTAACTAATAAATGTTACATTTGTATTTTTACTAAAGGATTACGTATATGCTCTTAGCATAGTTTAAGAATGCAAGACTGCTTTTTAATACAATATTTTGGCCTCTTGTTTTTTGGCTTATGCTTACAGTACAGCATGGATCAGTAGTTTTCAAACTGTAGAGTTTGGCAGGTTATCACAGAATCCTTTAGCATAACATAACAGGAAAGAATAAAGACAACAAAATTGTTTCTGACAAGGAATACATTTTATTCAGCTAATTATTTGTCTATAGACTTTTATGTATAAAAATGCCAGATACATCTATCTGATCTCATCACTAAAGACCATTAGTGTTGGAACAGGCTGAAGGACTCGGCAAAGTTTAAATATTGAAAGTAGTGAATGAGAAAGCCAAAGAACAGCACTACAAGACAACCACCAAAGTTTAGCTAGCCTACCCAGAAACTAGAAAGCCCTGTGTCTGATCTTCTAGCAAGCTTTGAGAGTGACCCCATTCTCATGATGAAGTATTACATTTGAAGGGAGTGCTCACTTGTAGGCTTTGCTAAATTAAATGAAAACTGAATAAAAATGTTTTGCATCATGCAGGTGACGGTCCAGGTTTTGATGACATGTGCTTTAAAGGAATGTGGACTTTTACACCATCAATCAAGTTGTCTCATGTTTTTGTGAAGCAACTGCCAGCCATGGATTGCTTCTATTCAGCTAGGAGGAACCCAAACAGCAGTATATCAGGTAGGAAATGCACCTATTGGCTTATTTACATTTATTTACCAGTACATCAAATGCCAATCTTCATCATACTACTATTGCAAACTTTAAAAAGGAAGACCTTGAATAAACAAAAATGAAAATATAACAGAAAAGAAAAAATATATATGACAAAAGATTTGTAAAAAGTGTTGGAGGTATTAGGGAATGATGGAACAAGGAATGGAAATAGCCAGGAAATGTTAACATAAATAAAAGTAGACTAGACAGTTAAGTGTCCAGGTTGAACTAATAGATTTTGGATTTAAAAAAAATCAATATTTGAAGATATCATGAAATCAAAGAGCATTTTCAAGTACCATATGCTGTTTCAGTAATCTAGGATAAGCAGAAAATTCCCCAAGGTTAAAGAGTAATAATAACATGTGATTTTGGGATTCACACAGCGGCTTTAATTAACTGTTGAATATGAAATTTAAATCTCTAACCACTGTGACACGTTTAGGTCATAAATGAGGAAAATGTAAAAATAGATCTGGCTTTTATACAGTTTTCCTCCACTGACCCCGACTAAAAAGAAGAAAAAACACAAACTTATTCAATATAATGTCTATCTTAACTTGACACAAATATGCAGAGCTATAACATCCCTACAAAAAGGAAAAAAAAGTCAAAATAGTGCAAGAACTATATCTGAGGAGCTAAAACACAGACAGGAGATGGAAAGAGTGATGGAGTGAATGAGTAAGAAAGCTACACAAATATTAAAAACAGAAGAAAAGGCCAAAAGAAAATATATCCTGAAAACACATTAAAGCAACTAAATGGTTTATACAATTGACTAAGTTAACAATATTTCCTATATTACATTTACATGGTTTCACACAACACCATCAACAGTGAACCCTGATCCTAAACTCCTTATTTGATAAGAATGTATTATACCAGATAGCTGTAATTTTTTTCCACTCTCTCTCTCTCTAAAAAATATAAAGAAAATGTAAGTAAAGAGTAAGAGGTCATTGAATGCAGCAGAGTAACATGAAAACTTTGTGCAACCGCTGAGTAACCTGACAGTTTTTCTGTTTATTTCAATTTTCAGAAATGTTTCCTAAAGTCACTGAAAACTGTTTATCTTCTGATGTGTTTTAAATGATAACCATTCACAAATTCACTGGGTGCATGTCTGTATGTGTGAACTTACTTTGTGAAATGTGAGTACCATGTACAAGAAATACAGTTAACTAAGGAAAAACAAAATGTATAAAGATGAGGAGCTACAGACCAGAGTTGATTTCCTTTCCCCTTTAAATCCTCATGTAAGTTATTAAGTGAAGATGATTTAATTACCAATTGTACACATTGCAGAATCTGATGATAACCAGCATTACATGACATGCTCAAGTATTAATAGGGCCTTCATGCTACTGCTCAGCATTTAATCAACAACAAAATGGCCACTTAGGACTTTTGCCAAATGTTGGCTAATCTCAAAAGCACCCTAGAGACAGTCAGCCTTTCTTCTCCTCCTGTTTAGTTTAGCAGCCATGAGTCAGTGGGCCAGTATGGTACTACTTCGATGTATTCTACTGTTCAGTTCCATTACACACAAATGCACTCTCCAGTCTCTAGATATGGAGGATGAGCCACATAAATGTACACAATCACACACAATCAGGTGGCTTTCATATCTGTTTACTACTAACATCTATTTTGCAAACTCACAGTGGCATAGTGGAGTTGACAAAACAAACACACAAGGCAGAACTAAAACCTTTATAAGAATTGACCATTGAAAAAGTGGATTCTCTTATTTTCTTTTCTCATCTGCAAAGACATGGAGGATGGGCAATTAGCAATTCTGAACTGGTCCAAACATAAGTGTGCTTGAGTGGCACTGTGAGAAACAAGCTCCCTGTCTAGGATTGTTTTCTTGTCTTAAACCCACTGCTGCCAGTTTAGAATCTGCTGCTCCACAGCTCTAAATTAAATTACATGGATTTAAGGAGCTGTGTATTTATTAAATAATTTTACTTTGGTCACCATAATTATGCTAATATGCTAGCAGGTTTCAGAATCAGAGGATTATGCCTTTCCATGCAATGGCATTCACAATCTTCTATAGTGCAGGAATATAAAGCAACTGATACTAGTATACTTAAATGTACATTGTAATTGTGAGTAAAGATCATGTCACGGTCACCGAGGTGGTCAAAAAACTCCGGGGGTGGATGAGATACGCCCGGAGTTCCTCAAGGCTCTGGATGTTGTAGGACTGTCTTGGTTGACACGCCTCTGCAACATCGCATAGACATCAGGGACAGTGCCTTTGGATTGGCAGACTGGGGTGGTGGTCCCCCTCTTTAAGAAGGGGGACCGGAGGGTGTGTTCCAACTACAGAGGGATCACACTCCTCAGCCTCCCTGGAAAAGTCTATTCGGGGGTCCTGGAGAGGAGGATCCATCGGATAGTCGAACCTTGGATTCAGGAGGAACAGGGTGGTTTTCGTCCTGGTCGTGGAACAGTGGACCAGCTCTACACCCTTAGCAGGGTCCTGGAGGGTGCATGGGAGTTTGCCCAACCAGTCTACATGTGTTTTGTGGACTTGGAAAAGGCGTTCGACCATGTCCCTCAGGGAATCCTGTGGAGGGTACTCCGAGAGTATGGGGTACCGGCCCCCCTGATAAGGGCTGTTCAGTCCCTGTACGATCGGTGTCAGAGCTTGGTGCGCATTGCCGGCAGTAAGTCGAACCCATTTCCAGTGAGAGTTAGACTCCGCCAGGGCTGCCCTTTGTCACCGATTCTGTTCATAACTTTTATGGACAGAATTTCTAGGCGTAGCCAGGGCGTTGAGGGGGTCTGGTTTGGTGGACTCAGGATTGGGTCACTGCTTTTTGCAGATGATGTTGTCCTGTTTGCTTCATCAGGCCGTGATCTTCAGCTCTCTCTGGATCGGTTCGCAACTGAGTGTGAAGTGGCTGGGATGGGAATCAGCACCTTCAAATCCGAGACCATGGTCCTCAGCCGAAAAAGGGTGGAATGCCCTCTCAGGGTTGGGAGCGAGATCCTGCCCCAAGTGCAGGAGTTCAAGTATCTCAGGATCTTGTTCACAAGTGAGGGAAGAATGGAGTGTGAGATCGACAGGCGGATCTGTGTGGCATCCGCAGTGATGTGGGCTCAGGCATCGGTCTGTCGTGGTGAAAAAGGAGCTGAGCCGCAAGGTAAAGCTCTCAATTTACCAGTCGATCTATGTTCCTACCCTCACCTATGGTCATGAGCTATGGGTAGTGACCGAAAGAACGAGATCGCAAATACAAGCGGCTGAAATGAGTTTCCTCCGCAGGGTGTCTGGGTTTTCCCTTAAAGATAGGGTGAGAAGCTCAGTCATCCAGGAGGGGCTCAGAGTAGAGCCGCTGCTCCTCTGCATCGAGAGGAGTCAGATGAGGTGGCTCGGGCATCTGATCAGGATGCCTCCTGGACGCCTCCCTGGTGAGGTGTTCCGGGCACGTCTAAACGGGAGGAGGCCCCAGGGAAGACCCAGGACACGCTGGAGGGACTATGTCTTTCGGCTGGCCTGGGAATGCCTTATCCCGGAAGAGCTAGAAGAAGTGGCCGGGGAGAGGTAAGTCTGGGCATCTCTGCTCAAGCTGCTGCCCCTGCGACCCGATCTCGGATAAGCGGAAGAGGATGGATGGATGGATGGATGGATGGACGGACTATGTCACGATTTTTCCAGCCATTTTCAGTTGGAGACCTTGTTTACATAATCTTAGAAAGTTGGAGGCAGTTGTTCCTCGCTCTCATGAATACAGGTCATTTAGTCTGATATACCCAGCGACACAGTCCAACTAGTCTGCGAGTTGGTCCCACAAACTAAACAAGTTTGATTTTACCTCAATTCATCGGGGCAGGTCTGTGTTTGTGAGAGAACCAATGAGCACTCAGCTCATGCAAAGGATGCAGCTACAAAGAATAAGAAATGTGTGTGTCTTTTGTGTGGTGCTTTACCTACCATGCTAGAAGCAAAAAAAAGTCAAGATTATGGCTCAAATCACCGTATATGTAAACCCTTCTCATGGAAACCAACTCTGTCAAGAAATTGCCTTATTAGCTGTAAGAAAAAGAATTGAACGTGTAATGTTTTGTTAATACGAATCTGTGCTGGAAAGTCATCATGCAATGGAGTAATATGACATCCCTAGCAAGTTCTAGTTGTGCAAATTGACATATTCAGGTGATGAGATCAATAACTGCAGTCATTAATTTTGAAATCCCCTCCAAGTAGAAGTTGTGTAATATGACATTGGCTTAAGTGAGAACATTATTCACATTAACTGACCTCAGACAACTAGACCCAGTCAGTAGTATGATGTGAATCAACTTATTTTTGGCATTTGATGCACTCCTCATCGGGATACCCAACAAGAGCCTTCAAAAGCTACAACAAATTCAAAATAGTGCTGCAAGAATCCTAATGAGGGTACGGAAATATGAACACATTTCACCAATCCTTCGGTCACTTCATTGGATCCCTATCCATCTCCATATAGAATACAAACTGTGTTTGTTTACTCACCAGTGTATCCATGGAAATGCTCCACAATATCTCAAGGAACTCCTTATACTTCAATCCACTGCAAGAAACCTCCGTTTTGCAAATACCTACCGCCTTCGCTGCTGCTCCAAGGCTCTGGAATGCCCTACCAGAGAGCCTAAGAACACAGCAGATTGTGGGCTGTTTTAAAAAAACAGCTAAAGACTTTTCTGTTTAGGAAAGCTTATTAACAAGAATGCTATAATTATTGTTGTTTTATCTCTGTTTTTATCTTATCTTGCCTTGCCTTTGTTTAACTTTTTATGTTGCACTTTAAGATTTACTGCTAATGTAAAGTGCCCCTATAAATAAAATGCATTATTATTATTATTATTGATGCCATTTTATGACATTTGATTTGTGTCTTCCATTTATTTAGGTTTCTATATATAGTACTTCAGCTGGTCAACTTTTTAAGCACAGAAATACACTATTAACCATGGCAACTTTGGTATGAAAATTCTGATGCAACCACATAATGTTCACACAAACCTGATTATACAATTACAACGTGGAGGCAAAACATTTTACTAAACTGTGCCATGTGAGTAAGGTCTACTAATGGATTAGACTACCAGCAACAATGATGCTAAAACGTCAGTCCAATAATGGCATTAAAAATGCGAACAATGACAATCTATCAACAAACCACCAAAGCGCAGTAAGAGAAGATGTCTCAGCATCAGATACTCAAGACCAAAACTAGCGTCAGTGTGAGGACACCAGGTGTACAAATCAATATTCATGCAGAAAGGGGCGCACTGCCAATACATAACAATCAACACACCAATCAGTCACTGAAGAATACAAGAATAAACTCCCCAGGTGCCAGCTGAACATAGCAAGGACAGCAACCCATTAAAACAACACTGCACTGCATACCTGATCTTTTTCCACACTAGACTGTTTCAAACAGGATCATTACAGCCTTGTCACTTTTCCAGGCAGGGCTTGTCTTATGCCTGTGTAACTATGCAGAAGAAGCGCACATATGGATTCTTTGCTGGCTTTTTCAAATTGTGTGCCTTCATTTAGATACAGCAATGGGCAAAAATTAAAAGATACTCTCCAGGGAAATTTTGATCAGAATAATATCTTGTGCTTAAAGCATTCCTTGCATAAATTGTACTTCTTTATCTCAAATTGCTCTGGCAGCATTTAACTGAGCAAAGTAGTACAAGACTTTTGCTGGCTTACACTGCATTATCTTGACTAGGAAAAGCTCAAAGTGAAAGTGCAAACATGCAACAGAAATTAAAGGTTGCGCTCTCATACACACACGCATAAAACACTACAGGGTCAATAGGGTAAGCCCCACTCATTAGAAACTAAGTAGCAGCACCTAGTGCAAAGAGAATTTCAAATACTGTACAATAAAAAAACATTTTTATTGAGAAGAAACTGCACTGAGCATATGATAGAAAATTGGAAAAAGACAACGTTGAGCTTTCTATTAGCAGCTTAATAACACGCTAAATGACAGAGAGAAGCTTATTACATATTTTGTACAATTCTGCAATCAGGTGGGGTGGTGACCCATTGACCTTTAATACATCTAAAGCCCATCTTAATTGCATCCATCCTTCTATGCCTTAGACTAAAATAAATAACTTCAGCATGTGGCAGTACTTTTAAACATCATCTTTACTGGACACATTGGGGTTAACTTCAAGGCACCACACACTAGCCCCCAAAGAATATTTGTACCCCTCAGGTTGAATTACTCTTTCTTCAGCATGTTTTGAAAAAGATGAGCAGAGTCTTGTAAGCAGCATTTGCTGAGAAATAAGTCAAGAATCAGAAAAGCCTGCCTCAGGGCAATGTGGTTATCAAAAAAGACTCTTAATAAAATAAAAATCATCTAGTCGGTTGCCTACTTAACCATGCGACTGCAGTGAGCAAACTGCAATAAGTGAAAGTGTTGAGCACACATACTGTAGTTCACTGCAAAGCCATTCTACTTGTCCACAAATGTGGCATCCTTCCCAGAATTCTTTTAATTGTGTTACTTACTTTCCCTTAATCTCATGTAAAACAACTACTGCTTTGGAAAAAAGATACAAATAAGCAGATTCACGTCTCATAAAGAAACATGATGTAGAAGCAGTTTTAAACAAAACAACAATTACAGTATAAGGATGTGATTATCAGGTCTGTCTTTGGCAGAGCTGTTTCACTCCGCACTTCACCAGGTAAATAATAATTTTACTAGGCACATGAAAAGGGAAATCTTCAAAACCATTTAGAATTGCATATGTTTTAAGTCATCATGGGACTGGCCTCTGCACAAACATTTAACATAAAAAGCCATGTGATCTGATCAGGCTGAGTGTAAGCTATTCCCTTAGTCAATACTATACCGTAAACAGATAGGAAAGATACTTGCCAAAATGACCATCATTACTGTACACTTTTTTCACACAGCTATGTACACTCACTGAGCAAATTATCAGGAACACCTGCTTATCCATGCAATTATCTAATAAGCCAATCATGTGGCAGCAGTGAAATGCATAAAATCCTGCAGATACAGGTCAGGAGCTTCAGTTAATGTTCACATCAAACACTAGAATGGAGGAAAAAATGTGATACCTGTGATTTCAGCAGTGCCATGATTGTTGGTGTCAGATGGGCTTTTTGTAGTATTTCTGTAACTGCTGATTCTCCTGGGAGTTTCATGCACAACAGTCTCTAAAGTTTACTCAGAATTGTGTGAAAAAAAAAAAAAACATCCACTGAGCAGCAGGTCTGTGCACGGAAATGCTTTGTTGATGACAGAGGTCAGAGGAGAATGGACATACTGGTTTGAACTGACAGAAAGGCTACGGTAACTCAGATGACCACTCTGTACAACTATGGTGAGTAGAAAAGCATCTGAAAATACATAATACATCAAACCTTGAGGTGGATGGGCTACAACAGCCAAAGATCACGTCAGGTTCCACTCCTGTCAGACAAAAACAGAAGGTTTAAGCTGCAATTGGCAAAGGCTCACTAAAACAAGCTGATAACGGGAAAAACATAATCTGGCCTGATGAGTGTCAATTTCTGCTGAGGCACACAGATGGTAGGGTCAAAATATGGCACCAATAGCATGGATCCATGCACATAGCTTGTTTCAACAGTCCAGGCTGGTGGAAGTGATGTAATGGTGTCGGGAATGTTGTCTTGGAACATAGGGCCCATTTATACTAGGTCCATTACTTGAATGTCACTATCTATTTGAGTATTGTTGCTGACAACGTGCACTGCTTCATGGGTACAATTTACCCATCTTCTAATGGTTCCTCCCAGCATGATAATGCACTATGTTGCATAGCAAAATTTGTCACAAACTGATACTGTATTATGAACATGACACGGTGTTCAGTGTTCTTCAGTGGCCTTCTCAGTCACCAGATCTGAATCCAGTAGGACATTTTTGGGATGTGGTAGAATGGGAAATCCACAGCATGAATGTGCACGTGACAAAAATTGTATGATGCAATCATGTCAACATGGACCACAGTTTCAAAGGAATGTTTCTAACATTTTGTGAAATCCATGCCATGAGGAATTGAGGCTGTTTTGAGAGCAAACGTTATTTTAGTACAGTAGTCAAATCCAAGTGCTGCATCTGAAAAATTCTATAATAAAAATACAATGTGAGACATAAACTGTAGGCTCCCATCCATATGAAACGAATCAACCTTAGTTGTCTGAAAGGCCCTTTAATTTTAACGGTTAATTTTTCAAAACTATGAAACTCAAGTAATACTTTATTCTATCTCATCATAGTAATTTTCGACTAATAGTGCCACATTCCAGCTAAACATCTATTCCAAATTTAGACAAATTCTATAATTGAACAACGCCTAGGTAGTTAAGTTGTAGTATTTGATAAAAAAAAAAAAAACAGCTTACACGTCCAGTTTGGCAGAACCACATACACTATTTAGAATATTGTAAGCATAGTCCAGTGAAACAACAAGGTCCATGTCACATACCCAGTCAATGGCTGCAGCTGTATGTTTTTAAAAAGTCACCATGAATCACTGATTGCCAATAAGAATTCCCCCATAATGGTGCTACTCAGATTTTTTTTTTTCAATCTGCAGTCTCTTTTGGTTCATAGCTCAGCTCTCTGCTCTCTTCTACCTGCTAGGTTCTTGTGGATTTTTATTTCATACTATAAGTGGCAAAAAGGAAGCAAATCCTAATTATAAGCCATCACTGTCACAATCATAGGAATCACACACTAATTATAGAAACCACAGGTCTATTAATCTGAAGCACCACTAGTTTAAATTAAATCAATGAGACCTGACTTAGACAGTGAGTAGTTCAAATCTGAATATGGAGACATTAACACAACCACAGTGCTTGAACTCTGATCTCGTTTAATCATTTATGAGAGCAATTAGAAGATAACCGGATGGGAATATGTGGGAAAAGGTGAACACTACCTCTCTGGAAATTCAGAAAAAAATGGTATATTAAAAAAAAGCAGATTCAAAAGGTCAGTAGTTATTAGAAGCAAAAAGGAAACAAGGGGATAGACACTCATTTACACCATAAATACAAGTTAATTTTTTAGAATGTACCTTGTACAGCTGAGACTGTGTTGCACACATATATAGCGCTGTACACTCTGAGGCCATATTTAGTCATTTTTGCCTATTGAACAAGATTATTTTACTAAAAAAAATTGCAAAGTACAACAAATGTGTTACATCACTGGGAACAGTGTGAAGAGTAAATAAATGCTCCAAAATGGTGTACAGGATGCTATCATGTGATACCATTGTAAAACAGGAATAGATGTATCCACTTATCCAGTCTTAAATGAGGGCACTTGCCAAGGCTTTCATCTCTCTGCCTTTATAACAGTACAGGAAGCGTTACAATTTCAGCCTCTGACTCTGAAGCCAGGGAGCGCTAATGATTGGGCTCAGTGATCACAAGGTGCAGAACCAGATTATCTTGTTTACTTGATGCAGCTGAGCCACATACCCCAGCTTCATTCTGGATAAACCCTGATGACATATGGCTATAACACTGTGCTGCACTTGTTTGGCAAGTTAAAGAAAAAGAAAAAAACAAAAACAAAATTAAATCTACTACGTACTGATGAGGCATAGGCAAAAGGGCAGCGATTTCTGGGCACCTCACTCTGCATTTCTCTTTTCACTCACACCTGCCCTGAGACATTTACACCAGGTGTACTCTCTGTCTGGTATTTCAAATGTGCTATTCACACGGTTCTTCAAGTACCTGTGTGATGACATGAGGGTCATGTACAGGATTTGTTTGTCCCCATGTCATACAGGTACAGTATATCCAGCACAATGTGTGATATTCTTATTGCTTTGGCAACTACACAGATTTACACCTGCGAACAAAATAATGGTAAAAGACCACAAGCCTAAAATGAACATTTGAAAACAGGCGGCCATCTGAATGCAACCCAAAATATCTTGACTTCAGAAAAGAATAGCTATCCAGCATTAATTATTATCATCATCATCATTTATTTCTCACATGTTCTCAATCATTCTGATCAACCCTGCTTGAATTACAATATTCAAAGTAGATTAATCACTGCTGGACTGCCTCATAGCTCTAGTATTCTGGGGTTGAACCCTAGCTCGCCACCTCCTCTATGGAATTGGCACATTTTATGTATGTCTATGTACATTTTCACCTGGGTATGTTTGTTGTCCAAGTATATCCCAAATATATGGCTGTTAAGTTGACTGGCTTCTCTAAACTGGCCCAGCATGAGGGAGCGTGGCTATGTTTATGTGTGTGCATGACTAAGGGCTGCTTTTCTGGACACAGGAACAAAAATGATTTGAAGTTGTCCAAGTATACAAAGAGCTGTAAATATGTCATGTGTTGCACTATACATCTTTTAAGAACTCACCTGGAAAAATTTCTGAAATCCTAATATCTAATGTGTTTACAGCTGCCTGTCACTGCAAGAGGCTTTGTGTGTTTGTGTGCCACATAATCGGTCTCCAGAATGAAAACTCCTTCTGCTGCCTACAGACAGACTTGGGAGAGGGATCTACACCTTTATTTACAGAAGTACACTGGTGGAACGGGTCTCAAATTAGAATAATAAACAAATACTTTTATATGAAAAGAGAAAAACAAGCTCAAGACTCTATACGGATAAGAGGGGGCTATTCAATTGAGTTTATCTGGTCAAATCTGTGGGCACACCAATCAGTTTCCTTATTAAAAAATTAAGGAAAGTATATTCACTCTTTCACTTTGTAAAATAGCCTTATTTTAAAATATGGTGTAATTTTTTTTCTTGCTTGGCAAATGAAAAAGTCAATTTTATTTATGATTAAACAGAAATGGAGACCTGCAGCAAGCAATACAGCAAGTGTGTTTAATATTATACATCAATCATATCACATACTAGAGACCATCAATAATATACATTTACATTTTATCACCTAACAGACACTTTTATCCAAACCTATTTACACAAGAGGTCAACATAATCTAGTAAACAACAGTCTTAGGACTAAAACAAGTGTTAGGGGACAATGTTACAAAACTGAACATAACAAGTGGAGAGCTCTACACCAAACAAAACACCACAAGACTAATTAGTCTTTCCTTAGTTACAAGCACCTCTCATCCAAACCGGTATCTATTACAAAGAATACATATATATAGGCGCTGAGCCATTGAACTAAGTAGGCAAGCATCAAAGATTTGAACTTAATATATTCTCCTAAACAGAGCCAGTGTAGTGACCTGAAAAGAGGAGTGACACACTCCCTTCTCGGCTGGTTTACTACATGACATGTCACTGCATTTTGAATCATCCACAGTGGCTTGATGGCGCGTGAAGGTACTCCCACCAGCAGGGTTATAGTATTTAAGGTTTGATGAGACTGATGCCTCAACCAATAGTTGCGTTGTACACTCCTTTAGATACGGTCTTAAAAAATTTTAGGGTTTCTGCTAAGGGCTACACCCCTCTTCTCAGCTGCTTATCCTCCCTAAGACAACAACAGAGGGGCCTTTGGAACACACAACCATCTTTTTACCAGCGGATCTAAACAAGAACCCCCTTTTGGTATGGTGGCCAACTGAACTTGAAATTACAAGGGTGTCTCTTATGTAGAAGCAGGCAGCAGTGCTCTCTTGCAGCACTGCTACATTTGCTCCCTCCTGTTATCGATACTTTAACTCGCTCTACTAATGCTACTTGAGCTATACTCTTCAAACATGCTAGTTAATTCAACAGAGTTCTTGTTTTTCTATTTACTTTGTGTTTCTCCCTTGAGTTATTTTTTTTTTTAAATATGGTGCCATTCTTGTTACATTTTCTCTTCACAGAACTGCCATGAGACCCCCCCTCTATGTACGACAATCAGATTTCTCTGTTTATTGTTTACTCTGAAGTTTTCCCATGGTCTGCATTCTGAAGGCAATGAGGCCTGGATGGACTTCTGTTTTCGCCATTCCTTCCACAGAAAGGCAACTGAAGTCATAATACAGATAGAATGACAATTGCTTGAGGGAAAACAAAGAGCTACAGGTTTGATCTGTTGGATTTCTGTGCAATGTTTAGATACATGACATTATTTACAAGAATATTTCTCACATGAGTATCCATGTCTGTTGTTTTTATTGTAACTTGATGGTGAAGGTTGTGAAGGTTGAGGTTATCAAAGCCTATGTTATTATGTTCTTACTCTAGTGGTTATTCTTATTGTGGTGTGTTTTGTAAGATGCACTATATAAATGTTAAAAGTTGTGGTTATTTTGGAAGATATCTAGCTTTATCCTATGCTGCACATTACTTTGGAGCTAAACACTTATATTTCATATGATCATATCTTGTCTAGATATATTTTGGAAATGGTAATCTGGTAATTAGAGTTTGTAAATGCTTGTAAACCTGCGCCTATTAAGAATGATTCATAACAACACGGGTGTCACACACAAGATTTACTATCTTATGACTCTCTATTAAGTCATTTACAAAAACTGATATGTTAAGTCCTCACGTTTTGAACATTAAAAAAATCCAATGTTTGTACAGATTGCAGTTTTAAAATCCAAATAGGGAAAACATGATTAGTTTTGCTGCTATCACTTTGTTGAGGCTTTAAAAGTTTTTGTTGTGTGCAGAGCATATACTTAAGATACAATAAACACATTTTGATTTAGTAAAGAAAACACTCATTAAGCTCTTTCATGTTTCTTTATCATATAAACATTTCCATATCTCATCAATCGAGTCATTCCTTAACCTGCTTATTTAATTTTTAGATTGGAAGCATTAGGTGTACACTAAGACTGGAACTAACCCTGGATGGACTGCCAGGTAACTGCAGAGCACACTTATGCACAGATAAACTCACACTCACTCATACTGGTCCAGTTTCGAGGTGCAACATAACATAACCTAACCTGTGATTGCCTTTGAGATGTGGGAGAAAACTGGAAAACATGGGGGACAATCCATGCAAATACAGCAAGAATATCTAAACCTGAGCACAGACAGTGCACAGGCCTGGGACACAAACAGCAGATAACAGCTATCTAAAGCAGCAGCACTAACCATTACCACTGTGCCACCCGCATCTTGATATTTGATAGTTTAAATACACGCCTCCCCTCCTTGAGCTCTCCATGACCTGTGACTGCTATGATGGCAAAGATCAGAGAATGAAATGAATACCAATATGCTTTTCCTGTTAGCTCTAGTGTTTTATTCATGAACAGAAATGCAGTTTTGCTATTGTGATGTGTCCAAATCAGTCACTCCTCTATAAAGACAAAAGTGCCTTTTTACTTGGAAGAAATTTTTTAAATCACTTCAGCTTGAAAAGAATGACAAAGGGCTAGAATAATATGCCAGTTCTCAGAAGATAACTTATTATATATTAACTTCACAGTATTCCTAAAACAAGAGTGGTCTAGGCAAATATTGCAAGTGGCCCTTTACGCTGGTCTCCCACAAAATAACTGAAAGAACTGGGACTGTTAAGTTAGGGTCCGAAACCTAAAAAGTAATTTCTTATGCCCCACAATGGGCACTTCATGTTGTTATTGCCAAAGTGTGCCTTACTGTGAATTTATTCAGACAATAATCATCTCAGAAAGCATTACCCTACAAAAGAAGATGGCTCTTGTTCAGAAAGCGGACGCCACTTGGTTGTTTCACAATACTTAAGATTAGGTATATAAGTAGTTTTCACATTTCTGTTATCATTTTAGCCCTAAAACAGTCACTTAACATCAGAGACCTATTTTATTGACCTTAAGGTTAGTGTTTGGGTGAGGGGAAGGCCGTCTCAAGTGGCGTCCGCTTTCTGAACAAGACACAAGAAGATATTAGAAAAAAAAGTCCGAGTGTTCACCTACAAGCGTATGATACTTAGGAACTATTACATAATATATTTTATTCTGTAGTAAACATTTTTTCTTTTAGCAAACCCACCAAAAATTGATACCTTAATGTAAAAAATGGAAATAAATCAAACAGTACACTTCTAAAATGCGTATTTTTATTTTTGCAATCGTTTTAAGTGGGTAAACTCCGCACAAGACTTTCTTCTACCCAAGTTAAGATTATAAGGACAGTGAAAGCAGCAAGATATAAGTAGCATAATGAACAAGTCTCTTTTATTTTTCAAAAGATAAAAAGTGAAAATGGAAGAACAGGGTTTATTGGGACTTCACAAGTACAAACTGGAACAATAGGCACTGTGTACCACCCGACGCCTCAGGCAGACATTCTGCTAGAATGTGGACTGTTGAGAAGGAGGTGGTGATGTTGCTGGCAACTGAATGATACACGTTGAAAGGTGCAGACTACAATTGATTTACAGGTACTGCATATGATTACTTACCGTAAGTCTGGTCTTACATTTAAAGTTGTGAGACTAACATGACATCTATTTCTCAGTCACCTGTATCCTGCCATAGTTTTTATCAGCACTGCTCTCCGAGTACCTATACACCCCTAATCTCAAGATGCTCTTATTTTTATTATTATTTTTTACACATTAAATAACGTAAGATATCTGTATCATTTAACTTGGTTCAGATTCTACGAATGACATAGATAAACTGAGATCTAATTTCATTAGTTAATCCTATTTTTCTTACTCTTAAGATTACTACATTCAAAAGGGTGGGAAGTAATAACAAAAAAGTAAATGCTAATGGAATCGTTTGTTAATGTTTTATTTTTGAAAACAGAGGGCTCTTCTTTAACTCATGTATCTGACAGATTTGAGTTCAATGAAAGAACAATTCTGACAATAACTCACATTTGCTAATTGTTAATTAATCAGATATAACAGGTACATTATATTATATATTCTACCATAACAATTCAGTAGAATTAGACACAGAATGAGCAAAGCATTATTATGCTCTACGAATACTCATTTCTCTAAAGTTTGCTTTTGTCACAAAAAGGAAGTGGTCTGCAGTACATCAAGATAAACCTTCAGTGTAAGACATTGCCCACCTACCTTATGTTTACTGAGTGTTTGACTAAAGGATTCACAGTACACACTTCAGAGATTTCTTGCTGATGACCACGCAGATACAGCAGGATTTGGTACACAACACAGTAGAATCAGGGTAGAAAATTGATACAGTACAATATATATCAACAAGGACATACTACATGTTTTTTCTTCTTTTTTTGTGATTTTTGTTACTTTTTTATGTATGAGATTCTATCCACTGGTGTAATTTGTGATGTGCCATCTGTTAGAATAAAATACGCACTGTACTGATAGTAGTAGTAGGCCTACCATGGCCTCAAAATTTATGGTGGCCCAGGTATAAAATAAAAAAAGAAAATGATATTATTTCTAAGTGCTTTATATTAGCAAACTGCACTTTCCTTTTTAAAAGCACAATAAAACGTCACTCTTTTCTGTTTAAACTTTAACAATATCCCATGATATACTATGGCACAAGCTTTTCTGTCAAATCTGATTCAATGTGAAGTGTTGCAAGTGCTGAGAATCTCTCATCTGACATTGCGGAATCAACCAGTTCCTTATCTGTCCCATCATGGAAAATCACCTTTCTGAAGCGACAGTTCCAACTGGCAAAGTAAGGGCCAGCAGTACATATCTTGTAATAATTAGGATAATATTAACATAGTCACACTTAGAAGAATGTCCATTTCGGAAGGGTAAGTCCAATATTGATTTTCAACATCTGAGTACTTCTGACTCACATCTTAAAAACACATTATATGCATCTGCAATTGCAAGCTACCTGGTTTAAAACTGCCTTTCCTACTCACCAATACCAGAGTCCATAATGGGAATGAACACCTGTTGATGGTACATAGCAATTATCTTCTCCTGTACTTTCTTAAGCAGTCTCTCTCTGGCCTAGTGCTGTTTTGATGACATGGTCAGTGGCAGGTGTACTGCATTAACATTTTAAAAATAAAAATACGTGCTCTATTTCCGACACCGCGATAATAAGGCTGAATGCAGGGAAATCGCTGATCTTTGCCCAGGTTGCGCTCTTTCCATTAACACTAGTAAAAATGAGAGCTGGTCTCGGTACGACAGGCTGGTGTAATAGATGCGGCTGAGATAAAGTCCAAACGACCGTAGACACGATCAGATGTCTGGTCACGGGAGGTGCCGCTATTAACTCCACGTTGATACAACTTTGTTTGTAAACTCCCCTTTCCAATATCGAGGTAAAGATTAATTTCAAGCACAATCTGAACTCTGAAAGTACTTTAATTCCTGTTGCTGTGGTCTGTAAACAAATTAAATACATACTCTAAGTTACAACGTTACGTACAAATACACATTTTAACACTCTGAACGTGTAAGTTTAACAAACATTTGAACCTCTTTATAACAAATTATCTATGATAAACTTACTTTTCCGCAAGGACGCACAGCATTAATGGCTCAAGTGATAAGAGAAAAGGACAAACTATTCCCACAAGTGCAGCAAGCAAACAAAGGAACGAAAGACGTGCGAAGCCTGAACTTTCACCCGGAAATATGTAGGAAAAGTTCCACAAGTGATTTTTAATATTCTGCCATTAGAGGTCGCAATTCAACCTGACAAAGGACTTTCTGACAACTAGAATTACCAGAGTCTACGAAAAAACTCGTAGATCCAGCCCACTTTAAAACCATTCGCACCTCTCCGCCGGCGTCCTTTGTCCTGTAAATGTGCCGATAAAAACAAGCTGCAAGCAGCTGGCTATTCCATCCCCCCACCGCCTTAGAATGTGCACGAGCATCTCCCAGCTCATGCCTTGATTGATTATCTGGGAGTGAAGTGGAGTTTTAAAGTGGAAATAATAGATCATTATTTGGAACACATGCATTTCATGTGTGTTCCGTTTTTACAGTAATCTGTGTAAACACATTGTTAAAACAGAAACTTTTTCATATTTTAGTAATAAATGTTACAAAATGTAGGCATAAACTATAGAATGTGTGAAGCATGAAGTCCAAACATCAAATAAACACTTTCACAAAAGATTCAAGAACAATACAACAGCTTCCGCGGCATAGCGGTAAGATTTGCCGTCTCAGAGCACTTACTGTCCCTCAGAGACCTGAGTTCGATGCCCTGTTGAGGAGAAAGTGTTTTTTTTCTTTTTAACCTCAAACGGACATAAAATGTATAAATTGGTATGCACTGTCAGTTAATGAGATTGTTATATTTTCATGTGGGATGATCCTTTTAAAATATTTTTTAACAATTGAGACTGCAATTAACATGAACAAGTGTCCTTATAACTGTTAACAAGTGTCCTTATAACTGTTATTTTTAAGATCCATAACACACAGACAGACAGAGCACTGCGTAATAGAGAGACAGACAGGCAGAAAAGTCACTAGATATATAAATAAACAGGGAAGGCACATGTACTGAAAGAAAAAGAAAGATCAACCTGTGCGTTGATCCTGCTGCACTGAATAAGCTCACGTGCTCTAACATCCCGCCCCCCCCCCCCTTGATCTGACTCTAAGTAACAGCGCAAGTACAGACACAAACCAAGTGTATGTGTGTACTGTATAATATTAACAAAAAGAACAGCTTACTACTGAAAACAGCAAATATAGGAGTGAGTGGGGATCGAACCGGTGACTCTTGATCACACTTGGTTTGCGTCAGATCGGGGGGGGGGAGGGGGTGGGTAATGTTAGAACGCGTGAGCTTATTCAGTGCTGCAGGATCAACGCACATGTTGATCTTTTTATTCTTTCAGTAATAGCGCCAGCATTAATCCACACCCGATCTGACGCTGTTTGTTTTCAAATAATATTGCATTAGTGCGATGATGTTTTCACATATATTGTCTCTTTCTTTCAGGTTTGTAATAGAAACCACAGCATAGAGAGAAGCGTGTACATTGTAACAGGTACACATGTTGTAAATGTAGGAAAGACGATCCTTGCGTGTGTGTCTGAACAGTTAATATTTGAATCTGATGATTGCATATAGCGTTGAAGTTACTGCTCTGTACTATTCTATCCTCTGCATGTCCTGGAGTACAAAAGAAACAGCATACAGCAACATGTGGGAACTGGCAAGATCGGGGAAAAAAACACGCAGTCACTGATTACAAACTGCAAGATGTTATGCGAATGAATATGAATAATATGAATAATGTTGGATCTGTGCCACAAAGTTTTCCGAAATGTACTATACAGGTCATAAAACGAATAATTCCAAATATCATATATACCCACGTCTGTGTTTTTTTTTTTTGACATCATACACCATAAAGTGCACACTAATTCAGCAATTAGCAGGAACACTCAATAAAACTGAATAAAAAAAAAATCAAGTGACGGTGAGATACGAAGAAGGCAGATTCGCCAGCGTTTGTGTGTCAGCTTTAATCCCTCCAGATCAGAGAATGTCTAGTTCCATTGTCTCAAAACACCACTCACATCTCCGTTTCAAATGAAAAATAACAGCGTCAGATCCCTGAGTGGGGGGGGGGCGGTAGTATGTATCGTGATTGTGATTTAGAGAGAATAAAAGTTAAAAAAGCGTTAACTTTTACAAGTCCTATAAATGTACACCGTGTGTTACAGACGTAAACCAAATGTATGTGTGTACTGTATAATATTAACAAAAAGACCAGGGGCCTCATGTATAAACGGTGCGTACGCACAGAAATGTTGCGTACGAACCTTTCCACGCTCAAATCGCGATGTATAAAACCTAAACTTGGCGTAAAGCCACGCACATTTCCACGGTAACTCATACCTTGGCGTACGCAATTTCTCCGATCGGTTTTGCAGACTGGCGGCACCCAGCGTCAAAGCAGTGCTACTGTTCCTGTGTGATCACCTTTCTTTCTTAGATCCACATTCCTGACGCTGCTTTATAAATACACTGAAACTAACTGCATATTGTGTATTAGTGTAATGCATCTGATTGTAATTAACCTGCAGCAATATAATGGTCCAGGGAATAGCCATAGTATTCCAAATACCATAACTGCTTTAGCGTTGTAACTCTCACTGCATCTTCTTCTTCTTTCAGCTGCTCCCGTTAAGGGTTGCCACAGCAGATCATCTTTTTCCATATTACTCTCGCTGCACTACTCGGAGTATTTATATCACTGTATCTGAGTGGGGAATCACAGCAGCAGCTGAAATATCGGTATACAGCATGAAGCAGACGCTGCCTGAGCCATGGCAAAACGCTTTATAGAGACTTCCCAGTACGGACTTCGCGGTTTAGAAAAGGTTTCATCCCAAGAACTCTAAACGCACTCAATCAGTCCATCAAGTGCTCCTTATATAACTGTTTACTTATAAGTACAATCACCTCACTGTAAACTTGCACTACAGTTATAATATTGCACAACCTGCGCACTTTATAAAGTGCGTATTTACATATGATGACGGTATTCATTTTTAAGATGAAATGCAGCAAAATATGTTGATTATATTATACAGATAAAACTTTAACTTCATTTAAATAATCTGTATTGTTAATAATTAAACATGTGAGGACACGGTGCCGCAGCGCTAGCTAGCTCAGGGATTGTTCCTGCATTGCGTTGTATTCTTGCGCTGACGCGACACTGGAAAGATAGACGGATAGAATAATTAAACATGTACTACGAAGATATTTCGATGTTCCTTAAAAGTTTTGAAGAATCGGCGTTCTAAGCTTACAGATGGCTTAACATCTATTACAGAGCTGATTGTGTGACGATTGGTCATTTGGAGAAAGAAAAGTAAGGACAGGAATTGGAGGTTAGTACGTTTGAAAGAGACAGTACTTCTGTAATAAATTATTTCATCGAAGGTCGCACATGGCGCAGCAAGCCTCTTGCGTGAGATATGAACAATCACTGCGCCACCGTGTTCCCATGTTTAATAACATGCTTTCATTCCTATCATCATGAAAGTGATATCACGTATACATGTCAGTATTTTAATTATTCAGAGAGCTGTAATATCACAAATGAAATGGATTCTGTGTCGGAGAAAGAGAAAGAACGGAAGCACGTAGTGATTCATATACATAGAGCACAAAGAAGATCAAATACAGAACAAAGCATTTAACGTGCTACTTGAGAAACTAGTAAAATAAACGATTTTAAAATGAAGTCTATGATGTTCTACTTTAATGGCAAAATAAACTACGTTAAATTTCGAGATTAAAATTGACATTTCGTGCTTTTTCCCACTGTGTGCCTATTTTTTTTTCTGTACCCTGATAAGCTTTCATATGACACTCAGACGGTGGGCTACGACTCGCCTTTTCATGGCGACTTTGATATGTGATTTCTTTTTTATTTCGGGCACTGTGCGACTTTGTGAAGTTGAGCCTTCGAGTTTCTCCGACACTCTGTCACTCGATCAACTTTCTTTTGTTGATTATACCACTGCTTAAACCAACAAATAGTACGTTTTTCCTTTTCCTCCACTTGGTATTCGCTGAAATTCTTATATTTTCCCCGTGCTTTTCCCATTGTCTTTTCACAGAAGGCTATTTATATTGATTTGCATATTGAAAGAGGCGTAATTCTGGGAGGAGTTGGGGCAGGACAGAAGGCGCGTGCACGTGCGTTACTTTTCACGCCGATCGGGATTTATGTAGTGGAAGAACGTGAAAGTATGCGTGCGCACAGATTCCTGCATCTGGATTTTTCTGTGCGTACGCACAATCCCGCTTTTGTGCTTACGCCATGTTATAGTGTGAGTTCTACGCACGGCGTTATACATGAGGCCCCAGCTCACTACTGAAAATGGCAAATATAGGAGAGATTGTTGATCAAACCCGGGGACTCTCGATTACAAGTCAGCAAATCTTACCGCTATGCCACTGAAGCTGTTGTCACTTCCTTGAACCTTTTGTGAAAGTGTTTACTTGATCTTTGTACTTCAGGCTTCACACATTATATAGTTTATGCCTACATTTTGTCATTTACTACTAAAATATGAAAAACGTTTCTCTATTAAAAATGTGTTTACACAGATTATTGTAGAAACGGAACACACATGAAATGCGTGTGTTCCAAATAGCGATCTATTATTTCCACTCTAAAACTCCAGCACTTCAGTCACTCCCAGATAATCAAACAAGGCATGAGATGGGAAAACTTAGTGAATGTTCTGCGATGGTGGGGGATGGAATAGCCAGCTTTTTGCTGATCGTCTTAATCAGCACATTTAGAAGACAAAAGACACTGGCGGAGAGGTGAGAACGGCTTTAAGGTGGGCCGGATCTACGAGTTTTTTTGTAGACTCTGGTAATTCTAGTGTTAATCTATCCATCTTTAGCATCTGCCATTGCAGTTAGCTAAGACAAAAGCAAGTGGCCATGAAATTGCAGCTTTTTTTAATACCAAATACTGTACATGTTTATCCGAGGAGCAAAATTAAAAGTAAAATTTTAATAAAATTAACTTATGCCACTGTTTTATTGCCAGAAGAAAATGTGCTTAGGTAAACTATAATGGTTAATGTTTGATGTAAGTTAAGTTTTTTTAAAATGCATGTTTTATGCAAATATCAGTACTGGATTTCAGTTTGAGGGGCTAGGCCCCTCTGGCCCTTGATAAACTACACCCTTGATTACATGCTAATACACTGCAGTCCAAAAGATGCAATTGCACAAATGGTAGCACTGCTTTAGATATTCCTATACCAAATGCTCTGTCTTCATTTAAATTGAGAGTATGAATTCATTTTGTCCATCATGTAACAGTAAAGAAAATAGCTTGGTATGAAGCATGCATTTTGGAAGCATTTCCAAATAAAATCAAATCCGCTGGCAAACAAGGAGGATCTGTCCAACTCCAGCCAATAAAGCATTTGATAGACAATTAATCCCGAATGTAAAATACCATAGCAAAGACTATGAGCCAAAAACCGCTCTACACATTCACAAGCTTCTAAGTATGCTTTGATTGCTCTTGCCTTGATAGGTCAAAGTTCATCTTCATGGGAGGTGCAATGAAGCTTAATGGGCAAAGGAAATGTCTGATCCCTTTAAGATAAGAAAAAATTGATGCAAAGTGTTACAGGATTCTTCCCCACTGATTAATTAACAAGCAATTTTGATCAGTATTTGAGGCTGAACAGTGGTCAATGCATTTGCCTAAGAAAGACGAGTAGGTTAATGGTCTAGATCTCCTCATTAAAATGTACTTTAATGAGCCATGAGTATTTAACTAAGTATTTGCATGGAACATTCAAAAAATACTTAAAATATGAAACCTTCTAAACTCAATTACTGGCTGATAGCCCCATAACAAACACAAGGTCTCATCTTTAAAGGACTCACCCAATGCAAAGGTCAGATTGTGTTCCAGTCTGTTTGTTTTATGCACTGAAATGAATATTCCCAGTCTTATTCTAAAAAATGCTGAGATACTTGAAATCCATTTCCACTATTAAAACAGATTGACATTTATGCTTATAAAGGTAAGAGTGAACTTTACTGTTAGTCAAGTGAAAAGGGTAATATATTGTTATATACATCACAATCAAATCACAATACTTAACATATTGCAAAACATAAAACAATCATAATATTATCATATTGTGATACAGGTATCAGGATAAAATATAATATCATAGAGTCCCTAGCAATCCTCCCAAAGCTAGTTAAAAAATTATTTTAAAGTCTATTAGAAAAATCAAATGCTAGGTAATATGAAAAGCAATTCCCACTCTTACTAACTAGTTAAAAATAATTTTTAAGTCAATAAGAAAAACAACATTTAGGAAATACAAAATGGTTAGAAAAAATAAATCAAACATGAAATACCAAAACATAACTTGTTCAAAACAAAGCTCAAAGGAAAACTTACTGCTAACACATTTCTTATATAACACCAGGCAAAAAGTGAAAATGAAAGACAGTGGCAGAAGGCTGTCACCAGGCAACAGAGCCAGTAGTTACGATGAGACACAACTGGGCAAAGGCCATGATTAAGTTTCAGAAAATTAAATGAAAGAGTGTAAACTTTAAAGTAAAGGAAAAACTGGTCTTCTGTCTTGATCTAAGGTCTACAATGAACAGGCTTCACTGACAAACTAAAACCTCCAGAGAGTGAAGACCACAAGACTAATCGAGCATTTACTGAAACAAATGCTTTTTTGATAGTGGGGCAGACTGTGTAGGACTTCAGACATCTCTTCTGCATAGTCTAGTCTAGTAACACAGTGCTGAGAGGTCTATAAAATTTTATAGAAATAGCTGTAAATTGGACCAGAGGTAAGTGTAGTGCAAAATTTATAAATATCTTACTAAAGTGAAACACACACTGCCGTGGCACTTTGAACCAAAGTGTAAGTGAAGAAACAGGTAGTAGAGTTATCAAAGTAAAAATCAGATTTAAGTCATAAATTAACCTCAGTCTAAGAGACGGGATGAAGGGTAATCCATATGCTTTGTCACAGTGGCAAGCATCAAACTTCTTTCAGAGAGAGCTTATCAGAAACATTACAGGTGACCATGTTTACCCTATGGCTCACAGAGTAGAGTATTTTATACTGGCTGACCTAGAAGCAAGCACGTTTTAGAAGAGCAGAAGGAAAACAAAAAAACATTTGCTTAAATAAAATGAAAAGTAAATTAAGTGAGTTATTTACAGTAACAATATGACAAGATATTAATATTTTGTCAACTACTTTGACAAAATGCAACTCTGTTCTATCTGCAGAGAAGCAGCAAAATAATTCACAGCATGAGATAAAATAAATAATGCCATCACTGTGCTCATAGGGAAGCCTCACAGACTAATAAATTAATAAAGTTACAAATACGCCTCTTAGCATCTCATTATCACTTTTAAGTGCTCACAGGCTGCTACCTCTAGCTACTGATTGCTGCAAAAATAAATAAAATAAATCAATCTGTTTAGGCAGCATGAAGGTTCAACAAACTGATGATGGATCAGAGGGCCTGAAAATCAGACCTTTGCTAAACTATGTGAAACATAAAACAGGGGTTCTCGCAGTTTCTCCAAGAGGATCTAATATTAGAAATTTTCACAGTTCAGAGTTATTCTGTAGTTATTATGGAAACATTATAATCAGTGACTCATGAATCTGGTTTAACAGATGAAGTATCCACATACAAGAGACATCAGAAACCTCAACACCACTAACCTAATTAAGGTCCAATATTATTTTTTTGATTAATGTTTACGCACTGAAATAAATTCTAAAAGGAAACAGCAAAATCAAAAGTGAGCTGAAAATGAAGAACTGAAATGGAACAGAAATGGAACATTATGACATGACAAAGTCATGCATTCTAGTAGCTTTAGTGTGCAAAATTGTAACACAATTTAGGAGTCAGGGATGATCTAAAGACAGATAAATCTGTGAGGGTGCACTTTTCAGAAGACCCCCAATGATACAAATGCGGTTCATTCCTATAGACCATACGGTAAAACAAAGGGAAAACAGACTTGTTTTACAGCATTATGAGCTGATGCCGTGAATGAGATATACAGCCAGAGAGAGGAGTATGTCTCTTCACTAGCTGGTGTGCTGTGTTAATTGTGCTTGGCTTGAACCTTACCTGTGGCCTGTGGTAATAATTCAAGGAAAACTGAGTGGATCAAAATAAATTATTTCAAGTAAAAAAAGTCAGTAACAGAAATAACACAACTTGTATCCTCATAGGCTATGCATGAAGTGTATATCATACAGATGTTTACTTTTATTATTTTTCCCACTATAGAGGAAGATGTGCCAATTTATCCAAATCATTTAACAGCGACATTAATACAGGAAATGGCAGGACTGGAAAATAGCAAATAATATTCCATTTTACAAAAAGCTTGATTGGACAGATCAAAGTATAGGCCAGTAAGCTTAAAGCACATCACATGGCAAGAATAGGAGTTTTACTGAACAGTCAGCATGGTTCAGATGAGGGTGGTGGTGTTTTACTATCATGCTGGAATTCTATAAGGAAGCAAAAAAAAGGACACAACAAGAGCAGTGTATGTGATATTGTTTATCTCGACTTGCTGAAAGCACGTGATAAGGCACCACATAACAGGCTGGGCATCAAAACTAAAAGAAGTGGGAGTTAAGGGTGTGGTGTATAAATGGGTGCAATATTTGCTAAAACAGAGGAAGGAGAAGGTGAGGAACCTTACCTGAAGTGGAGATGTTAAGAGTGGTGTCCCCTTTCAGTGCTAGAGCCGCTGCTATTTTTAATATACTGCATATAAATGTAGTCTATAGATGTGTGCAGGATTTGATAAAGCACAGGAACCAAAGGGTTATGTTAAGGGGAACTTTTTCAGAATTAGGTGATGTTAAAAATTGTATCCTTCAGGGATTAGTGCTTTGACCACTGCTTTTATTAATATAAATAAAAGATTTGACAAGAACATAAACAAGAAGCTGGTTAAGTTTACAGATGATACCAACCTAGGTGGACTGGCAGATAATATAGAATCTGTTGAATCATTACAGAGCAACTTGGACATCATACAGGCTTGGGCAGATTTGTGGCAGATAAACTTAATATAAGTAAAATGTAAAGTATTATATATAGGAGGTAAAGTGTTAGAGCTGAATACACAAGGAGAGGGCTGAAACGTGAAAGTGGACTCATCACTATCAACTTCCAGGAAGCTTCCAGGAGGAAGGCTAATTGAATGTTAGATTATACTGTATATCACAATGTGTAAAGTTCAAGTCAAAGGAGTTTATGCTCAAGCTTTATAACACACTGATGAGGTCTCCTTTTGGAGTATTGCCTGCAGTTTTGGTTTCCAAGTTATAAAAAAACAAATGGCAAACCAGTATTTAATTCTTAGTGGCAAATACTGCAAATGTGAGAGATAATGTCAGTCAACCACTGTCAGATCATTTCCACAAATCTCTGATCAAATTAATAGATTTTGCAAAAGATAAATGGAAAATACATGAGAGCAGCTGGCCTCTGTTACTCTAAACCTTCAAGCAAAGCCTCTTTATAGGATAACAGCTCATATGCAGCCTCTGCCCTAAACTCTCACTTTAACTGGCGTGCCAGAAACTCAGATTCAATAAATTATTAGTAAAGCATTCTGGGCTTGATGTCCTAAGTGCTCTGACCTCCCTGCATCTTCATCATGCCATACAGTGCATCACCATGGTAACAGTAATGCACTGTAAATCGCACCTTTTTTTTTTTTTTCTTACCACAGTATAGGATTCTGAAGCTCTGCCTTAAAATGCATAGAGAGCTTCTGTTTTTCAAAGCAGCAAGTGTCTGCCACTTACAATCAGCTTGTACTTTGATAATCTACAGTCTGAATCTTTCATTTTGTGGTGACTCATTCTCTGCCTTTCACTTTTTGAAACAGCAGAAAGAAACACACTATCTGATGTGCAAGATTTTGTGATAAAATGGCTCACCAGCTTATCAGTTTAGTGTTTAGTATGTATTTAGGCTGGTGTTTCAGTGTGCAAAGGAAATTTGATTCAGAGCTGCTGCTTTTGTCTTGACTGTCGTGCAGTGATTTGCTGTTCGGAAGTCGCACTTTCATTTCCCATTAGGATCTCTGCGCAATATGCTGCTACTCTGAAAACATCCATCCATTCATCCATCTTTCCATTTCATGAACCATCTATTATAAGGACTGCAAAAGGCCAAAGACTAAGAAAGCAGAAATAGGTGCAAGCTGGAGACAACCCTAAAAGGAATGCTAGTTCACTATACCCATATATTAAACTCCAGGTTCATAGAATACCCATCTAAAAATCTGAGCACACTGTTACAGAATGTTTAATAGAGCTCACATCATACATGAACAGCTGTCTGTGGCCCCAGTTGACTCTGACTGACTCACTTTACTGCACTCCTTACACAGCTTCTATGCAACATGACGTTTTGAAGCCTGCTTAACCTAATTGAGGATTGCAGGGTCCAGAGCTGACGGCACTATGCAATGTCAGTGAGGAAATTAGAACTTCAAAATACCATTTAAATGACACAACGGTATACCAGCATTATTTATTAAAAAGTAGAACATAGCAAACAATCAGACTTGCTGACCAATTTCATTTTGAATTGCTGGGTTTTGCTGGCACTGAGGATTCATGTGCCATGACACCAAATCAAAACTCAGGATTGGCTATCAGCTCTGACTATGAAAAGTCATGTCGATACCTATCTTGTAATGACCACCTATAAGGCAGCAGCTTCTCAAAGTAGCACAAGGCTGTTTCATTTCAAAAAGAAGAAACATGCTTTCTACAGCACAACTCAAGAGATGAAGGTGTTCTTTTTCTTTTTGGAAATGAAGAAAAAAGCTAGAAGACAATTGTTTTGAGGCATTGTCAGCACTTTGGGAAAGACTTAACATTACATTAATTTGCTACTCAGTTTTACTCACACAAAAATAGAAGTTAAAGGTTAGCTCTATGTTTTTGTGAAAATAAACAGCAGCTGAACTATTTATTAGCGCATGTAAGGAACAATTTCACTGACAATCACAAAAACACAATTTCTGAGTGACCTGGTTATATAATAATTCAATATTCAAAAATAATCTTACATTATTGAATGATGTGACAAGCAACCATTATGTCTCAACTCAGCAACCTCTATATTGTACAACAAGAAGCTATCACTTCAATAGGTAGTCATTTGAAATTTGCCCCTGGGCAGCTCTCATTTACCATCCATCCATCGCACATAGGTGTAGCATCATACTTTAGTGCCTTAACCACTGGACCACACTGCCTTGCTCTAAAGCATTAAGATTTGGTGATCCCCACTCTTTTTGTTTTGTTTAAACTTGTCTCTTCTTATCCACATTTGGGGAGTTCCAGACCATTATTATTAAACTGATGCTTTTCCAGGCAGACGTCCAGTACAGTATAGCACAAGTACTCGACTGCTATTACTAGAGAGGGGAATTCCTTCAGTTTGGGGGTGTAGTGAACAGCTTCTGACAGAATAAGTGAATGTACCAAGGACTTGGCATAAGTGACCAGGGAAGGGCTGTTGCTCTAGGCACTTAATAATTTCTATTTAGGCTTATTGCTTTCCTAAACGTAGTCTCTATCTGATCAAAGAACTAATAAAAGGCATTGGAAAAAACATCCATTCTATTTTTTGTAATAGCATTGCTAACAATCCCGATGAAAGGTGTATTCTTTTTCCATGAAATTTACAACAGCAATCAGACAGACTGTACACAAAAAACAAACAAAAAATCCAAACCTTTAACTGCCTTTTACTGTGCCTTTAATTTTTGATTCATATGAACCATATTTGAATCATATTTGATTAAGAAAAAGAGGAAGAGCTATTTTATTTGATTATATGCAGTTTTCTCTTGTGAAACTTTCCTCCAAACATAATGCAATCTTTAAACATTTGTATGTAGACATGACATCAGTGCTTTGGGATGTCAGTTTTTGTGTAAATGCAAAAGGCCTTAGGCTATGTGGACATTGAACCGAGTGGCCTGTTTTTAAATGTTAAATGGCTATGTGATGTTTGCTTGATTGTTCTTTGACAGATACGTACTCTATTCCTGGGGCAGAAAATAAAGTGGCTGAAAAGTGCAGCATGCAAGTCTAAATATGAATGAACGGACTTGGAGTCTAGCAGAAGTGAGTCAATTAATAATTTCCAAGCTCACTTTTCTAAACATACTGTACTTAACCGCTTCTTTCAATGGCTTATCATGACTTATAATTTTCAAAATTCAGCTCCTCAAATACCAAGTAATTTTCACTCAAGTCAGCAGAACTATTACATGTGACGGTGTTTAACAAACAGAGCAAGACTGAAAAGTTCAAATAGGAGTGATATGATAGATAGATAGATACTATATGTGCCTTTGCCCATGTTAAGTTTTGCTCCAATGATCAATGTAGTATGCTTAAACTGTATGCAGCATTGACCCTTTGTTATGGGAGAAAACATACCTATCAGTCTTACTATCACCTCACACCCGCACCCCTCCCTGTGCTCCGCTCTGCTGTCACTCTCCACTCTGTGTCTCACAGGGACAAGGCCTGAAATGTACTGCCCTAATCCAGAAGCCACAAATGTGCACCCATCAGGAATGAAAAGCTCTTAACGTACCTGGCTTGCCTTCTTCCTTATCTGACTTCATGGCCCAGTTGCAGAGGGCTGCCCCCTCGATCGGCACCTCCTGTGAGGTTGTTTCGGTCTTCTTCACTCGGTTTCAAGGCAGGTTTCCTGACTCCAGGAAGTGCTCTCTTACCTTCTACCTGTTGAGGTTAGCCATGCTAATTCTGTTGCACTCCACCCCCTTGCAGAGCCGAAACAGGGAGGAGTGACTCCAGTGAGCAGGCGGATCAGGTTACACAGAGGCGCTATGAACCCTGGATTAGCCTGACCCTCTGCTGCTTAGGCAAGAGTGTTTGCAGATAACTGAAAGAGATGCCTTTGTCAAATTAAGGCATACGCTGCAGGCACTGATCTTTCTGACAACAGGCATGTTACCTTTGTAGGTCCAAGAGTTGCTCTAAACTTTTCAGTAGCTGCCTGAGCAAACTATGTTGCCTTATTGAGGGAGGTCATCTTCGAGCATAACTATCATGTTGATGGGAAAATCACTAGCAGAATAAAGATTTTAACATTTTAACAAAGACATCTTTAGGGTTGTATACTTTAATCTCCGCTCTATATAGCCACAATTATTATACACTGTACACACCTGCAAGCCAGAATTTTTTGTAATATTTATGTTTCATTATTATTCCATCTGCAGAATGGAAGTCAAAGTGAACAAAGAAAAGTAAGCTCTCCTCCCAAAACTGCAAGTCAAACCATTTTAACTAGCTTTGGTGTTCACATTTATCTGCACAAATTTGCTTTGCAATCTTTTCTTATATTCAGGACAGCAGGTACAGTACCGCCGCTCCCTATACACAGAGTACGCAGTCTGCGTAGGGCACCAACTCCCAGGGGGGCACCATCCCAGCTGCTCAAAAAAATCGTTTTTATATATTATAATAATAAATTAATATTAATAATATACATATACAAATAAACAAAAATATAAACGTATATATTGCATTTTACGGTGAACGCAGAGTAGGCTAAGCACACCTTATTTGAATAAAGTTCTATTTTGGCCCCTATAGTAGGTGTTTTTTTTATTATTTTATTTTTACTTCTGTAATATTTGGGGGAGGGGGCACAAAAGTAAATTTCTGCTTAGGGCACCCATTTGGCCAGCAGCGGCCCTGAGCAGGTACTCACTGAAGGTATCTGCAATTAATTTTACAAAGTAATCCAAAGAGAGGTCTAAATGGAAGCATGACTATAACAAAAAAAAAGATGTAAAATTTGTGCTGGAGTCTACAATTTTAGACACCCATTAGTATGTGGATTGCCACTGCATGGCTTATCAGATTTGCTACTCCGTAACATAACGGCCGGACTGTCAGCAGACACTTCAGAGTTTGTAAAGACAAAAGGTCAATTTAGATGTAAATTCTTTTCCTAATCATGTTCAAATTTATAACTCTGTCTCCTATCTTTGTGGACTTTCCTGTGTGTATTCACGGCTTCCTTCTACATCTCAAAAACATAAATGTTGGGCTGGTTGCTGATGCTTATTTGTCCTGGCATGATTGTGTGTGTCTCTGAAAGTTTCTGCCTTAAACTCAGTGCTGCCAGGATAGGCTACACATATCTGGATCCATAAAGTGAATTAAAAGATTATAAATATTATTGGATGGAGAACAGCCAAATGATGTAGAACAGAAAAAACACATTTAATGCTGTGGAAAATAAGACATAGGGTATCCATCCATCCATCCATTTTCCAACCCGCTGAATCCGAACACAGGGTCACGGGGGTCTGCTGGAGCCAATCCCAGCCAACACAGGGCACAAGGCAGGAAACAATCCTGAGCAGGGTGCCAACCCACCGCAGGACACACACAAACACACCCACACACCAAGCACACACTAGGGCCAATTTAGAATCGCCAATCCACCTAACCTGCATGTCTTTGGACTGTGGGAGGAAACCGGAGCGCCCGGAGGAAACCCACGCAGACACGGGGAGAACATGCAAACTCCACGCAGGGAGGACCCGGGAAGCGAACCCAGGTCCCCAGATCACCCAACTGCGAGGCAGCAGCGCTACCCACTGCGCCACCGTGCCGCCACATAGGGTATCAAACTTGAATAGTATTTATTATTGACTTGCCTGTGTTTTGCTTTACTAGTCATGCCAACTGAAGTTACTCTTGGGCCTGCACAACTTGATCATCTTCCACTAAAAAAATTTTAAACTCCGCCATCCACACTGCTCAAAAATGCATTGGCTACTGCTAGTACTGACCTATCTAACAGAAGCTTGCTTATGGGATTTTAGGCTTGTCTTTCATAACACAGTGTTAAGAGAATATATTTGTTGCTGTTATACCTCCTTAGTGAAGTTCGCACCCCTAACTGTCATAATAGTAGGTTCCATTGTTGGATGCTTTTCAATGCTATGGAGCAGTTAAATATTGAATTATACTGAGCTGAATGAGCAAGACTAACAAAATAAAGAATGAATTATATTCTCTCAAGTGGAGAGCAAAGACAGTGGTGTCAGTCAATGCAAATTGTAAAGATTCTCATCATTAACATGCAAGTGATCTCCTGCAGTAAATAAATGTCCACCAAATATAAGGTGACTGCCTTGAAAATCAGAAAAAGATGGTATAGCCCTACTTCGATGGCAAAAAACCTTCTGACCTGGTGTGGTTCTGGTTATACTGAAACCTGTGGACATCACAAACAATACCATACATCAGAGTCTGAAAACAGGCAATCACTGTTTTTATTGGGCATGATGGTACATGTACAGTGGTTTAAAACATTGGGTGTTTACATGCACGCATAAAACCGGAATAAGGTGAGTAACCTGGTTAGGGCAGAAATCTGCTTTCTTGAGAACCCCAGCTTACATGCATGAGACCACTTATGGTGCTTTCCTTTGGCAAAACACTCTGATATCATAGAAATGCATTAAAAAAGATTAAACATCTGCTGTGATTCCAAAAACAAGTATGGAGTCTGTCCTCCTGAGCATCGTAGGGAAAGTTACTTTTAAAAATACCTTAGTTATATTACTCATTACTCACAAAAAAATAATTAAATATGTTATATAGTTGCTTATTAGAAAATGTAACACATTACAATAAGCATGCTACTTTTTCTTCTTTTGTATGAAAACCTGCACGTTTGACTAGCCAGAATTTGTTATAAAAACCAAAGGCCATACATGAACCTTCAAGAAAATGTCCCAATACACAGCCAGATTTGACAATTTTCTATTCTACACATTTCCCTATTGCTCCCAAGACCATACTGGTCATCAACATAACTAGCGATTTCTCAAATATTGACGCAGATTTTTTTCAGCCAGAAGAAGGAATGAAGAGATCATTTGAGTCCTTATTTCAGGAAACTTATCTTTGGAGATGCTTACACTGTTTTCTACCTGTGGCGGCTGGACATGTGTGCTAAGCTAACAGAGTGGAACAGACATGCACAGACTATGAAATTCTTAGCTGTAACCTTGTTAAGGGTTTACATGACCACATAACCGGGTTACTCATGGAGAAATCTACGTGTGTTACTCTGGTTTTTAAGACACAAATATAGCAGTTTCTCTAACTGGAATAAGGGTTTAAATGGCATTTTAGAAACTAGATTTCTGTGTATAATTGGGTTAGCAAAGCACTTATAAATGCACTAACACTATGTGTCATATCCCACGCCTGAGCACTGTCTCTGTAGAGTTGAATGTTTTCTCTAACATCCTAAAACACATGTGATTGATTAATTAGTGGCACTAGACTGGCCACATACAAATCTGTGTGCATGTTCCCAGTGATGAACTTACACCCATTTCAGTAACCAAAATATGTACAGAAAATGAATAGATATTATGCAAAAACATGTGGTGAGCTAACACCACAAGTGCTTGGACACCATTCAATAATGCTATAAAGCAATTTAAAGAGGAACAGTGGTGGAATTTTACAAATTACTGTCAAATACACTTATTGTTTAACAGCAGACACTTCCTGAAGTTATTCTAAGGTGCATGAAATATTTATGCATTACAATCTGTAAATAATAATTGGTTTTGGATTTTTCAAAGTGTTTCTACTAATAAACAAGCCTTTAGTCTTGAATACAGAGTATACTGTACAGCATCATTCATACTTAACAACAACTGCTTAACAAATAAAGTAATAAAACAATTTATTAACAAGCTCAGACAATAAAAGCAGATAAATAATGGTGTTCAATAAACCATATATACATGTAAGGTTAGAAATGTCAAAAGAAGCTTACAGCAACAAAAAACAAAAGATTAAAAAGTTAACTGCTTAACAATGAAATAGGGTCTTGTATCATTCAAAGTGTTTGTGACGTCACTCCCACACTGCAAACCATTACTTGGCCTGGTAAGCCTTTACTACTTTACTTAAATATTTTTATTTGATCCTTTTTTAGTTTGTATCAGCTCTAAAATTCGGATCTTTGGACTGATGAGAAATACATCTGTAGACACGACAAATGAAGCAACTGTCACCAAGACAAGGTTATTTAAAAGTGAATACACTGGAAAGATTAAGCAGCTTGTCTTAAACCTGCATAATGTTTATAAGACAAGAAACTTTCCAAATTTGAGAGCGCTATTCAGTCCATCATATTGGTTTAAGACAATGTCACATTATACTTCTTTTCCAGCAATTTTCAGTTGTGGCCTTCATTAAAATAATCTTAGAAAGTCGGAGGCAGTTGGTGGTGTGCTACTTTGAAGGCTAGTCATGTAATGTGACGTACCCAGCAACTCACTCCAGCAAAAAAAAAAACAGGTTTAAATTCTTCTTTAGTCATAGGGGCAGGCTCTGTGTGCATGAGAGCTGACAACCAATGAATGCTCATCCGGAAGAATAATTCATAGACTGCAGTGACAAGGAATAAGGAATGCAGGTGTTGTGGACCTTACAAAAAGAATAGAAACTCATCTGTCTGATGTCTCATGTTTTACTTTCTACAACAAAATGCAATCAAGAAAAAAAGTCAAAGACTGCAGCTGAACTCGCCATACCCGTTAACCCTTTGTTATAGCACTGCCTTCATCAGGAAGCACATTACTGGCTGTCATAGAAAGGGGTGAGCAAGTCTGTGCAAATCTGTGACATGCTCAAATGATGACATGAGCAACTTCAGTCAGCAAATCTGACATACTGGTACATTCTGGCAAGTTATATAATGTGACAATGGCTTTAGCTGTCATTGAAGCCTTCCTTAACATAACACAACATAGCATTCCGAAAACCCCATTAATCCAAGTCAAGGTACTGGGAAGCCACTTTTTTCAGCCAGAAGGATATAGCTCTGGACAGGGTGCCAGTCCCTCACAGGACCAAGCACTGACACTACCTACCCAGCAGAGATATGGGAGAAATAGTTGAGAAGCTGGAGGAAAATTCATGCAGATACTAGAAAACTGGAAAAAGCTTGCCAATCTCATCTGCCAATTTCTTAAAAATAACATCAAGTCTAGTTTTGAAGGTCCCTAAAGTCCTACTCACTACCACACTACCTGGTTATTTATTTTAAGAGTTTATGGTACTCGGTGTGAAGAAAACATCCTAATTTTTGTGTAAAATTTACCCTTAACAAGTTTTCAACTGTTTCTCCCAGGTTAATGTTGAACTCATATTCAAATTACAGTGTGGTTCCACTGCACTGATTTCTTTCATAATTTAAAACATTTCAATTATGTCATCTCATAATCTTCATTTGCTTAAACTGAAAAAGTTCAGCTTCTTTAATCTTTCCTCTTAGCTCATACGTCTCAGTTCCAGAATTAGCCTAGTCGCTCTCTTCTCAAATTTCTCTAATGCTACTATGTCCCATTTGTAGCCTGGAGAACAAAACTGCACACGGTACTCCAGTTGAAGTCTCATTAATGTGTTATATAACTTAAGCATAACCTCCTTGATTTGTACTCCACACAACATGCTATATAACCTCACATTCCATTAATCTTGTTAATGGCTTCTGTACACTGGTTTGATGTTAATAGTGCAGAGTCCACTATGACACCTTCTTATAAGGTGTATTTTCAAGTTTCAGATCTCCCATTATGTACTGAAATCTAACATTTCAATTTTCTAAATGCAACACCTTACAGTTACTTACATTAAATTTCAAATGCCCAAGCTTGTATTTTGTCCAAGCTCCTCTGTAATGATTTGGCAGATTCAAGATTAGCTGACATTCCTTGGTGAGAAAATGCAAACTCCATACTTACAATGCCTGGGCACATGATCTGAACTTGATCTGTGAAGCAGCAGCAATACCTACTCCTCTATTGTGCTGCCTGAAGCTGTCCCTGCAGGGTTTCAACTTCCATATGGTGATTGGGTACTTTATTCCTGACTGTATGTTTAAAACAACAATACTGATATGAAGGATTGTATTTGTTTGCTTGGTTTGAAGACCAAGTACTTAGTACAGCAATTAAACAGCAATAACTGCAATAGGCGAGAAACCTGTCAATTGAACTGAGTCCATGTGCATCTGTGAGCAGAATGGTGATTGAAAGTAACAGAAACAGTCCTGGGATTCCTTGATATGTTAACATATTTAACAGATTATTTCATAAAGCTGTAAACTGAGTAAGAGCAGAGGTTGACAGCAAAGTATATGATGTAGTACAAGGGACAGGGGTGGGAGTGATTATTCTGGATTTAGCTCTTGGCATTGCTTTAATCTGATCAATTTATAAAAAAAAAAAAAAGAAAAAAAGCTAAAATGTAAAAGATTAAGAATCTCAGTATGTTGGTAGACAGCCAGCTGCTCCTAATAATTAAAGCGCAACTGCTCCTCTGTCCAAACATTATTACGCATTGAAGGTGCCGTACCTGCATTGTCAGCCTGATGAAACCCCAGTGGAATCAACGGCATTATTAAATTCCAAGCTGCAGCATTCGGCTCCACATGCATGCAAAGCATTTGGCTCTTCAGAGATGGGAATTAATGAGGCTACAATATAATCATTTAAATTAGAATTAATACTAATACCGAACAACCTCATTAGAGGGCTATCTGTTTTACTGCTCAAACTGTTTACATGATGGCTTAGAGGATCTAAATGCATTAAGCTTTTCCAAAAAAATTTACTACGCTTTATTGAAAGCATCAGAGAAATAAACAGCTATTGCTTGCTCAGGCCACTGTGTGTTTACAAGTCAAATGGGGATGAGTAGCGATGGGCAACTTCAGTCCTTAGAATGCCAGTCAGTGAAACTCATGCCAGTCTTAATTGACAGAAACACACAGGACACAAACAATTCAGCAGTGAGAATAATCACATGGCGTCTGCATTTGTTATTTTAGTGTTTTAATTTGACAATTCCTGACATCAGTTTTAATGGAAAGTAAATCACATTTAAATTAATCAAGTTTACTGATTATGCAAAGCTTGGTAGAGCTGCTAACACCCTTGGGACAGCTTCAAATGTCTTTAAGGATCCGGGAGTATGTTTGCCAGGAATAAAAATGGAAAATGGGATTTAGTAGGAATAAATGCATTACAGCAAGGCAGGCCAGTAAGGCTCAGAAAGAAACTGAAATACCATGAATAGTTAAACACCAAAGACATAGCTCTTCTACTCATAAGTTAAATTGCCTCATGATAATTTTATTCCATTTTTAAAGCTTCAGCTCCCCTGTACATTCACAAAAAAGACTCGTAACCTTCACATGGATGCCTCACAAATCTGGAAAGGTTCTTTATGGCTGCTGCTTTATGGTCCCCAAGGCGTGTGGCTATTTCTGGCAAAAGCCTCCCTCTATAGTCCCAACATTCAAACAAAGGTTTTCCAAAAATGTATATTGTCACTCAGCATTTGACTCCAGTTATTTTTCTTTAAATTTAAAATTAAAAACTCACTCTACTGTTTACATTGTGTTCTATAGTAGACATTTTGATTTCTGTATTCACTTCATTAACTAAAGGCATTTATATACTCATAGTTCATTTGCTTTGTGCTGCTGAGTCAGCAGATGATTAGTAACTTTGTTTCAATCTCCAGTTGTTTTGGTTGTGTTTCACAGAGTAAACTTTCCAGCGAACCACAAGTAATAATCAATGCCCCTTGGGTTTGTAGATTACTACATAGCAACAAAAATAATGCATCTTCTTATGTTCCCAAAGCGTGATCACATTGATGAGACACTTATTGTTATCGGCATTGTTATCACTCTTTAATTTAATATTGTTCTTTATCAGTATGCTGCTGCTGGAGTATGTGAATTTCCCCTTGGGATTAATAAAGTATCTATCTATCTATCTATCTATCTATCTATCTATCTATCTATCTATCTATCTATCTATCTATCTATCTATCTATCTATCTATCTATCTATCTATCTGTGCACATCACTCTTGTAGTACAGATTAAGGGGTGTAGTCATTGGTTGCACATGGTATTCATTTCTTACCAACTGTTTTTCTTTTTTGCATGTTTTCTGATCATGAAAGAGATCAAAGAGACTCATAAATCTATATCACATTACACAACTTTTCCAGAGATTTTCAGTTGCAACCTTCATTTACATAATCTTAGTGTGTCTGAGGCATTCAGCAGTGTGCTTCTGTGAAGCTGTTTGCCTAATGTGAGATGCCCAGAGACTCCGTCTAGTTAGTCTGCAAATTGCTCCAAACAAAATCAAAGGGGTTTGATTTTGTCTTTGGACATAGGGGTGGCTCTGTGTGCATGAGAGCTGACAGACAATAAATGCTCATCCAGAACTACGATGCATAGAATGCTGTGATGAGGAACAAGGAACGTGGGATTTGTGGACCTCACAAACAGAATAAAAGTTTGTCTGTCTGATGTCTCATACAACGACAGAACAGAAAAAAGAAAAAAAGGTCCAAAAATGCAGCTGAAGTCACTGCAGTTGTTAAATCTTCATCAGGTAGCAATCTATTGACGGTCAGAAAAATGGGTGACCACGAATGCTGTAAAGTCAGCAACCAGTCAGTAAATGTGACACATGCAGTGATTTTCAGTCATTTAAACTGACATGGAACTGCGACAAGATCAGAAACTACGGTCGTCAATTCTGATATACATCACAACTAGAAGTTGTGTAATGTGACATCAGCTTTAGGCTGAATCAGGTGATAAAACTGACATGATGGACTGGTACTTGTGTTAGGTGTTCTATGTGAGCTTGAATGTGTGTGTATTTATTTTTATACTGAGATTGCCTAATTACTGGCTTAAACATATCAAATAATGCACAACATTTATTGTACCTAGATCAGTGTCGTTGTTGGATCACATTCATATCTCATGTAAACTGCTCCAGGGTTCACATAGTGCTGCACCAAGATCACCGCTCCTAAAAGGTCCTAAGTCCAGTTTGAAAATACCTTAAGAGCTTCTGATGCCAGTAGTTTTGCTGAACCAGTGACCCAAAATACAATTCTTAATAATCTTTCTGGACCTCTGTCTCCTTAAATCTGTTTGCACGGCTATCAGTTACAAAATTTAAATCAAGGCCGAATATCCACCAGTACACTCTTTCGTTCTGGAGCCATTCTTTCTAAATGAACTCACTTATGGACATGTTTTACTGTGCTCTGTTCTTTCCTGATCTGTTCATTTCTCCTTTTAACATTTCATTGCCCTTGGGATTAATAAAGTATCTATCTATGTATCTATCATTGTTTCCTATTTTTAATGTCTGCCAGGTTCCTTCCATCTTTTCTTACCGTCTGTCTTGGCCGTATTCTTGATACACCTTTTTTCATACACAACTAGAATCTTGTTTTTTATTTGTCACGTGATGATGCATTTTCCATGTGACTGGTTGATAAATTTGTAAAGTACTGATGGTCTTCAAACCCTGTCAGAGACCTTTAAACTGTTTTTCTAACAGTTGTCTACACTGTTTATATTGTATCAACTTATCAGATAGTTATGATCTTCTCTTCCTGGCCTTCTCACTCATTGAAAACCCCATTTTGAAACACTTACTCTGCTCTCTGGCTTCTACACAAAGTAGACACTGCAGAATATAAAAGTGTTATACCTTACAAGTTATCACTGTTGTTAAATAAAAAAATTTCTGTGGTAAATTAAATGAAACCAAAATATTGCTTTCTCCACTACTTGTATTACTGTGGTTGATGATTTGTTATCATATTAATTACTTCTGCAACAGTTTCAGTTTTCTAATATGGATACATTATTCAAATTTCTTTACAACCAAGATACTCAATTCACTGTTCCTTGCAATTTTTTTTGTCTTTCTTTTAGTAATTGATATTTATGCCTTTCATAAATAATATATTTACCAAATGTGTATACTGAGAAATCCTCTGTCCTTCATGTCACAAATTATTGCCTTATTGTCAGCAGTGATTAATCCACATCAATTGCAATGAACCCAATAAACCATTTCTGTAACTCTTTTAATACTGTATTTTTGTCTACTATTTTGTTTATTTTGTGGGGGTCCAGCTGTCTTAACATTCACCTCCTAACTGAAAGTTAATCTCTTCTATTGTCTGATACGTAAGCAGTGAACACTCTACTTGAGCATTTACAGTTGACCCTGTTGTTTTACTTTGTACAATGTTTTGTGTTTTTTTTCCTCCTCTGGCTTTGTTCGATAGGTCCTCCTATTACTATTACAATGGATCCTGTACAATAATTTTAAAAACTTGCTGTCTAAAATTTGTATGGTTCCGGTTGCTTAAAATCTATCAGACACCCTTCAAAAGTCCTTATGGTGTCTGCCAATCAAGCTAGCATGGACATATTTAGAATGAGGGAAAGACTAGAGCAACTCAACTCCAACAGATGCAGAGGGAATGTGCAACCTCCAGTCACAAGCTGACCTAGCTGGGAATTGAATTCAAGTCCCAGGAGCTACAAGATTGCCGCATAGTTACTTTACCACTGTACCACCATAGAATGTACCTCAACAATAGTTTCTTTACTGCCAAAAACAGGCTTCTGTGACTCTAATGATTTTCCAAGCTAAGATACTTAATGTTGTTCTGCTCAATTATTAAATATGATATGATAATCTTATGTGCCCTGCAAGTTGTACAGTGATGGTGCTGGCTGTTTATGGTGATATAAAAATATGATTAATTAAAACTGAAATGATTTATTGGGTTCATTGCAATTGATGTGGATTAATCACTGCTGACAATAAGGCAATAATTTGTGACATGAAGGACAGAGGATTTCTCAGTATACACATTTGGTAAATATATTATTTATGAAAGGCATAAATATCAATTACTAAAAGAAAGACAAAAAAAATTGCAAGGAACAGTGAATTGAGTATCTTGGTTGTAAAGAAATTTGAATAATGTATCCATATTAGAAAACTGAAACTGTTGCAGAAGTAATTAATATGATAACAAATCATCAACCACAGTAATACAAGTAGTGGTGAAAGCAATATTTTGGTTTCATTTAATTTACCACAGAAATTTTTTATTTAACAACAGTTATAACTTGTAAGGTATAACACTTTTATATTCTGCAGTGTCTACTTTAATTAATATCTTTATACTTCTTATTAAAGGAAGGACCACATTGTAATGAATTTGCCATCTGGAAATAGTTCGTAATACTCCACGGATGGGAAGCCAAAGACCTGTTGGAGTTGCAACTTTGCCATCAAAATGTGTCAGTGTTTAGAGGTCAAACAAGTGTTAGAAATGCTATAAGATGATGCTGAAATCAGATGGAATTTGGAAAAAGAAAACCAAATCAAAACAAAAACTGGATGCTATCAAGTGTGAAACATAGTCTACAATTGACACCTTAATGCATTACTTTATTATTTGGCAAAGATTCAGTTTTCAATGTCCTTCATATTTGACAGAATTACAATTTAAAGATGTCAAAAGGGCAAAAAAAATATATCTTCAGTGTGTGACATTAATTGTTAGTTTGGCAGAAGGTTACACCATACAAAAATCAACTTAATTTTGCTGGCTATGAAAAACAAAAGGAAAAGTTCTGACACTGCATAAATGATTAGACATACGGACACAACAAGAGCTGATAGATCTTCACTGTTCAAGTTGTGCCTTCAGAAACCAGTGAAGAGTGAGAATCAAATGGGATGCATTTGAAGTGATGCTTTCACAAGTGGAACAATCTACATTATACAGTATTGTGTACTCCTTTAAGGTCACAGTCCATGCTACTGACATGTACATTGATGGCATGGAACGTAAAATTTAAGGAATGATGTTAACAATTCATTGCATTTGACCCCGGGACAATGCTGCTGTAGTTTCAACTTACATAAAGTGTTAAAGATAACTGTGAAACTATTAGCATTTGCCTCATCTCAGAAGTTACAGAAGTGAAAATATATTATTTAGCATTACCAGTTCAAATTCAGGATTGACTTTCACAGTAATGCAAGAAAATAAATAAAAAAATTGAGAAGATAAATAAAAAAAAATATATGTAAAGTATGAAAAGTAATACAACTAACAGAAATTGAATTCAAAATATGACTATTTGGCAGCCCTTCTGTAAAAGAATAGCAGAGAGATGACTGTATTAAATAATACCTTCATTCGGATAACATTTTTAAAGCAAAATGTACAATTTGCTTTATAATTTAAAACAACAACAAAAAAATAAAATACGCAATAATAAAAAATAAAGAACAATAAACAAAAACATGATAAAAAAGAACAGCAAAAAGTACACCACATACAGTATAAAGTACAAAGAGACAAATAAAAAACAAAAGATAAAAAACATTCAGAAAACAAATGGTGACTGAGTCTATACAAATATATTTTAAGATGCAATTTGGATGATCTAATATTAAAAGGAAGGTGATTCCAGAGTCTACGGGCTTAACAACAAAAGCCCTATAACCCTTACCTTTCAACTTGGACTAAGGAATAGCCACCAAAACCGATCTGATTAGGTAAGTAATATGTTGGTTTCAAAGGGGGCTAAACAACTATAAAACATAATCTGGGTTGCAATGCCAGTTTCCAAAAAAATTGTAAAAAGCCTGAAAACACAAGAATAGGCCAGAAACTTTAAATAGGCCTCAGAACTCAAAGTAGGCCTGGTTCTGAAACACAAATTCAAAAATGGCCTGCAATCTCAAAAAGGGCCAGACTATAAAATTGAAATTAGATAGGGAAAAAAAAGCCCTGTTCTAAAGGAAAAAAGTCAATCAATACTCCAGGTATGACAAAGCAAAATAAAGATTTTAAAAATTCTTCCAAATTTTTAAAAAATAAATGAAATATCACACTAACACAAGTATTCAGACCCTTTGCTAAGACACCTCAAATTTGGCTCAGATATATCTCAATCTATTGATCAACAGTAAGATGTTTCTTCAGCTTGTCTTCAATTGATTGGATAGGATTACAAAAAGCACACACTTGTCTATATACAGTAACATCTCACAGTTAACAGTGTATATTGGAGCAAAAACCAAACCATGAGTCTGAAGTAATTGCCTGCAGAGCTTATAGACAGGATTGTATTGAGACCAAGATTTAAGGAAGGATACAAACAATCTCTACAGCTTTGAAGGTTCCCACGAGCACAGTTGCCTTCTAATTCTTAACGTGATATTTCAGATTTTACTTTTAATAAATTGGTAGAAATTTCTATAATTATGTTTTTGCTATATTGCTCTGGGTGTTGTTTGATATGGAGAAAAACTGAATGTAAATGATTTTAGCACATGGCAGGTCAGGTCAGTAGTAGTGCTGTAACTGATGCTCCCTCACAGTGCTTCTTTCAGGACTCCATGAGCAACCAAACAAAGTCAAACCAGCAGTTCCCAATGATACTCCGAAGAGACACAGTACTGAAGGAGTCCAGCCCTCGTCTTAAGTCACTGGATCGCGTCAATGTCTTGTAACCATATAGCAAAACAGGAAGCACCAGGACTCTAAAGACTTGGACCTTCATTCTTTTGTAGAGATATCGGGAGCTGCTCCGGTCACTGATAGGTGAGCAAGTGATCATGGATCCTACTGAGGATGATTCAGTCAAGTACCTTACCCGGCATTGAGAGCAGTGTTATTCCCCTGTAGTTGCCGCAATCCAGGCAATTACCTTCCCTTTCCAGACAGAGAAAACAAGTCCCGTTTTCCAGTCAGTTGGGATGATGCACAACTCACAAATGGAAGCAAAAAGAGTGCTTCCAATGCCAGAAGGACAGCCTTACCAGCAGCCTGGAGAAGTTCATCCCAGATACCACAGACCCCTGCAGCCTTCCCTACCCTCAGCTGGTTCACCACCTGTGTAATTTCAGTGAAATTGGGTGCTTCACAGTTAATTTGAGGATCAGTCTCAAGAACCGTGGACCCAGAGATGTCCAAACGTCCTCGCCAGAGGATCCGCTTTAAATAGATGCTCAAAGTAACCAGCCCAGCGGGTCTGTAGCATCATCTGTAAGGTTCATTCCATTACTTGCCCTGAATGCAACTCTACAAGAAAAAGATTCTGATGTGCATAATGGTTTGATTCCTCTGTAAGGAGAACGTGGGTCACTAGACCATAGATTGTGTGTCACTTGCTCACAAATTCCTCTAAAAAATGCCTCCTTATTTACCCTCAGAGCCCTCACAGCTGTACTTCTCAGTTCCCGGTACAGACCGGAGTTGCCATCAAGCCGTGTGCTACGACTTCTCCAGATGCTATCCAGGGTGCCCCGCAAGATGAAATATCTCATTTTGGGAGCACCAGCAACACCAACACAACCCTCAGCAACCTTTAGGGTCTTGTCATGGAAGGTCTCCAACATTTAGGATCAACAGTTGCACCCACGTCTGCAAGTTCCTAACACAAACTGTGTGCAAACACATTAGAAACAGTCTGATCTTGGAGCCTGGCCAGGTCCATCCACACCCGCCTAGTAGGTGGTAAGCCTACTGGACCGAAGCTGAATTTTCAGATTAGTAGCAACAAGTCTGTGGTCAAAATTCACAAACTGTGCACATCTGTAGACCCTGAAGTTCTGTAAGAGCCTCCAGTGTCTGCCCATGAAGATGTGATTGATCTCCCTCATCGTACCACCAGTAATGGAGTACCATGTCCAAGGATGCAGCTCAGGGCGTCAGAACCAGGATCCAGCAATCTGCAGCAACTGAACTTTTGTAATGTCAAGGAACATAGAGTCACTTTCACCATGGTTGCCAAACCCATGGGGACCAACACAAACCTCAAAGCCAGCTCTGTCAGTGTCGGTGATTGTTTTGAAGTCACCCATGACCAGAGGACTGTCACCTTGCAGGCACCAAACAAACACCAAGCTAAGAAGCACGGTCAGAGCATACACTGAGACAACAGACAAGGCATCCAGAGATTATCTTAATCTCAGTCTCATAATACACTCATTGAAAGGAGTGACATTAGACACCATCAGAAGGAGCCAATCCAGCACAGCCACAGCTACTCCCTGAGTATGACAGTCATCAGAGTGTCCAGACCAATAAAAGGTGTACCCACCTACAGAGATCTAACCAGTTCCAGGTCTGTACACCACAGAGAGTGCCGCCATGGAAATGCAGAGTTTACGAAGCTCGTCTGACAGCAGAGGAAGATAAATCACGATGCCGGAGAAATAAGATGTTCCAATCGTCTACCCAGATGGGCTGCCTCAAATTGGGATCTGAGTGCTGCCGTGCAGCGGGTGACGCCTCAGCACCACACCAGTTCTGATCCCCAACAGGCCTGACCCCATTGGCTCTCTAGTGGTTTTAACTCTTCCCAGGATGAGGCTCCCAAGAGCTTTCCCTCATCTCCTTTATAATACAGGCAAGCCTTCCTATAAGCGGACGTAGCAGAGCTATTCCCATGGAGAGCAGAAACATTCTGTTTTATATATGTAATATACTTTCAGAACATGTATTGCTTGGCTTCAAAAATATTTTGAACCACGATTCTGGGTACTGAAGTTCCAATATTGTTTGCCGTACAGTGGATTTGAGACAATCTTATGGCCAAGATGGGATCCAAACATTCAGCTATATATACTGTCTATATTCTGAAGAATCTTGCCTTTTGTCCTCGTAGTAGAGTGTTGTAAATTCATGCAAGTTCTGTATTGCACAGCCTGAAAGAAGGAGCTACTGCGCATTTGCCAGTGCAGAGACACATTTGTCTTAGGGCTTACCATAAGCCTCCTGGAGTGGGGGCTGTGCTGTCTTTACTATAGGAAATAGATTTTCTAGCAATGACAACCTCTCGTTGTAACAGCATGTAATTTAGAGCTGTCATATCCCTGCATTGTGAGCTCTCTAAAAAGAGCATCAGTAGCAACAGATGCTGAAATATGCTGAGTCATGAAACCTTAAGTTGTCCTAATAAAATGCTGCTCTAGTGTCCATTTTTGTAGCTGGTAATATTTTAAAGTTACAGCACCGCTTGACTTTAGTTGGGAGTCCACGGAGTGTAAATGTTTGCCCCTGCCTTGAGCCCAGTGCTGCCAGGGTAGGCGTCTGGCCTCAACAACCCTGAGTTGGACTGAATAGGTATGAAAATGCTTTGTTATGTTAAAATAACAGGTGGCACAGGTGTGAAATAACAATGGGTATACATCATTCTGTTAAATTTATGCTTGGGGAAAATGCTATACAAATAAGCTTCTTAAAATTAAAATGATAAGAAAAAAAAATATTTTTCAGGTACTTCAGATTTTAGAGTTCACTGACAGCAGGCCAATTCTGCTACTCCACCTGTCTATGTGAAGGAGGGTTTGAATGGTTAGCTCTCAGACCTGATGTGACTTTAATTGCTGAATAATAACTTCTTCCAATTTCATGGCTGACCCCGCAGTTAAGACTCTCCTGGACTCACAGAATGCTCACTGTTCCATTCCTTTCTATTAAAACAAGTCTTTTTTTTCCTCCCTTGTCGATTTGTCCTGATTATCTGTTTCTGACACTTGAGCCTGCCAGTCTTGCTTTTAACTGGGCCTACCTCAGAAATTGCTTGTCACATTTGCTGACATAAATAATTTCTTCAAGTGGTCAGACAGCTGAACAAATAGGCAGGAACTGACCAAATATGATTCTAAATGGACCACAGACAATTCATGGCAGCAGAATTAAATGAGTAAAATCCATCCATGAGACAGGTAGTGCCAGACACAGCTGAAGAAAATCAACAGAAAATGCAGCGACCTTTCTATATCCACATGGGACCTTGATTTCACTAAGCAGAGGTGTGGATAAAAAAAAAATGCTGCATCACAGATCATCTTCATGAAGTGAGTTGTCCTGTACAGGAATCAGTAAATTATAGTCCTGTTTGGATACTTGTTTTATTTATATAATAATAAAACATTTTATTTATATAGCACCTTTCCCATGCTCAAGGCACTTACAGAATATAATAAAGAACGGCAGCGTATACAGTATATAGCATTGTACAAACCAGATAAATAAATAAAGAAGATTAAGACAGTGAATTCTGGAAAAAAAAAACAGACAACATAATTGATGGCATAGCACACACACACAGGTTACATTAGCATCTTGACAGAGAGGTAAACTGAGAGAAGGGTAATAAAGTCAAGTAGAGCTAAAAGCCTTCCTGAACAGATGAGTTTTGAGTTGTTTTTTAAAAGAATTCGTGGATTCAGCTGATCTGATTAATTTCGGTAGGTCATTCCAGAGTCTGGGCGCTATATAGCTGAAGGCCCTGTCACCCATGGAGTGTAGATTAGTGTGGGGCACAACAAGATTGCCAGAATCAGAGGACCTTAGTGGGCGGGCAGGCACATAGTGATGGAGAAGGTCACTGATGTAGTTTTGGTGCGAGGTTATTTAAAGCTTTGTAGGTTATTAGTAGGATTTTATATTCGATTCTGTAGGACACAGGAAGCCAGTGAAGACGGAGCAGGATGGGTGTGATGTGCTCGCTGCTGCTGGTTCGAGTAATGACTCTTGCAGCTGAGTTTTGAATAAGCTGGAGCTGTGATATAAGATTAGAAGGGGCACCTGCCAGTAGGGAATTACAATAATCGATGCGGGATGTGATAAAAGCATGAACAAGTTTCTCAGCATTATATGTCAACAAATCAAACACTAAAAACTGATGTTGGTACAGCAATAAAGTATTTCCTTTAACATTTATTTAAAAATGGTGAGAAAAAGACTGGTGATTCCATCCCTCCTCACCACTTAAATGAAAAGTGTTGCAAGTAACTGCTTTCAACGGGTCACATTCTTGAAAAGATTACATATGTACTGAAAAATAGTTGGAAATGATAAAGTATTATTAACTAAGGTTTTAGTACACAGAAAATGCTAGGGATACAGAATAAGAATTTTGCATTTTATCTGAAGATTTTTTTCTTAAGCTATAAGGTGGCATAGTTGTGATGTTTTCACTGCTGCAATCTCGATGGATTTCAGTGACTCTGACTCAATTGCCAACTTAGTCAGCAGGAGGCTGTACATTCTCATGGGGAGTTACTGTCTGACTTCAGTTGAATATATGCCAGACAGCCAGCCAAACAATATTATACCTGCTGCAAGACTGTACCCTGTACAATGCTCTGAGGAGCTACATCTGGATGCAGGAGACACCAGTGGCACAAAAGCTATATGGCAGCCTGGGGGATAGCACACATCGGCATTTGTCAGAGAGGCCAGTGTGTCCATTTGAGTGGAAGAAAAGAAGAAGACGACTTGAAATGAAATGCCAATTAATTACATTTGACAGCTTCTGAATCCACCTTTTCTAATGACCAGCTGGAGCTAATGGCAACAGCACCGAGTTCAAGGTGGGAAGCATCCCTGTACAGGGTTGTAGAGGGTGCAAACCTATAAATACCTGGGAGTGCAGCTGGATGATAAATTGGACTGGACTGCCAATACTGATGCTCGGTGTAAGAAAGGACAGAGCCGACTATACTTCCTTAGAAGGCTGGCGTCCTTCAAAATCTGCAATAAGATGCTGCAGATGTTCTATCAGATGGTTGTGGCGAGCGCCCTCTTCTACGAAGTGGTGTGCTGGGGAAGCAGCATAAAGAAGAGGGACGCCTCACGCCTGGACAAACTGGTGAGGAAGGCAAGGAGCTGGACAGTATGACATCTGTGGCGGAGCGACGGGCACTGAGCAGGCTCCTGTCAATAATGGAGAATCCACTGCATCCACTGAACAGTATCATCTCCAGACAGAGGAGCAGCTTCAGCGACAGAATGCTGTCACCGTCCTGCTCCACTGACAGACTGAGGAGATCATTCCTCCCCCACACTATGCGACTCTTCAATTCCACCCGGGGGGGTAAACGTTAACATTATTCAAAGTTATTGTCTGTTTGTATACCTGCATTGTTATCGGCATTGTTATCACTCTTTAATTTAATATTGTTCTTTATCAGTATGCTGCTGCTGGAGTATGTGAATTTCCCCTTGGGATTAATAAAGTATCTATCTATCTATCTATCTATCTGTACAAGATGCCAGTCTATCACAGGGCACATTCATGCGCACAGCCACAGAAGTTACTCGAGATCCACCATCAGATTATCTTCCCTGAGATGACATTAGTGAATCTTGAGCTTGGAATTACAGAACTGCATTCTTTACTGCTGTACTAAAAAAGAATTTTCTTGGCTTGATGGCCAATTGGACTTCTATCTGCAAAGGTGGCTGTTATGTAGCAGCAGTCTCTGCCTCTCAGCTTTGCACTGCTTGCCCCTGCTATTACAGATACTCACTGTTGAGCTAATTTAGACTTGCTAATGATCTCAAGCAGTATGCCTTTGAGGTGTGGGAAGGATCTGGTGTAACTAGAGAAAACTATGAGCAGCAGGAAAAAGACGCCAAAAGGCATCAATGTTAACCACTCATGACATAGATATGCAGGTTTTTTCTTTATAAACTGCACTAAAAAGCTAATTAAAAATACCACTTATGCACATAAAAACATGCAAGAATAAAAAAGGAAGAATGTTAATGATATATCAGTGGCAGTTGATAAGCAGTAAGAACTGTTAGAAAAAAGCCTCTGTAGCAATCTCTGCATGAATGGTCGGTTGCTGGAGTAGAGATTTCAACCAAACTTGACGAAGCAAGATTTATGTTACAGCCCGGACTTGTGCATTTTTTCTGTTTCATTGATGTAATACTTATTTTTTTTCACATTTCTGTTTCATTTCTGTTTGAATTGTTTCTAATGTCATACTGTATGTTTAAATGATCCACCATTCCATGTGATCTGAGGATGGAACCATAAGAGACAGGGCCACCATAACACCATACCTGAGGGACTGCCCTCATCCTTTATATTCTGGTAGATAAAATGGCTTCCCTTAGGTTGTCATTAAGCGTTGTTTGGAGTTTGCTCTGTAAGAATTGCTTTCATTTAATTATCTGGTTTTGTGGATTTTTGCTCTGCCCAACAAACATGGCCAAATGGGGCTGATGCATCGAAAAATAACCACAAACAGGCCAGGAACCTGACTGGCCATCCCAATACAGGCTCATGTCAGACAAGCTTGTCCCATAAATCTACCTTTGGCTTTCAGACTGGCTAGGCCCAGAGTAGGTCAAACTGGCTTAAGAGTTGAAAATATAAAGAAATATCCCACAATAGCAAAAATGCCTACAAGAAAGGATAAATGCAAATCTGTGACTTGAACAAAGAAGGGCAAGAAAGAACCTTTATAAATGATGTATTTATTTAGCAAAATAGACAAAATAAAAGAAAATGCACAAAAGAATCAAAAAAGGAGATGATTAAAAAGCCTCAAAACACAACCCAGGAGAAAAATCCAATACATAGAGCAAAATAGTCAGAAAATCTGAATATCCATGAGAAAAACAATATTTACAAAACAAAAACTCCAACGAAACTAAATGAACTGCTACTAGATTTCTTCTGCTCACTGCCCTTGATAGCCAGAAGGAAAAACCAGCAGCAGTAGTGTCAGAGTGGACCCGCCTCCTGGGGATCCACCCACAAGAACATTTAAAGGGTACACAATTACAGAATCACAAAAAAAAGCAACAACAAAAACAAAGACATGAAAAAAAAAAATTAACAAAAATTGAAAACCAGACACTAAATAAAACCCCGGGAAATCACCCTGGCTCTATCAAGAAGTTTTGAGAAGGACTGGGAAAAAGCTATTGTGAGCAAACACAAATAAGGTTAAAACCAGAACATCAAATTCTCTTTCGCCAAAACCAAAACAAGAAACAAAAATCATTGTGCACTATACATGATTAAATCCAGCGTGATCAGAATGCTTCCAAACTGAGATACCTTCATGCATGAAATGGTTGTGTAAATGTTTCAGTTTTTCTACTCACACCACTGGACACACACATGGTTTTCTTTTCACATGTTAGAATACTAATCAAATACACTTTCACATGAACAACTGTAAGAGCGTTTCTTGTATCCATCACCAGATTTTATATTTTAATGTGTAGTATGATGTTGTATTCAGTGTCTGTTGTTAGTACTGTACTAACATCACTAGCCACCAGAAGACATGCACATAATAATTTAATTTTATTATGTACAGAAGACAAACTAAGCAATCAACTTTCATTGCTTGCTTTACTAATCACTAATAGCAGTCCCACTATTCCACCCTTACCCTCCAAATCATCCCAGATTCTACTATACAGTATTTAGCCACAACTAAATAGTCTGGATATCGTGTTTTTTACTTGTATTCACCTTGTTATGTGCATGGATGCTAGGTGTTTCTCTTGGTGTTGCAACTATGCTGCCTGGCAATAAAGCTCAAGTTCAGGTTAAAAAAAGTATTCCAAATTGAAGGGCACACTTTATTTGAAAGTCCTTGTATGATTAAGATTCAAAGAAGGACAGACTTGTGCAATATAAAATGTCTCTTCTTAAAATAGTATATACAGTATATGCTTGTGTGAACCCCAGCAGGAGTTTTACCTCATAACAACCTCTTCAGTATCGCAATACCTGCAAGACGAGTTTCACCTAACAGCATCAAAGAGAATTATACCAATAGAAGCAATAAAATTACAAAGGAACTCACCACAAATATTGAAAAATGAACTGGTAGGCAAATTTTGTTTTATCTGATGCAGACCTGTATGCATGTTTTCCTGCAGTTTTGAGCTAATAATTTAATTGTACAAGCATCTAAATATTCGATGGAACAAAACCTCTTCGACAGTATATAAGGCTGCCCATGTGAAACATGAATAGAGAAAGGCACATCTCAATATGTTCGACATTTACACTTGACATAAGCACTGTGACATCACATTACTGAAACTTTTAGCATGACTTACTGAAAATTAGAGGTCACCACTTTTCTCTTTTAATGTCTCAACAACATATGCAACTTATGTAATGGCAAAAAGAAATACAACAAACACTGCAGCAGTACAAATACTTATGAAAAATGAACATATACAATAATGAAAAGTACAATTATGAAGTACTTATTGTACAACACCACAGAAAACAATTCTAAACAGATATCCATGCATTTAGATCTTTATTCTTTTCCTTGCTATGTTACACTAATTTCTTTACACAAATTAAATTCTTACATTTTCAAATGAATGAGTCCTTGACATGGTGTCACAGGTTAGCTTATTTGCAAGCTAGCCAACATTTCCAGCTGTTTACATTTAACTGCCATGGAAAAAGCAAACAAATAATTTCAGTTTGTGCTTTCCTGCTCCTTTCTGATCATTTTGCTAGGCAACTGCAATTTTCATTGTTGCAGACAAACAGTGAGTGAAAAAGTAACTTTATTTGCATTAAACTATTCACATTATTTGTGCATGTTAAGTTATTTACATTAAATTAATTCAAAAGTGCAAGTCTGAAAAAAAATCTTCATGGAAAAGCATTTGAGCATCATTCACCTGTCTTAATGTGAGGCAAAATCTCATACAGAAATTACAAAATAACATTACCTTTTTAAACAACATTTTTGTCAATTTTATTTTATACTTATATATGGGAACATTGATGACGTGTTCAATGTTTGCATCATAGATATTCGTTTCTGCTTATGCTGTCAGATCAGATGTCATTATTTGAATATAATATGAATGTATCTGAAAACATCTTTAGTCAAAATCAAAAGTTGACATTCGACTATAAAAGAACAGTCATTTTTTTAACCTTGTTTCAGCATAACTCGAGACATTCTATGTAGCACTGCTGTATTTTGCACTAAAAACAGATTTAAACCACCTCTAGCACTGTAAAAGTATTATTCTGCAATCTTGATATCATTCCTGTTCATTTTTGAATACAAGATCCCCAATTTGCTATTACTGTATTTTCTTTTTTGAAGAAGATGCCATTTCCCTACAACAAATTTCAAGTCTTACTGCATGTCAACCAAGCAATTCCCATGCATTCTCCCAGAATTTTTGATTGTAACAGTGTGTAAAGGTGAGTTGTCACATATGCAATTTATTTGCTACCTTTTACGCTCAGCTGTGACATGAGTCATGCATAGGTGGCTACTGTTAATGAAACATTAAAACACACAAAAAAGTACAAACAAATAGAGCTTTCAGCTTAAATTCAAGTATATTTAAATATTTACTTATTTTTAATATTCAAACCTTAATTTTTGCAGAATTTATAAAATTTGACAGCCTCAACCTCTGACAAGCTTCTCTGCTGCATGGTCAAGTTACTGTATGTATGCATTGTAATTTCCCAGCCACGAAAATGGGAATTGGTGTGGATGTCAAAAGTGCCCTTATTTTTATTTTATTAATAGAATTAATAATATTAATGCAATTAGAATTGTGATACTATTATGTATAGTTTTATATAAAAAGGTTTTCAAATAACATAGTATCTTGAACTCTGATTGAGTGTAAGTATGTAAATGCGGTGTTGAAATTACACCTGTTTGTGTTTTAGTATATACAAGAGGATACTGTACACACACACACATACATACATACATTCATACATACACCCATATATATATATAATATATATATATATATATATATATATATATATATATATATATATATATATATAGATATATATATATATATATGTGTGTGTGTGTGTGTGTGTGTGTACAGGTTAAATTCTGTTACAACGAAGTGTCAGGGACCTAAAAAATATTTTGTTGCAATGAAAATTTCGTAGTAATGAGATTCTGAATTTGTCACTATAGTGCTTTCTTTAACTTGTGTCCAGGCATTTGCGATCATTTCAATAGCTTCTTTCATGTTAATGTTCATCTCTTCCTGTCTGTGCTGACGAGAATTTTTCTCAGCATTTCCTTGCGATAATACACTTTCAGGGTGCGAATAATGCCCAAACCCAATGGCTGAAGCACTGCCGCGCAATTGAGTGGGAGGAACTCAACACAAACATTATGTAAATGTGGAAGCATGCTGTGGGCAGCAAAGTTATCAATCAGAAACAGAATCTTCCTTTTCTCCTTCTTCACATTGTGAGGTTTCTGAACTCTTTTGGGATCCCCCCCCCCTTCCCCCAGCCCAAAAGGACAACACGCCAAAGTGCATCCAGAAGTGCGATTGCGTGCCGGGGCAACAGCAGGTTCACAGCACTGCAGCGGAGCACCGTGGAAGCAAATCCAAGCCGATTGTGGTCGCGCTATAAGTGCCTGTCGTCGATGGGTAATGCAAGGAACATTATAAATGCATAGTACGAGGAAAGTTCGAAGAAAGAGAAACATTTACAATGTTTCTGTTCGGGGATCGTTGTGCACAACCGAGCTACAACCATAGAACTAACTGCTCTGAGGATGATTCATTTTGGGCACTTCGTTGTAATGAAAGTGTCTGCTGAATGTACTTCCTAGTAACAAGATTTTTATAGGCTCTGTCTCATGGGGAAACTGTTGGGACCATAAAAATACTTTGTTGTAATGAAAAGTTCATTGTAACGATATTTGTTGGAACGGAATTTGACCTGTGTACCATTGACCTCTGTGTATATATATATTAATCAGAGTATAGCATCAAGTCAATGAAACTTCTTTCAACTCTACCAAACAACTCATAAAATCGGATGGAGTAACAATGTTAATGGCTAATAACAACCCAAAAGCAGATTTTCAACTGCATACTTGTTCAAAAGTAGAAGTTTCATCTTAAAGGATAACTTTGGTATTTTTCAAATTGAAGTTATTTTTTCACAATCATGGTATATATTAATTTGCCACATGAAATTACATTCTAAAGTGAAGCATTTTTTAAAATAACTTCTAAAAAATTCCTAGCCTGTTCTTGTGCACTATAATTAAGGTAAAGAGAAAAGGGATCTGCTGTGAAAAGAGAAGCATTAAAACTTACCAAATGTGTTTATTTTTCATGCCAAGATTGTTACTGAGTTTTGATTTGTGTCTTGAGATTGCAGACATATTTCAAAACAGCTTATCCATATCATTTAATTAAGGAAAAAACAAACAAAAAGTTAAACATTTTTGTGAGATTCTGCCATTTTAAAATGAGATTGGCTGTGTGCTTTACTTTGCTGCTAGTCCTCCTCTGTAGCACTCTTTAGGATCAGGGGTGCATTTGAGGCTTAAAGAGTCATCTCCAAGTGCTGTTACTCACATTATTGAATGGTGATATCTAGATGTGAACTGCTGACCCAGTCCTGCTGAGAACTAAAAAAGTCACTTTTTTTTTTTAAGATCTTCACTCACAGTCTGTGATTATACAGAAGATTATTGCATCCACTGAAAAAAAATGTCTACATTATTTTGCAAACATATTGTCTACTGCTATCATAATGCATGTGCATGCTTAGGCAGTCTAGCAAGACAGAGGCTGAGCATGCACATGACATGTAATCAAGCCACATGAACTGATAAATAGACATTTAGTTTTAGGTTGAAGTTTAGTAAGTTAAGAACAGAAACTTTAGAATAGGAGGAGTGGTAGGAGAGAGGTGTCATTTCTGTCTCACAGCACCAGGTTTGCATGAAGTCTGCATGTTCTCCTCTTGAGTTTATGCATCGATTGGTATCAGTGGATGTTCGCGAGTTTAGTCACTCAAATACGTTTTTAGATATTTTATTACCATATCCTGGGCAACAACTCAACATATACTATAAAATTCAATAAATGGTTTGTGGTGTCTTATTTTGAGTCTTTTGCACACCCTTTGCTTTTTTAATATTCTAATTTTTTTTCATCATGCATGTACACGTCATGACACGGGAAATAATGCTGAGTGTTTTTTAGTGTAGTGAACATACCACAAGATGGTATCAACATGCAGGCTACTTGGTTCCTTCAAAAAATCTAAGACTTTTATAAAAAATGCTATGCTGTGTAAATAATTCAGTTCAGATTTATTGTTAAGTGTACAAAGTAAATGTGCACTTCAGCACCACTCTGCTATTCAGCAATAGGCCATGTAAAATAACAACAGAGAATGCAATAGAAGAAGGCACTGTTTAAGAAAAAAATACCATGATGTGTGCATCTGTCCACCATTACAAGAAATGACAGAACATAACTGTTGAATAAACAGAATTGTAGAGACCAACTAGCTCAATGAGAAGCCTGAACTCCACCCGTAACTCCCGCTGCAAACAAGAAATGTATGCTTATTTTAAGAACCAAGAAACTGTGATAAAATTTCCAGTTTACTTTTGTTGTTACAAACATGCCTATGAAACACAGAAGACAAGTTTGTCCTAAATCGAAACCTCTGTTGCCTCAAAGTGGACAATTTTAGGAAAGTTTACAGTGCATCCAGAAAGTATTCACAGCGCATCACTGTTTCCACATTTTGTTATGTTACAGCCTTATTCCAAAATGGATTAAATTCATTTTTTTCCTCAGAATTCTACACACAACACCCCAAAATGACAATGTGAAAAAAGTTTACTTGTTTTTTTTATTAAAAGTTTTTTTTTTATTAAAAATAAAAAAACTGAGAAATCATAAGTATTCATAGCCTTTGTTCAATACTTTGTCAATGCACCTTTGGCAGTAATTACAGCCTCAAGTCTTTTTGAATTTGATGCCACAAGCTTGGCACACCTATCCTTGGCCAGTTTCGCCCATTCCTCTTTGCAGTACGTCTCAAGTTACATCAGGTTGGATGGGAAGCGTCGGTGCACAGCCATTTTAAGATCTCTCCAGAGATGTTCAATCGGATTCAAGTCTGGGCTCTGACTGGGCCACTCAAGGGCATTCACAGAGTTGTCCTGAAGCCACTCCTTTGATATCTTGGCTGTGTGCTTAGGGTCGTTGTCCTGCTGAAAGATGAACCGTTGCCCCAGTCTGAGGTCAAGAGCGCTCTGGAGCAGGTTTTCATCCAGGATGTCTCTGTACATTGCTGCAGTCATCTTTCCCTTTATCCTGACTAGTCTCCCAGTCCCTGCCTCTGAAAAACATCCCCACAGCATGATGCTGCCACCACCATGCTTCACGTAGGGAAGGTATTGGCCTGGTGATGAGCGGTGCCTGGTTTCCTCCAAATGTGACGCCTGGCATTCACACCAAAGAGTTCAATCTTTGTCTCATCAGACCAGAGAATTTTCTTTCTCATGGTCTGAGAGTCCTTCAGGTGCCTTTTCGCAAACTCCAGATGGGCTGCCATGTGCCTTTTACTAAGGAGTGGCTTCCGTCTGGCCACTCTACCATACAGGCCTGATTGGTGGATTGCTGCAGAGATGGTTGTCCTTCTGGAAGGTTCTTCTCTCTCCACAGAGGACCTCTGGAGCTCTGACAGAGTGACCATCGGGTTCTTGGTCACCTCCCTGACTAAGGCCCTTCTCCCCCGATCGCTCAGTTTAGATGGCCGGCCAGCTCTAGGAAGAGTCCTGGTGGTTTCAAACTTCTTCCACTTACTGATGATGGAGGCCACTGTGCTCATTGGGACCTTCAAAGCAGCAGAAATTTTTTTCTGTAACCTTCCCCAGATTTGTGCCTCGAGACAATCCTGTCTCAGAGGTCTATAGACAATTCCTTGACTTCATGCTTGGTTTGTGCTCTGACATGAACTGTCAACTGTGGGACCTTATATAGACAGGTGTGTGCCTTTCCAAATCATGTCCAATCAACTGAATTTACCACAGGTGGACTCCAATTAAGCTACAGAAACATCTCAAGGATGATCAGGGGAAACAGGTTGCACCTGAGCTCAATTTTGAGCTTCATGGCAAAGGCTGTGAATACTTATGTACATGTGCTTTCTCAATTTTTTTATTTTTAATAAATTTGCAAAAATCTCAAGTAAACTTTTTTTCACGTTGTCATTATGGGGTATCGTGTGTAGAATTCTGAGGAAAAAATGAATTTAATCCATTTTGGAATAAGGCTGCAACATAACAAAATGTGGAAAAAGTGATGCACTGTGAATACTTTCCGGATGCACTGTAACTGCTTTTGTTTCATGCTGCACCCCGTTGTCCTTTATCGCCATTATAAAACACAAGAGTAGGCTAAATATTTTTTTTTTTTTGTAATTTATAAAAAAAAATGCTTCTCCTTAGAATGCAATTTCTTGAGGCAAATTAACATACAGTGAATTCAGAAAGTATTCAGACCCCTTCACTTACTGCACACTTTATTGTGATGTAGATTTACTTTTGCCCATGCCGTGACTGTGAAAAAATAAATTTGACTTGAAGGTACCAAACTGCTGCAAGTTAAAACAGTAACAGGCAAAAAGAAAACAAGCAATCACCATATACTACACACAGTCAAACAAACAGTCTTCTGAGATAGATCTTTCAACAGCAAATGTGAGTTCTTTATTACAGCTACAAATGAACTAAACCTGGTACTCTAAAATCTTGGCAAACTTTAAAATGCGGTAAAGAAAGAAAACAAAGTCTGAGAGTGAATGAGAGTCAAAACATATGGTCCTAAATAATACTGTAGTTAAGTATATAATTCATGGTGAACACCATAATAAGGTAATGAATGACTGCAAAACTTTGTTGAACCTATGCTTCATATTTATTAATTTCCTTTCATTATTCCACCACAATGCCCCAAAGGTTTTGGATTAAATACAGTAATGTAGTTGTTAACAGTGGTAAAGAACTTTATTCAGAAGATGACAGAATCACAGGTGGCGCAGTGGTAGTGCTGCTGCTTTGCAGTAAGGAGACTGTGGAAGATTGTGGGTTCACTTCCTGGTTCCTCCCTGTGTGCATAGCGCTTTGAGTACTGAGAAAAGCGCTATATAAATGTAATGAATTATTATTAATATTATTATTATTAAAAATACCCAAAACATTGTTGGACCTCAGTGATAGGTAGGACTGCTCTCAGGCAGGTGGTGGCCTGGTTTGTTTTTTTGACAATGGCTCGTGTACACATAGGCACCTCTCTCAAAAAAATCTCCCAAGCTGTAGTTCCTACCTTTGTCTAGAGACGAGTCAGGAGTGCTGAAATCCATCAAGCTGTTGATTTCTGATTTGAAGCAAATTTCTGAATCTGTCTTTTGCCTTTGGTGAACAGAAGGGTCTGTAAAAGACAAAAAAAATTCTAGAATCAATTTGTGAACTAATGTCAATACTAAGATGCATTACAAATGATAAATGACCACAAGGCCAAAGAAGACAGAATCCTTTGGAAGTGACTGCTTCCCACCTTTTAGAAAGAAACAATTGTCATGATTCCTTTTTTTTTTTGTACATCATATGAAAAACACTATTTAGCTTAAAGAGACTGTGGGAGAAGGGTGTGAAGTCATCACTGAGAATTTATTAATTTATTTGACACATACTTATTAAAGACAGTCAGCTGTAGCCAAAGGGTAAACCGTCAATCTACACAACGAAAATGCCATTAATGATAAACATACAAAATTACTGTGAGGCTAAGAAGGTCTTAGCAGATCCTGCAAAGCACTGCACATCAATCTACTCTCTGTATAATCCAATGCTTCTCTAATTTATTAATCAATACCTGTAATGCTGCATCACTGCCCACAAGCAATACAGAGGTGCCCCTGCTGTTTTAAACTCTTTTCATTTAAAGCCATATCTGGAATATCCACTCTGGAATTTTCCTGGTGACAGAATGTATATGCAATGATCTGAATTCATAGCTAGAAGCCAAGTGTCTACTCATTTATATTGCAGCATTTTTCAGACTGACAAATCTCAAAAAGCAAAGGAACCATCTTTTCTACAACACTGTCAAACAAAGCTGCAAGTGCTGTAGTTAAGCTGCAGTGAATATCCAAGTGAGGAGTCTCCAAATGCAGAAAGGAGAAAACAAGACAGGATGCAGGAAAAAATAAAAGTATGAAATGTGGTTTAATTTGACCTTACAGAAAGAGTATTAAAAAAGCATAACTGATGTGTATCCAGAAAGACTTTGACAGAACTCCTTCTCTGTTATCTCATGGGTATCTTTATTACTTCCCACCTCTCTTTCTGCATTTCAGCAATATAATCACCTCTCAATAAATATTTGTGTCCCACTTTCCTGAGCTCCCTGTTCATCTTGGAATCAACCTCTTCCATTTCCAAAGCCCCCAGCTATGTGTGTTTAGTTCATTCGTATGCTGCTACTATCTGCTCCAGCCATCTGTGTATCCAGTCAACTCATTTATGCACATTTTTCAAATTCTCTAATCAATGTCCACTTCCAGGAAAGGCATGGTGATGGTCTGGCAGACCTCCCAAAATCTTACTGTAACAAGCCCTCCTACTTACCCACAGATTTAGAAGATCACTTGTAACATACATGCCGTTTTTGATTGCCTGATGACTATCAGAATTAATTGCTTCAACTGAGGACTGCTGTTAGAGGACTCATATTTAAGTATCATCTTTAAAGTCCCCTGGGCCCATTGTTTAAATTATATAACTAGATAGTTTCCTTTCAGTCTTCTAATTATAAAAATTCTAAAATTCCCAGAATATTCTATTTCTTTTATTTTACTGTTAGTAAAAGGCAATTTTAAATCTGAATGAAAAGAGAGAATACAGAAAATAGTACCCAGCAATTGTTGGTAAATTGTGTTTATTAAAAATATAAACTCAGTTCAGTTCTTCTTATTTTTATAAAATACAACTAGGCTCATATTACTGTAACAACCTTACAGATAAAATACAAATTGCTCTCTTACAAATGACATAATGCATACACACACACAAAAAAAGATTAAATTAAATGCATAATAAAAATAAGCAATTTAAAAGTGGTTAACATAAATGGATTCTAAAAGTATACTATATACCCATTAATGGCATCATTGAGAAATAAATATAATACAGAACTTTCAGATTTGTTTTCTTCATGCAGTGTTGAGTTCCCCAAAGCCTTTAATTTTAGAGACATTTGATGTTTATTAATGTCTGCACTTGAGCAAAACTACTGGGGCAATTACAATGGGATGGATTAGGACTTAGGAGCATCATAGTAAGCATGGAAGATACACTGAAACACCCACTAACTGGAACCCATCTAAAAGGAAATAATGTGTTAGAGGTTGGGCTTTTAATTAAAGGCATTGAGTCTGCCTGAAAATAACATTTCATTACTTCACGCTATTTTCAGGATAGAAAAGCACTGCATTATGTTCAGTCTAAATAAATCGATAAAAAAAACAAAACAGTTTAGAACTGGACTAAAAAGATTCCGGATGCAGCTTACTGTCTGGAGGTAGGCCATCTCTCATAGATAATAAACATACAGTAACATGGGTAGGGGGAACCTGAAGACCTCCATGCCAAAAAAAAAAAAAACAGGGCTTACCATATGCCTAGTTTTTAAGGAGATTTTCTCATTTTCTCTCCTTAAATCTCCACCTGGCATTTGATTTCTTAAATATTTGAAAAGCTTTAGATAGGTGCCCTGCATTTACATTTTCAAGCAAATCAAATTTTGTTTACATAAAACCCAACAGCTGTGAGTAACAATTGAACACTGATTATAAGACAAGCAGATCTCACACCATGTCCAGCACTCCTTTAAGCAAAAGACCTGCAAACTCAATCGATCCAATCTCAAAACAAGATTGTAACATCATAAGCAGAGAGCAGAAATATTTTCTATATGGACAGAAAAAATAATTCAGCAAGAAAATCTTCAAATGGTGTGAGGGGAATTTCAGGTAGGTTACACTTTCAAGATCATACAGAATTATTGAAGTGATCTACTTGAGAATGCTGATAGCAACAACTCCTATCCACATGTGGATAGCACTATGCTGAACCCTTCACCATTCTGTTAGAAATTACATGAAATACATATCACCACACTGATGAGAGATGCATATGCACATTATACATAAATATACAATGCACATAAACCCCCCAAACATATACAGCGAGGCAGGTGGGCAAAAGTAGGTTTACAGTTGTTTGTACGGAAAAAGACATGCAGGTTATGATAAGTACAATTGTTTTTTTTTATTCAATAGCTTTAACTTTATTAACTCAAAAGAATGTCACAACGGCACAGTGCACTTGGGTACAATCTCGCGTACTCATAACTGTAAACCTACTTTTACTCACCTCTGTATATATACACACACACACATACATACAAACATACATAGTCAAGCGTGTACAGCAGCTGTCCTTTTGTCTTACTGCTTTGTCTTGTGGGACGTTAAAGTATCTCTCGCGGAACATCAAAGTGTCTTCCGAGAAGTTTTTTTTTTTTTTTTTATTATAATATATATATATATATATATATATATATATATATATATATATATATATATATATACACAGTATACACATACTCACACACATACATACACACACACTATATATATATATATCCTCTTTAATAAAATCCCTGTGTGCGTCCAGGTGTCCATGTGTGTGTGTCTTCTGGTGAAGTGCACATGCGCGGGGGCACGGTGCTATGCGCGATATTACTGTCAGAGAAAGTTAGAGGCGTTTTACGGAAATACAAACCAGTATTACTGTGAGAGGACATTAAAGGTACACAATGCAGTGACGCATATTACAGCCACATACAAGCCAGTATTACTGTCAGAGAAAATTAAAGGCACATTACAGACGCGCATGCCTGTATTACCGCCAGAAAAAATTAAAGGTATATTATGGACGTACAAGCCAGCAGACGTACAAGACAGTATTACTGTCACAGAAAATTAAACACACACAGTACACGGCGGCAGCCCACGAAGAACGGTCAGCTCAGCAAGTAAACATCAAAAAAGAAAGGCTGAAAGACAAAGAAAAATACGACCAACAAAAAGAATGAGGTCAAGGTCCCTTGCCATTTAATATAGACTGTTCGTACTAATGTTTATGCACTACTGTTCTAGCGTCCATTATTGTAACGGGCTAAATGACTAGTATATTTTATATTATATATATATATATATATATATATATATATATATATATATATATATATATATATACATACACACACACACATACATACATACACATATACATACATATCCACACACAAAAACGGTGGCTTCAGAAAGTATTCAGACCCCTTCACTTTCAGCACACTGTATTATGTTATAGATTTAATTTTAAATGACTACATTTGACATTTTTGGCCATCAATCCACTCATGTGAAACATGTTTTCAGAAATGTATGCAAATTTATAATCAAAAACTGACAGCTCTCATTCCTATATGTTTTCAGACACTTAATTCAGTACTTTGTAGATGCCCCTTATTTTGGCAGCAATTACAGATTCCTGTCTTCTTAGGGAAGTCTCTACTAGCTTAGCACACCTAGATTTGGGCAGTTTACCCCATTCATCCTGGCAGATCCTCTCAATTTCCATTAAATTGGATAGGAAGTGCCTGTAAACTGCCATTTTCAGATCACTTGCTGTATCTGGTTTAAGTCTGCTCTTTGGCTGGGCCACTCAAGAACACTCAGAGTCTTGTCCCGAAGCCACTTCAGCATTGCCTTGGCTATATGCTTCAGGTCATTGTAATGGTGAAAGCTGAACTGTTGCCCCAGTCTGAAGTCCTGTGTATTCTGGAACAGGGTTTCTTAGAGAATCTCTCTATAGTTCAGTTTCATTCACCCTTCAATTTTGATGAGTCTTCTTGCCCCTGCCACTGAGAAGCACCCCTATAGCGTGATGTTACTCCCACCATGCTTTACCCAGAGATGGTATTAGGCAGTTGATAAGCAGTGCCTGGTCTTCATCAGATAAATTGCTTCGAGTTTTGCTCAGAGAGTTGAATTTTCACATCATCAGACCAGAGGATCTTTTCCCTCTTACTCTTAGAGACCTTTAAATGCCATCTGGAATACTCCAAGCAGGAGTTTGCCACTCTACCATAAACACCTGAAAAGCCTGGATACTTGAGATTCCAGTTTTGGATTTTTAATAAATTTGAAATCCTCCCTGAAAACATGTTTTCACTTTGACCTTAAGGGTTATTGAGTGTAGATTGATGGGCAAAACACAATAAAGTGGGCAGAAAGTGAAGAAGTCTAATTACTTTCTGAATCAACTGTATATACAGTACAAGCACAAATGCACACATACATGATATACGCTTTACTTATGCTGCATGATATTCATTGCACTTTCCTCTTAAAGGCTTTTGATCAATATATTTAAACATCAGACTGAGCTACTGCAGAGTGTCAACCTACAGGGGAAAAAATGCACTCAACTCCACTTCCTGATGATCTTACAATAATTTTGCATGCAGTTTAACTCCTGGTATACAGTACATGAAGATCTGTCTAAATATACTGTAGATGCACAAATATGAATAATCAGATTTTTCTTCTTAAGTATTCTATGTATAAATATTACCACACCACTTTATGCTTTCGACATCTGTAGCAGGAGGTGCTTCAGCACATAGCCGTGATTGCTTGGACGTCCCTGAGACATGCTGTTCAGTCAAACACAGATTTGGAGGCAGGCCTGCTCACTTTTGTACTTAGCCAAGCGTGAAATACAGCAGGCAGAGGCCCATGGCAAGGTTGTAGAAAAAATGGATAAACCAAGACATTAATGTCTGAAGCTACAGTAAACTGTAAATGTCAATGTCGATATTCACAGTACAAACCAACATTTAGTTACTTCCTGGGAATTCAAATCATATTTTGTGAAAATTCAGAAATACTACCCATACCAAAATGTATTTCACAAATAAATGGACTTTATAAAGATTACAGTTTGGCAGGCATTGCGCTATGGAGGCTTTAAACTATAAGGCTGAGAGGTCAATTCCTTCAGCTAACTCACTAATGACTCGCTAATCACTTAACCTGTCTGGGCTCCAAATGAAAAAGATGTGTAGTATGTGTACAGTTGTAATGAATCTTATAACTCTTTATGTGAATACATAAAATGACTGGATAATAACACAAATAAACATGAATTATTTCAGGATTTCATCAAATGATTATTATTTAAAGGAGTAGTCCACCAAAAAATAATATATTTTTTACATGTCACTTACCCCGCATACAGTAGGTTTGTAATGATGGTCTAGAAGAAATTTAAATTCATGTTTCTCCTTGAATGAAGACCAATGCTGCGCCATAGCAAACAATATAAAAACGTCTTTGGAAAAATGTAATGCAATTCGTGTTGAATAATTCACAAAGTCAAGAATTCCAGTTGTATGCTCACAACAGGCAAAATGTATGCATTTTTGTTTTAAATGTTGTTAAATAATTTTATTTCATAGGAAACGTGTTCACACGGGAACGAGATTCTGAACTGAAGACAATGAGGGAGGGGTGTTTCTTCTGCATGCACTACTCTGATTTTCCCTAAATATTTACTTAAAATTATAACATCAAAATCATTATGTCTTGCCCATTGGATGACTTGACATGAGGATTACACAACACAAGTAACATGAGGTGTTTTTATGGACATTTTTTTGTTGTTTGCTGTGGTCCTGCATTGGTCTTTATAAATGGTTATTCTATCAGGAAGTTTGCTATTCTCTGTTCTCCACAAAAACCTCAGATTAGAATTTTTTCTCTGCTGTCACTCTAAACCACATGGGTAAGTAACTTTTAAAAAATGTATATAATTTTGGGTGGCACATTGCTTTAAGGCTGCCAATAAGCCTAACATGCACATCTTGCCCTGGTATGTGCATATGTGTGACAAGCTGCTGTGATATATGGCCGGCAGTTTATCCCGGCCAATACCCCCACGCCGCTAGATGGAGTCCTCCCTGCAACATGGAGGTGCCCCGAATTCCAGCAGGGCATCATGGACAATGGAGTTTTACTGCACAGCCCTGCTGGATACCGTGGGGGCCGCCAGGGGATGCTGCTGGGAGACACAATGATTTCTATTATAGACCGGAAGTGCTCCATAGTCACAGGGACAGAAGAAAGGAAGTACTTTCGGGCTGAAGAAAAAGGAGAGTTTTCCACCTGACCCGGAAGTGCTATGAAATCACATGGACTGAGGGACAGGGAATACAAAAGGACTGTGGGAAACCCCAGCAGACTGAGCTGGAGTGGGAGGGTGTGTAACGGAGCTGCTGGGTGAAGTGGAGGATTGAGATTGATTATTGTATTGATTTATTTATTGCTAATTATTGTGTATAGTGGAGGTGCTTTGTGCACATTATTATCGTAATAAATTTAATATTGGGACTTTTTTACCTGGTGTTTGGGCGTGTTGTCTGCAGGTTCAGGGGTCGACAGGGACCCATATTCCCACACTGCCTAGGAAATGGAGGGAAGCTATTACTGAAATTTACTTGGATGGTTCTCCATTTTTCTTTTGATGCACTTGTATGCACACACACACACTATATATATATATATATATATACAGTATAGTTAACACTCTAAAAGTGGATGTATACCATTATTTATACTTCTTTCTTCAAGCTTAAATTTCACAGCATGCACTACAGCATGGATCTGTGTCCCTTTTCACAAATGCGGTACAAACTATTGAGTTTTTGGACTTCTCCCAAATGTATTCAAATTTTGATAATTCGCTGCCAAACTATCTGTTTAGCTGTACATTTTTTACCCACATTGTTGTGGTTAATTATCTTTCACCTTGACATATACACAATAAAATTAGTATTTTAAAAATAAAACAAGCAGTTCAAACCTAACTGTGCTGATAAAACACGAAGGCTTCAACAAAATGTTGCCACTCATTTAGGAGATGTGCCAAGGCTCTGTTTAGCTAGAAAGCAAGCATGCTCCTATTTCTCAATCTGCTTTATTCTTTATAAAAACTGTCTGCCACTTTGGATGGGAGACAGAGAAAGTTTTTATAGGATGGACACCATTCTGCCGTTCATTAATGCTGTTCATACAAGTGTTTTTTTCTATGCAGAAATAATGACAAACACATGTAGGTGGATATAATCATGGTAGCACTACATGAAAAATGGAGTTAAGAGTTTACCTTAGATGTCACCAAATCACAATTATGAAGGGGGCTCCTATTAGGTCATTTGCCAATTAGCAGTTTGTGTTAATTATAAAAAAGGTTTGACAATTAGCACTTTGATAAGTGAACTTCCAAAGCAAAATGAAGCCCAGAATTGAATCAGCACTTCTGTGACACAGGCTCAAGAAAAACACTATATGTTTGTACAACACACAAAAATGTATAACTTAGTCCAAGGAGCACAAAACCTAGATCCCCAGTCAATGGAAAAAAAAAGTACTGTATATGGGCCCAAATAGTCATTTTCACCCTGTTTACTGCATCTGGACACTTTTGTGTTTGGAGAAAGTCAAAGGATGCATTCAACCTACAATGTCTGTTTCCAGCTGTTAAATATAGAGGGGTCCAATAATGGACTGAAGCCAGTGCCGGATTAACCAATAAGCACATGTAGCATATGCTACGGGCCCCGCAATTTCGGGGGCCCCCAAATGGTGGACCCAATATTTAATGAAAAAGTGTAGCATTGAAAAACTGGTCTTTAAAAATATTATCTTTATGTTTTTAAACTGTAAATTTCTTACACAACAAAACTTTAGGGGCCCAACACATAAAATTCACATAAATATTATAAGATTCTTATTATAATCGAGAGTAAAATAATTATTTAGTCCGGTTTGAACTGTTCAGAATCTAAACTTCAGATGATGCAGACCAAAAGGGCCCCCAAATTTGAAATGTACTACGGGCCCCCAAAGCTCTTAATCCGGCCCTGACTGAAGCTGATCTGAAGATAAAGGGTGGCTCTGCTCCTTATTAGGACTTTGATGCTAATATACAGTAATCCCTCGCTATATCGCGCTTCGCCTTTCGCGGCTTCACTCCATCGCAGATTTTATATGTAAGCATATTTAAATATATATCGCAGATTTTTTGCTGCTTCGCGGGTTTCTGCGGACAATGGGTCTTTTATTTTCTGGTACATGCTTCCTCAGTTGGTTTGCCCAGTTGATTTCATACAAGGGACGCTATTGGCAGATGGCTGAGAAGCTACCCAGCTTACTTTTCTCTTTCTTTTGCGCTGACTTTCTCTGATCCTGACGTAGGGGGATTGAGCAGGGGGGCTGTTCGCACACCTAGACGATACGGACGCTCATCTAAAAATGCTGAAAGATTATCTTCACTTTGTGATCTTTTGTGCAGCTGCTTCCTGAAACGACATGATGCAAGGAGCTTCGCATACTTAAAAGCTCGAAGGGCACGAATTGATTTTTGATTGAAAAACAAACTCTGTCTCACTTTGTCTGCTCCTGACGGAGGGGGTGTGAGCTGCCGCCTTCAACAGCTTTGTGCCATGGTGCTTCACATACTTAAAAGAAAAACAGCCCTATTGATCTGTTTGCTTTTCTCTCTATCTCTGTGACAGTCACTGCTCCTGACAAGCACTCCTTTGAAGAGGAAGATATGTTTGCATTCTTTTAATTGTGAGACGGAACTGTCATCTCTGTCTTGTCATGGAGCACAGTTTAAACTTTTGAAAAAGAGACAAATGTTTGTTTGCAGTGTTTGAATAAAGTTCATGTCTCTCTACAACCTCCTGTGTTTCTGCGCAAATCTGTGACCCAAGCATGACAATATAAAAATAACCATATAAACATATGGTTTCTACTTCGCGGATTTTCTTATTTCGCGGGTGGCTCTGGAACGCAACCCCCGCGATGGAGGAGGGATTACTGTATTCTTAGTTTATTACTTTATCTTTTCTTGAGGTAATTCACAGAGGTTCCATGAAATGTGGCACAGAAACTACTGCATGAAACCATGCGTTTAAATACAGCGGTGTGAAAAACTATTTGCCCCCTTCCTGATTTCTTATTCTTTTGCATGTTTGTCACACAAAATGTTTCTGATCATCAAACACATTTAACCATTAGTCAAATATAACACAAGTAAACACAAAATGCAGTTTTTAAATGATGGTTTTTATTATTTAGGGAGAAAAAAAATCCAAACCTACATGGCCCTGTGTGAAAAAGTAATTGCCCCCTTGTTAAAAAATAACCTAACTGTGGTGTATCACACCTGAGTTCAATTTCCGTAGCCACCCCCAGGCCTGATTACTGCCACACCTGTTTCAATCAAGAAATCACTTAAATAGGAGCTGCCTGACACAGAGAAGTAGACCAAAAGCACCTCAAACGCTAGACATCATGCCAAGATCCAAAGAAATTCAGGAACAAATGAGAACAGAAGTAATTGAGATCTATCAGTCTGGTAAAGGTTATAAAGCCATTTCTAAAGCTTTGGGACTCCAGCGAACCACAGTGAGAGCCATTATCCACAAATGGCAAAAACATGGAACAGTGGTGAACCTTCCCAGGAGTGGCCGGCCGACCAAAATTACCCCAAGAGCGCAGAGACGGCTCATCCGAGAGGTCACAAAAGACCCCAGGACAACGTCTAAAGAACTGCAGGCCTCACTTGCCTCAATTAAGGTCAGTGTTCACGACTCCACCATAAGAAAGAGACTGGGCAAAAAACGGCCTGCATGGCAGATTTCCAAGACGCAAACCACTGTTAAGCAAAAAGAACATTAGGGCTCGTCTCAATTTTGCTAAGAAACATCTCAATGATTGCCAAGACTTTTGGGAAAATACCTTGTGGACTGATGAGACAAAAGTTGAACTTTTTGGAAGGCAAATGTCCCGTTACATCTGGCGTAAAAGGAACACAGCATTTCAGAAAAAGAACATCATACCACCAGTAAAATATGGTGGTGGTAGTGTGATGGTCTGGGGTTGTTTTGCTGCTTCAGGACCTGGAAGGCTTGCTGTGATAGATGGAACCATGAATTCTACTGTCTACCAAAAAATCCTGAAGGAGAATGTCCGGCCATCTGTTCGTCAACTCAAGCTGAAGCGATCTTGGGTGCTGCAACAGGACAATGACCCAAAACACACCAGCAAATCCACCTCTGAATGGCTGAAGAAAAACAAAATGAAGACTTTGGAGTGGCCTAGTCAAAGTCCTGACCTGAATCCAATTGAGATGCTATGGCATGACCTTAAAAAGGCGGTTCATGCTAGAAAACCCTCAAATAAAGCTGAATTACAACAATTTTGCAAAGATGAGTGGGCCAAAATTCCTCCAGAGCGCTGTCAAAGACTCATTGCAAGTTATCGCAAACGCTTGATTGCAGTTATTGCTGCTAAGGGTGGCCCAACCAGTTATTAGGTTCAGGGGGGCAATTACGTTTTCACACAGGGCCATGTAGGTTTGGATTTTTTTTTCTCCCTAAATAATAAAAACCACCATTTACAAACTGCATTTTGTGTTTACTTGTGTTATATTTGACTAATGGTTAAATGTGTTTGATGATCAGAAACATTTTGTGTGACAAACATGCAAAAGAATAAGAAATCAGGAAGGGGGCAAATAGTTTTTCACACTGTAACTGTAACATGACATTATAAAAACCAAAATCAAGATTCTGAGGACCGCGGCCTGGCAACACTGGACACAAAGCAGCAACCAACTGTGGATTTGGACAGGATTCCAGCCCACCACTGAGCCCCCTTATATATACAATCGCACCAACACTGGAATGTGTCGTGGTAATGTAGGAAGAAAACTCGAGTACTTGAAGAAAAATGTGCAGTAGATTTGAAACCAGAGCACTGGATCTACAGTTACAGGAACAAGTGCTTATCACCACACCACTGGACCACTGTTACACATGCACAATAGGTGCATTCTTAAAGTAATGAGTTAATTTAATCAATTCTGACATTGGATCAATTAATTATCTTCCAGAATGCCAAGAAGATATGAAAACTAATCAATTTTTAAACTCTAGCCGTGCTGGCCCAGTCCTGTAATGCATCTCTTTGGCAAATAGAACGTCATACAAATTTACTTTGTAAAAATACACTATGGTATTCTCCTTCAAAGTCCTTCATGTTTTTTTTTCTTGTTAAATGTTCTATTTTTAGAATGGATATTAGAAGTTGTTCCTGGCACTAAATCTTTTCTGAAATGACCTAGCTGAAAGAAAAGCACTTTCACTATTCATTCATCAATGAATAAAACGTTGTCCTTATTTTCAAATTTTTAATCATTTTTCACATTTCACAAAAAAAATATTCCTTAAGGGGTTTCTTGCAGTCATAATAGATGCATCTCAGCTTTAGTATTTATTTAGTGTAAGTGAAGCAATTAGGAGGCGCTATATAAATTAGTCTCATTAAAACCTGCTACTCATGCATGATTTCATCTTCTGGATTTGCTACATTTCATTATGTGCCTGCCTAAAACCAAATAAAGGCTGGTAACTCTATGCTCATTTTCTGACTTTGAACAATACTTCATAAATTTAAGTAGATGCTCATTTATATTGGGTGACCTTTTGAATTCTTAGTTTTACACAAGTATGTATTTGTTAGGCTGACACTTTTATCCATATTTTGAGAAAGGACACATGGAAGTATAAGCAACTTAATTAAGCCAGTGTCACATTACAAGACTTCTAGGTTGTTGGTTATGTCACACTTGCCAAGGGCAGTTACTGATCTCGTTGACAATGACAATTTAAACGACAGCTAATTGTTGGGCATGTCAGTATGAGTACCTTCCTGCAATGTCGTGCTTGCCCCTTTATCTAACAGCCAATACTGTGCTGCCTTATGAAGCCGCTACTGCACAAAAGGTTAACAGCTACAGATGAGGTCTAGAACACTACCATTCCTTATTCCTCATAGCCGTATTAAAGTATATGCATTGTACTTCCAGATTCGTATTCATTGGCTGTCTACTCTCATGAATACAGAGCCCACCCCTGTGACTAAACACTGTTTGATTTTTGTCTGGGCACATCACATACAAGTTGGAGTGAGTCACTGGGTATGTCAAACTATGAGACTGGCCTTCACAGGAGCGCAACACTGACTGCCTCCGACTCGCTAAGATTATGTGAATGAAGGTTTTCAACTAAACATTGTTTGTAAAAAGTCCTCTTATGTGACAAAGCTTGAACAGAAAGTTTTTGGGGAAGATAAAACTGAAAACCTTGTACTTTAACGTACAGTACCTTAGCCATATTACAAGGATACTTCATTATCTTCAGTACATGTAATTCAGTACTCTAGAGTCCCATGCTTGCATTTCATTTCACTCTGGATGGGCCAAAGGTTACTTTGTGATGTCTGTCTTGCTATATAAAGGTGATGATCCAGGATCTGTGGTATTGGCAGTCACATGGACGTGCCAAAATGCTTGTTCTCTTTTACAGTTTATAAAAGTTATATTGTGTTTGGGACATTAAACAATTATTTTTGAGGCTTAATCCCCCTTTTTAAGCATGCAAAGCTTGTGGCAAGACAGCAGAACTGGGATTAAATCCATTTTGGGTGAATCCTTTGTCAGGCTTGGTCAGTAAAGCCTTTTGAAGGCCACACACCCCTTTTGCAATGTGGAAGACTCCATTTTATAGCAACTGGATTACAGGAGTAGTGGGTAGTAAAGCTCTGTGTTTTTAAAATAAATGTAGATTTATACCCTGCTTTTCTTCCCTCTTTTCTGATTGACGTTTTATAATAAACAATGATTTTTGAAAAGGATCAATTGAGAAAAACTAGCCAGAGACACACAAAGTTCATTAACCAGAAAGCATCCAAACTTTCGTCAAGTCAAAAAGGGCAAAAACAAAATTGTTGTCAAAATTTACAAAGAGTTGGCAGGGTTTAATCAAACTCAGATAAATTAGGGTTAGAGTAAAAAGAGCAGTTTTTAAATAGTTATGTCAATGACATCATTGTCGCAGCAACCCACTGAATCATGGAAAACACAGCAAATGTAATGAACAACGTGCAAACCACAAAGTAGCGGCACCTGTTTCCCACATAAAAAGTATAAAATACTAAACTTTTTAATAAAGCGTTCAGGAACAAAACAAACTTCACAAATTGATTAAATGGATCTGAAAACCCCTAAAAGACACCCAGAAGACCATGAACTCTTCAGAAAGGTGCACAAAATATTAATGAAGAATCCAGTCATAACGTGGTTGGTTCTGGGACAATGTCAGACCAGATATGCACATTCTGGTTTTCTCATTGTAAATGTAGCTTAGGTTAACTGGCTGTGAGCAAGCATTGTTACTTTTTTTATTATTGTCCAACATGACAATATATGAAATACAATTGGTTACATTTCTTTTGTTTTTCCAATTGGAGCACAGGCAGATGAGATGACTTGCTCATTGTCACATAGTGCCATTAGCAGGATTTGAACCTACAACCTAAGGGCCTGAAGTCCAAAGCCTTAATCACTACATCACACTGGTTGCAATAAGGATGTGTGTGTGCACAAGTTTGCCCTGCAATGAACAGGTGACCCACCCAAGACTGGATCCTGCTTTGCATCTGATGCTGCTGTGATAGGCTCCAACCCCTGTGATCTGACGACTTAGATCAGCTGATTCAGTAAATGGAGGGATGGATAAGTATAATAATGCTGTATATAAAGCACAAAATGAGAATTCTGCCCCTGATTTTACTTTGATCGTGAAATGTACATTATACAGTATAAATGTGTCAGTCCTCAGCAAAATGTGTTCTCCAAAGTGACAACTGGAAAATGAGAACCAAAATTGTTTTTCTCACTGATGAATTTGCCGAAGACTGCAGCTACTTTTGCTTTACACTGTATGGATTTCAGCTGTTGTCTTTGGTATAGTCAGCAGGCTATAAAAGTCATCTCTCTACTGCTCTATCCATGGACACTGCAATGAACTTTTTTAAGGTGAGCATGCACTTGCCATCTAATTGTATATAACAGTAACGATGTCTTGTACATTCACATGTAGGCAATACTATATGTCTCTAGGAACAAACAGCAAATTCTACATGCAATACATAAATAAACAAAGTCTTCTATAACGTGGTACAGTCTCAGCAATTTCCCTTAATGAAGTCTGTCTCTCCTCCTTAAATACCACACAGGCGAAGCAGCAGTTCACTTCCTTGAAGCTCCTCACAGGCCCAGCCATAGCAGGTTTCATGCTGCTCTTTATTCAATACTCAACAGGCACCAGCCCACTTCTTGTGAAGGCATATTGAGGACTATTCTCTATCCACCATAAGCATGGTCATCCAGCAGCAGGGAGTCAGTTTCCCATCTGCTCAACTGGCACAACCTTTCATTCTCTCAGCCCTCCCTAGATGAAGTGAATGAGAATTAGCTTGAGACTTGCTTGCAGTCCCAGTGCTGGGGCATCACTGAGGGCAGCCATGATGAATGTGGCTACTCTAATCCCAAACTCATTAACACAAATTTAAGTCTTTCTTTTAAATTTGTGTGCTCAAGTAGCCTTTAACTATTTATCAAATGCACTCATCTAGGAAACAATTGTAGCTGTGACACTGAAACTTAAAGGGCACAACCACTCACAAGAAGGACATGGTTTTGTGCTTTTCACTTTAAACTCTTAGGAATTTTTGAGACTTCAAAAGGTCTATGTTTCACTAATGAGTTCAGCAGGAATCTTAAAATATTCAGTTATTAACGGCCTCTTGCAAAAACAATACCAATGAAATCTGCAGGGAGAGCGAGAATGTCAAAAAATGAATATAATAAAGGCAGCAAGCTCCAGAAGTCCAAGGCCAGAGATCAAGAACCCCAACATAATGAGACTTCTCAGGGTGTTGGGTGGTGAATGTAGTATGGACAAGACCAGTTAAGTATAAATAGGTAAAAATCTAAGTATGTCCATTGTCCAAAAAACCTGCTCTGAAGTGTAGACAAAAAGTGACAGAATATGATAAAAAGGAACAGGCCTCTCTTCAAATGTCATCTTTAAGACAGCTAGTCTAACATGGCATGGCTCTACAAAGATCCCAAGAGGGCTTTCACAGGCATATTCTGTCTGGCCCCATGCTGTGTATGTGTATTAATGCCTGTTACCTAGATGTAAAGTGTCACAGAAAAGGACAGTTTGAAAGAATGTGTGCTTCAACCAAAGCAGTAAGTGATGGGCTCAAGATGAGGCACTCAACTAGAATGGAAGGGTTCAAGTTATTGTGGTGTTAATTGTGGAACTGTCACAATTATCTTACACTAACATAGTTGAACTGCTGCGGACTTACACCACAAAGCGGCTCAGTTCAAAGATTTGCACTGTGGTGAACTGCCGCAGGCTAGCTATGAACCTAGCAGAACAATGGAGTTACTCCTTTAGCTCACGTTACAAGGAGATCACAGATGCTGTGGGTTTGCGGATGAGGAACGAATAAAGGTGTGGTCCCCCAGTCCTGATCACATTCAAGCAATAAGTAATCACCCATGAAGTTCTGATCGCATCGAAACTGAGGGGTAGGGAAAGGGAGGTGGAGGTAGCTTTGGGGAGTCTACCGTGCGGATGAAGCGTGTAATTTTGCTTTGTGAAGTCTACAAGGCACACATTTTTCCACAATTGCAACAGTGAGTGACAAAGAAAAGGAAGATTAGGTGGGGATTGTGAAGAAAGCAGATGTTTACTTCTGGCACTGAAAATCCCCAAATGTTGATACTATACTGTTTTAAACTTAGGGTTTTTTGATAACTTATTCTGTACTGGTATGCCATGCAGTCCTAATCTGGATGCTGTCCTTTTTCCCTCTTTTGCAGGACTGCTTACGCTGTCAAGTTGCATGGGGATAGTGAATGAATGATTTCCTCTCATTTGTCAAATTTCTTATATTCTAAAGAAAAGCCATTTTTCAAGCTCAGCCACAAGCTCTCCCTTGGACTGAGATCTGGACTCTCCAGACATTAACATTGTTGTTTTGAAACAATTCCTGTGATGCTCTGGCTTTATGTTTCAGGTCTGTTGTTTTGCTGGAATATAAATCTCCCAAAGCACAGGTTTCTTTCAGACTGCAGCAGGTTTTCTTCTGGGTTTTCCATGTACTTTCTTGCATTCATTTTACCCTCACAGGCCTTCTATGGCCTGCTGCAGAAGAAGCATCAATATAGTGTGATGCTGTCACCGGTGTTCAAACATGGCATTTTGTCTGATGGCCAAAAAACTCAACTTTTATTGTGATCAGACTACAGAATTGTCTTACAGCTGACTTCAGAATCTCCCATGCGCCTTCTGGCAAACTTTCTGTGTGTTTCTTTACTTTTACAAGTGGCTTTCTCTTTACACATGAAGCTGTGACTGGTGAAGGCCCCGTCCAATAGTTGTTGTCTTCACAGTCTCTCCAAACTTAAACACTGTGGTTTATATATATCCTTTGGAGTTCTCATAGGTCTCTTGGTGCCTTTCCACACTAGTTGTTTTCTTGCACGGTCATTTAATTTTTGTGGATGGCCTGCTCTTGTCAGAGTTAAAGGTGTGCAATAATCTTTCCTTTTCTTAATGATTGATTTAATTGGACTTTAAGGAATATTCAGTGACTTGGGATATTTTCTTGTCTCCATGCCCTGACTTGTGCTTTTCCGTCACCTTTTCATGGAGTTCCAGGAAGTGTTCTTTGATCTTCATTGTGTAGGTTAGGCTACCATGCTGACTCATCACAAGTTGACCCTCCAGATCAGGTACATTTAGACACCAATGAATTGAAACTCCAGACAGGTGACTCTCATTTATCTAATTCTGTGACTTTTAAAACCAACTGGTTACACCAGTAATGATTTAGGGGTGTCATATTAAAGGAGTGAATAATTGCATGATCGGTTATTTTGTGTTTTATATTTGTAATTAATTTAGACAAATATACATTGAAAAGTCTTCTTCAATTGATCAGTGCCAAAAATCTAAATTAAATCCACTGTGATTCAATGTTGTACAACAATAAAATATAAAAACTTCCAAGCGGATGCACACTTTTTATAGGTTCTGTATATTAGAACATTAGTACAATCGAGATGACAACAGGCCATTCAGCCCATCAAAGTTGCCAGTCCTATCCACTTAATTCTTCTAAAATAATAAGTCCAGTATTGAAAGTCCTTAAAGTCCTACTGTCTACCACAATATTGGTAGCTTATTCCAAGTGTTTATGGGTCTCTCTCTGTAAAGAAAAACTTCCTAATGTTTGTGTGAAATTTACCCTTAACAAGTTTCTAACTGTGTTGTTGATGAACACATTTTAAAATAACAGTCTCGATCTCCTGGACTAATTCCTTTCACAATTTAAGGAATTAGAACAGTGGATCGATAATAATATATTCCTAGCCAACCCGCGGGGTATCATACGCCGCACAATTATGTATTGATGGGTGAACACTTCCTGAACGACACAGTTGTCCAAATGGGGTGGGTTTGTGGATACCACTGTGAGTGAATGAAAAGATAGACCTCTGGAGAGAGCAACATATAATTGTCTGTGACTGAAAGCGGGATCGTCTGTGATGAAGAAGGCCATGCTGTTGAAAGTTACTTCGTCGGTAGGGATAAGTGTCAGTACTTGTAGATTAAGGTGTAGCGAGTCTTCGTTGTTGACGCTTAATATAGCTTGCGTACTGAGATGTTCCGGAGTCACAGTTGAGAAACACTTTTTTAATGTCTTTTAAGCACAGGGGAAAAAATGAACATGTGAAACATCCGTAATGTAATAAGCCACCAAGAAAAGTAACATTGCAACAATGCGATCTACGACCCGATCTCTGTAAACAGAAGTTACTCCTTCGAGTAACTAATTAACTAACTAACACCAACCCACCCACACACACAGCTTGTGTGAAACAAATGCGCCCGTACTTTCATAATTTTGTTGCAGCCTATAGTGGAGTCAGGCACAGAGAAGGTCAGCTGCTATGAGAGCGTCTCGACTGTTGCAGGGCCTGCATCGGTGAAGCAGGTGAGATGCTAATGAAACAGAGGCACAGAGCTTATTGGTTTTTAAAGACTGCTTCCTTCATTGTGTTTTAACCTCAGTTTTAAAGGATTGTTTTAAGGATCCCATGGGATACCCCTCGCAAACTGTTTTAGACGCTGCATTCAGCAATTCACATCCACGATAAACATGCCTCTTCTTACATGGTCCTGCTTTGGTGGGCGGGGAAACGTTTTCCGTGTTCCTGCAGGACCATCTAAGAAGACGCATGTTTGTCGCGGATGCGGTGGACACGGGCTGGGGAATAAAGAGTGTTGGTGGGCAGGGAAACGTTTTCCGTGTTCCTACAGGACCATCTAAGAAGACGCAATTTTGTCGTGGATGCTAATTGCTGTATGTAGCGTGTAAAACAGTTTGCGATGTTGCACGCGGTTGTGCGTCGTAACCGAAAAGTCAATGTGGCTCAGAGCTGCATGTGGACTGTAGCACAGACAAACAGAAATGACGGCGTGTTTTCCGAGGCGTTGCGTCCGAGTTGGTGGGCATGGCTTTGCAAGTTTTTGTCGTATCCAATGGTCTTAGAGTTGGTGGGCGTGGCTCCTTCCTGCGTGCTTTCATGGGTGTGGGCGTGACTCCTTCCTGTGTGCTTTCATGGGTGTCTTGCTTGCTCTGGCGGCGGCTTAGAGAATTATATATATAGATACTTATTGCTGTATACTAATGGGAGGCTGCATTTATTGAGATCTGACCAATGCAATTTACTTTTTTGGACATTTTTTATCAATTATTTATTCACCTTCACATATTTTATAAAAGATTGTCCCTATATACATTATGCACTTATCTGACAACATCTGTCTTCCAAAATGCACAAATTCAACTCAACTCAACTTGTATTGTCATTCATCCACATACTGCAATTACTGCTGCTATTGGTTGAAAACAAAAATGCAAAAACATAGTAAAGCAAGGTAAGAAGTCACATTTTCACATTCACTTAAATACTGTGCCATTTGCAGGAGTGTACGAGAAAGAAATGCTGGAACTGAGAAGACATTAAAGAGCAAAATGAGCAAGAAAACACAAAGCACTGTAAATTTGCAAGGACAGCAGAAAGCAAGATGCTAATCACACCGATCACATAAAGCAAGGTGTCAGTCTTTGAACACAGTAGCAGCAACACAATGAATCCAAGGGAAAATTTAGCTTCTTTTAAATGCAACAGCTTCCAAACAGGGCAAAGCTGAGTGATAGTTTCCCATTACCCAGATTGCTTGATGAAAACATGGGGGAAGTTGGTGGAAACATCTGGTCACAGTTTGAGTCTTTTCACTGTGTGACTAATTCTCACTAAAACATGCAATAGTTGCCTTTGACGTAGGAGGGAGAGCGACACAAGAATTTGCAGAATATTGGCTTCACCATCAACATATCTATAGGAAAACAGTGAGAGACATATTTAATCTGTTTTCAGCTTTCTCACCATCTATATGTAAACTAATGGAATAAAGTACTAAAAACATAACATAAAAGCACTAAAATACTAATAGAAATGTCTGCGCACAGTTGCACCAGAAACTATATGTACAAGCCTAACTTGCATTCGTAAGTGATGGAGGGGAATGCCACACACATTTAACCCCATGTGTCATTGCTGTCATATGTCCACTTTTGACAGCTACGCCAACTGTCAGTATAAGGTCATCTTGTTAAGTCATTTTGTTTTTGCTTCAATTCATGAGTGTTACTTTTGCTGAACCCATGTAGGTGTATTTAACCCCAAGAAGAAGCACATCCAATTAACAGCTGTGACTCATCTAACCCCATGCAGAAGTGCCTCATCTCATTATCTCATTTGGTAGCATGAACATTTGCTTGACCCTGTTGAGAAATCTGTCTCATTTCACACCATGCACAATCGCCTGTACTTATGACATATAGCTGCAGAGTATCAGCTCATTACCTTTAACTTGCCTGTTTCCATGCGTAACTCTGCATTTTAATGAATTTTCCATTGAACCTCATGAAAAACTGAATATACTTTGAGGATTTCAGCAAAAAAATACTGACAACATTCTGCCATCTGTTTTGTGATCACACTTCTTCCTGTATTACAACATATTAATGTGCAAGCTTTCGCAGAGCCAACTGAAAATGTCCAATATGACATAATAAAAGCAAGCATGGCCAGCCTCTCAGCCAAAGCCAGGTTCAAACCCGGGTATTGTCATTTTCTCATTTCATTTACGAAACACTCATAATCACAGAGGCTTCCAATAAAAAAGGTAAATCCTTTACATATTATAATGTAAACTCAATATAAATTTTTAAAATGTCATAAAATGAATCTCTTCTGAGCCAAGTCCGTTTACTGATTCAAAACCCATTATGTCACACATGCCAAATGCTCGTTTTTAGTTTTCCATCTCCAACCTTCTGGAACTTAATGGTGTGTTAGTGGGACTCAAATCCAAATTAAAGACCTAACTGGTCTCTCTCATTTTTGAACTGTTATTCCTCTGTTTCTAAATTTGAACAGCATGAACTATCTATTATGGTATCAATGCCACCACATATCCAGGACATCTTACTGTGAAAACCTTGCCTAAACTATCTCTATAGACTTTACAACTTGTACCTTGAAAGCGACGATAGCAAGACATGCCGTTAGAGGCTTTGAAATAAACATGCAGGTCTTAGGTTTGTAACATAGCTTTCTTTTGCTTAAGTGTCAAATAGTGGTCATTTGTTTGTATCCATTTAAGAAGGTGCAAGCCTGAAAACACTTTAAAACAGGAGCAATGACAGGAGTAAATAGCAGATTATTTTGTGGTAAAAGAAAAGTCTTTCCAGGAAGGAACATTTTAAATTCATTTTGTAAGGAGAGTGAAGCAGTCAGATATCTGCAAGAAGCATATTCCAATAAAATGGAGAGAGAAGGAAACTGCCTACCCCATGCTGGCACAGATGAGGATGAGTTTTTGGCTTACTCCTTTTGGAAGCCAGAAAACAGCAATAATGACACCTTATAAATTCCTCTTGGTAGGCCACACAGTTTTAAATCTTTATTACCTAGAGTTTTGAATTTTACTCATTAAGATTCCTCATCTATTTCCCGTTATGGTCACTGAGCATATTATTAAGAACACCTGTACACCTGCTTATCCATGTAATTATCTAATCATCCAATCATGTGGCAAAAGCATAATGTATAAAATCCTCCAAGTACAGGTCAGGAGCTTCAGTTAAATGTTAACATCAAACACCAGAATGCGGATGAAATGTGACCACAGTGATTTGGACCATGGTATGATTGTAGGTGTCAAACAGGCTGGTTTGAGTATTTCTGTAGCTACTGACCTCCGGGGATTTTTACACACAACAGTCTTCAGAGTTTAATCAAAATGGTGCAAAAAACTACAAACACAAACAGTGAGCTGCACAGCCTGAGTATTAGCCACAATGTACCCATCTTCTAATGACTACTTCAGCGTGATGATGCAGCACGTCACAAAGTAAAAGTTGTCTCAAGCTGGCTTCATGAACATGACAATGAATTCAGTGTTCTTCAGTGGATATCCCAGTCACCGGATCTAAATCCAGTAGAACAGCTTTGGGATGTGGTAGAAAAGGAGATTCGCAGCATGAATATGTAGATGAGAAATCTGCAGAAATTGTGTGAGACAATCATGTCAACATGGACTAGAATATTAAAGAAATGTTTCTAAAATCTTATGTAATCCAAGAATTTGTGCAGTCAGTGCATATGGTTAAACGATCTATATCCTGGAATTTTTTGGATTTATTAACTATCACCATTTGTCGCAGTTGGGAGGATTTTGTGTCATGGTTTATGGTTTGTATATTGTCTTATAGGCATGTATTGGTGTAAGAAAGGTAACAGTGCAAAGTCTGGATATTTTTGGGTTTTCCCTTCCCAAATAATCATTGTAACCTTCTTTCTTTTGTTATTTATTTCTTTAGTTATACATTGCATTTGCAATTTATTTGGTGTAAGTGTAGGGCTAGTGGGGAACCATGGTTAGCTGTCCATTCTCCACATTTCATTTTTCCGTTGATGGATTACGTGGCTTATAATTAAGTCATTCAGCTACTTTATCAGTACAGATTCATCTCTGAAAAATTTTCACTCGTCCTGTTTGCTGAATATGATGGGTCCACATGCCATTTGGAGATGGTCAGTAACCTGAAATTTTCTCCTTCTGAACTTGGTGTCTAAGCTATTACAGGTACATAGGCATTGACAAACTGTTTACTAAGGGCATTTAAAAGCTCCACTGATCTTGACACGATGGCATAATACTGACCTAAATAATTAAGCTATAACAGAATACTTTTAGTGCCTTTACAAAAGCTTGACCTTTGAAGCAATCACCTAATGAGCTGAACCTGAGCTATAGTACATTTGAGTCTTATTTACAGTGGTGTGAAAAACTATTTGCCCCCTTCCTGATTTCTTATTCTTTTGCATGTTTGCCACACAAAATGTTTCTGATCATCACACACATTTAACCATTAGTGAAATATAACACAAGTAAACACAAAATGCAGTTTGTAAATGGTGGTTTTTATTATTTAGGGAGAAAAAAAAATCCAAACCTACATGGCCCTGTGTGAAAAAGTAATTGCCCCCTGAACCTAATAACTGGTTGGGCCACCCTTAGCAGCAATAACTGCAATCAAGCGTTTGTGATAACTTGCAATGAGTCTTTTACAGCGCTCTGGAGGAATTTTGGCCCACTCATCTTTGCAAAATTGTTGTAATTCAGCTTTATTTGAGGTTTTTTTTTAGCATGAACCGCCTTTTTAAGGTCATGCCATAGCATCTCAATTGGATTCAGGTCAGGACTTTGACTAGGCCACTCCAAAGTCTTCATTTTGTTTTTCTTCAGCCATTCAGAGGTGGATTTGCTGGTGTGTTTTGGGTCATTGTCCTGTTGCAGCACCCAAGATCGCTTCAGCTTGAGTTGACGAACAGATGGCCGGACATTCTCCTTCAGGATTTTTTGGTAGACAGTAGAATTCATGGTTCCATCTATCACAGCAAGCCTTCCAGGTCCTGAAGCAGCAAAACAACCCCAGACCATCACACTACCACCACCATATTTTACTGTTGGTATGATGTTCTTTTTCTGAAATGCTGTGTTCCTTTTACGCCAGATGTAACGGGACATTTGCCTTCCAAAAAGTTCAACTTTTGTCTCATCAGTCCACAAGGTATTTTCCCAAAAGTCTTGGCAATCATTGAGATGTTTCTTAGCAAAATTGAGACGAGCCCTAATGTTTTTTTTGCTTAACAGTGGTTTGCGTCTTGGAAATCTGCAATGCAGGCCGCTTTTGCCCAGTCTCTTTTTTATGGTGGAGTCGTGAACACTGACCTTAATTGAGGCAAGTGAGGCCTGCAGTTCTTTAGACGTTGTCCTGGGGTCTTTTGTGACCTCTCGGATGAGCCGTCTCTGCGCTCTTGGGGTAATTTTGGTCGGCCGGCCACTCCTGGGAAGGTTCACCACTGTTCCATGTTTTTGCCATTTGTGGATAATGGCTCTCACTGTGGTTCGCTGGAGTCCCAAAGCTTTAGAAATGGCTTTATAACCTTTACCAGACTGATAGATCTCAATTACTTCTGTTCTCATTTGTTCCTGAATTTCTTTGGATCTTGGCATGATGTCTAGCTTTTGAGGTGCTTTTGGTCTACTTCTCTGTGTCAGGCAGCTCCTATTTAAGTGATTTCTTGATTGAAACAGGTGTGGCAGTAATCAGGCCTGGGGGTGGCTACGGAAATTGAACTCAGGTGTGATACACCACAGTTAGGTTATTTTTTAACAAGGGGGCAATTACTTTTTCACACAGGGCCATGTAGGTTTGGATTTTTTTTCTCCCTAAATAATAAACACCATCATTTAAAAACTGCATTTTGTGTTTACTTGTGTTATATTTGACTAATGGTTAAATGTGTTTGATGATCAGAAACATTTTGTGTGACAAACATGCAAAAGAATAAGAAATCAGGAAGGGGGCAAATAGTTTTTCACACCACTGTACTTCTATTCTATTGTATGCATCAATTTCACTAAACATCACATCGACTTGTACTTCAAAATATGCTAGGAGCAGTAGTAGCATCATGCATACAGAGGACAGTGAAATATTTACTTGCATGTCTGACCAACATTTAACATACCACCACTCTCTGGTGCCATTATAAACAAGAATTGATCAATATTCACAACTCCATTTTACAAGAGAACACAAATCAGCATACCTGATGTAATTCTCACTCCTGTTTCCACAACACTTGTTCAAGTGACAATCTCTGAATATAAACAAAGATTTCATTATTAAAAAAAAAAAAAAAAAAAAACTAGACTGCAATGGGACTCAAATTCAAGCCACCAACACAATTTAAACTGTGAAGTTTTGTTTCATGGTTCCTGATATTATATTCTTCTAGTATTTATAAATGCTTCAATTTTTATTGTACTAATTATTTTATATATTTGACACAGAGCTATTATCTTGCTTACTTATTAAGATATACTGTGATGGTGTATGTTGTTTAAGACATTTTACATAAACTAAAATAAATCCTGATTTCTCTGCTGCTGTACATCCCATTCCCTAACTGTTTACATTACCTGGTAAACTGCGCATCTTATTTGTTCGGAATCAAAAATTCACCCTGCTGCTACACTCCTTTCAGCCAAGGGTCTGGCTAATATTGTATTCTGTTGCACTGCTCTGGCAGGATGACAGAAAAAAATTGAACTAAGAGTAACAGATAAGGAAATGAAAAAATCAAAATGGGGAGCAGCCTCCAAATGACGTGCACTAATTTATTATTTCTCTCACACTGATGCTGACCTGTTCTCCAGTGTACAAATCACAAAGAAAAAGTGATAATTCATTATCTAGAAGCCTGATGAGCTCCTGTGTTGTTTTTAGCATTCCACATCCTAGTAATGCAACCAGCCATTATCTACTAAATAGACCCTGGCCATTTCTATTATTTGTCTAAAAACAATTTTGTGCTTTTCCCTAGCTTAATTCTCCCAATCATCACACCAAAAGCCACACTAACAAAAATAAGATACAAGAGTAAAGGGGAAAATTAAGCTATTACTTGGACACTAACATGACAACCTGCAGAGTATCACATTTACAGCCGATAATAGCCGAGGCAGGCTGCTGCTGTACAGCGAGCAAAGAGAATCGGCAGCTCATTTGCATCATTCTCACCTGACGAAAAAGGACACAAGTGGCTGGACATAACATAAGAGTAATGCAAAGGAAATACAAAATAATAATCATCAAGCTGAGACTTACTTGTGCCATGACTGCAATATGATGTTATTTTATAAAATACACAGAACATTTTGACTAGGGGCAAGATAACATTAAATTAAAATAAATGAAAGCTGGCATAATGTTATATGCAAGACCTAAAACATCATCTGATGCCAGGAAACATGACTGACGATGTGTCCAGGTTCATTATACAATATACAAGTGCTGGTCATAAAATTAGAATATCATGACAAAGTTGATTTATTTCAGTAATTCCATTCAAAAAGTGAAACGTGTATATTAGATTCATTCATTACACACAGACTGATGTTTAATCAAATGTTTATTTCTTTTAATGTTGATGATTATAACTGACAACTAATGAAAGTCCCAAATTCAGTATCTCGGAACATTAGAATATCAATTAAGACCAATGCAAAAAAAGGATTTTTAGAAATGTTGGCCAACTGAAAGGTATGAACATGAAAAGTATGAGCATGTACAGCACTCAATATTTAGTTGGGGCTCCTTTGGCCTGGATTACTGCAGCAATGTGGCGTGGCATGGAGTCGATCAGTCTGTGGCACTGCTCAGGTGTTACGAGAGCCCATGTTGCTCTGATTCAGCTCTTCTGAATTGTTAGGTCTGGCATATTGCATCTTCCTCTTCACAATACCAAATAGATTTTCTATGGGGTTAAGGTCAGGCGAGTTTGCTGGCCAATCAAGAACAGGGATACCATGGTCCTTAAACCAGGTACTGGTAGCTTTGGCACTGTGTGCAGGTGCCAGGTCCTGTTGGAAAATGAAATCTGCATCTCCATAAAGTTCGTCAGCAGCAGGAAGCATGAAGTGCTCTAAAACTTCCTGGTAGACGGCTGCTTTGACCTTGGACCTCAGAAAACACAATGGACCAACACCAGCAGATGACATGGCACCCTAAACCATCACTGATTGTGGAAACTTTACACTGGACCTCATGCAACGTGGATTCTGTGCCTCTCCTCTCTTCCTCCAGACTCTGGGACCTTGATTTCCAAAGGAAATGCAAAATTTACATTCATCAGAGAACATAACTTTGGACCACTCAGCAGCAGTCCAAAGGCGAGACGCTTCTGACGCTGTCTCTTGTTCAAGAGTGGCTTGACACAAGGAATGCAACAGCTGAAACCCATGTCTTGCATACGTCTGTGCGTGGTGGTTCTTGAAGCACTGACTCCAGCTGCAGTCCACTCTTTGTGAATCTCCCCCACATTTTTGAATGGGTTTTGTTTCACAATCCTCTCCAGGGTGCGGTTATCCCTATTGCTTGTACACTTTTTTCTACCACATCTTGTCCTTCCCTTCACCTCTCTATTAATGTGCTTGGACACAGAGCTCTGTGAACAGCCAGCCTCTTTAGCAATGACCTTTTGTGTCTTGCCCTCCTTGTGCAAGGTGTCAATGGTCGTCTTTTAGACAACTGTCAAGTCAGCAGTCTTCCCCATGATTGTGTAGCCTACAGAACTAGACTGAGAGACCATTTAAAGGCTTTTGCAGGTGTTTTGAGTTAATTAGCTGATTACAGTGTGGCACCAGGTGTCTTCAATATTGAACCTTTTCACAATATTCTAATTTTCCGAGATACTGAATTTGGGACTTTCATTAGTTGTCAGTTATAATCATCAACATTAAAAGAAATAAACATTTGAAATACATCAGTCTGTGTGTAACGAATGAATCTAATATACAAGTTTCACTTTTTGAATGGAATTACTGAAATAAATCAACTTTGTCATGATATTCTAATTTTATGACCAGCACCTGTATGCTTAAACAGATAAACATGAGCGATTAAAATTTTGTTTGAAAAAAACTGAGAAATTCCATCAGCATTTATTATTTAATACAAATAAATAGACAAATATTTTAAAAATAATGGTCAATTAAATAAATTCTGCAAGCAAATAATAAAATAAGAACGTATTAAGGCTCCTGAAAAGAAACACATAACAATTTTTCATTTAGTGGAATCACCACCAATACTTGAATCATCACTAAATTACCATCCAAGGAGGATTTCTTCAAGGTAGTCAAGTTCTATCACCTTCTCAGCTTTCCAACACAGGCTGCAAGCAACCACTACAGGGCTGATCTAAGGACCTCAATGAATCATCCTATCACTAGAAGAGACAAGCAGTGTACACAAAGGCCATGGACTTAATCAGTGCAAGCTTAGAGGACATAAGGAACAGATGGTGGGAAGTATTCAGAGAATTTTAAATACATACATACATACATACATACAGGGTGGTCCAGATCTAATTATGCAACTGTTCGACTGACAACCGTCTCCCCGCCATTTTGGAATGCAGGGCAGGTGCTGCCATCTATCGGCAACAAAAAGAATTTTAAGTGAAATCTCTATGTGTGTGGGTTTCCTCTGGGTGCTCCGGTTTCCTCCCACAGTCCAAAGACATGCAGGTTAGGTGCACTGGCGATTCTAAATTGTCCCTAGTGTGTGTGTGTGTGTGTGCCCTGCCCGGGGTTTGTTTCCTGCCTTGCGCCCTGTGATGGCTGGGATTGGCTCCAGCAGACCCCCGTGACCCTGTACTTAGGATATAGCAGGTTGGATAATGGATGGATGGATCTCTATGTGTAGGGCAGGTGCTGTGAAATCTCTATGTAATAAACTTAATAAGTTATAGCGTAATGAAAATTGCAGAATTAGATCGGGACCACCCTATACATAAATAAATTCACTGTTTTTCATTATTTACTGACTTCTAAAATTATATAAAATATTCACAAAGAAATATGCTCAGTAGTTTTGATATCATTATTGCCAAATGCATATTCATCACAATCAAAATTTAGCCTTGTAATTAAAAACTCCTGTGAGGGCTAAATAATTTTAAATTAGAAGATCTTTTATTTTGGGAGGAAAAGGAAGAAACACATAATTATTTATTACTTTACTCAAAGAAGCTGTAAAAATATCTGTGCTTCAATTATTTAGCATTCATCATTGCTTCAGGAGTTTCTCTGAAAAGCAGCAAGCTAAGTTCTTGTGGTGCCCATAGCATGGACGTGTATCGAGTAAGGCTGTTACTTTTTGGCTTCTTTGTACATGTGATTGCTATTTTTTTAAACTCTATCAGTTAGTGTTACAAAATAGGGTTTCATAGGATAAAAAAGAGCACTTAAATACTGATATAAAACATCAGAGGACATCTCTTGTGACGCTCACAATTAATAACATTAACTGGAATGTTGAAAAAATGGTACTTTTACATTATTACCATGCACTTGAATTATTTGTGCACCACATGTAAAATTAATTTTTTGCATTACAGTACATATAATGAAAAATAAAATATTTTTGTCATTGAGAGTCACAGAAACCTGAAGCTTACAATGGCAACAGTTGGTACAAGGCAGGAAACCACTCTAGTTTTGAACTGAATTGCCAATAATCCTAACAAGTATGATTCTGGAGACATGGGAGGAAGAGATTCATAGTCCACAGAAGAAAATGACAACTTTAGTTCACTGTATTACTACCCCCCTTTCATTTAAAGTGCTTCCAAAGAATTTTTAATATGAAAACCTAAGTACTTCTCTTGTGCACACTTAACCGTTTTCATTTGGCTAGACCAGCTCATTACACAGGCCTTTGTGGGAGAAGGCACTATGTGTTTTGTGGCACTAAACTGCATTCCAAACAAGACATTAAGAAGCATCTCCTCACATCAGGACAGGAATCTATGCAGTAATAATAATAATAATAATAATGAAAAACATTTATATATTGCTTTTCTAGCTACTCAGAGCGCTTTATATAGATAATGGGAAGTCACTTCAACCTCTACTGATTTGCAGCTTCCACGTAAATGCTGTGACGGAAGCCATTTTGTGTCAGTATACTTGCCAAAAATTAGCTATTGTGGGAAAGCAGTGATAGAGACAGTCTGCCAATAAGGGACAAGGGATGACTAGGGGCCAAAATGAACAAGGCCATGATGGGCAATTTAGCCACAACACTGGGGAATGCCCTTTCATTTAATAATAATAATAATAATACATTTTATTTATACAAGGCGCCTTTCAGAGAACTCAAGGACACCGGACCATTTGGTTTCACTGCTCATCTGACGGACAGCACCATTTCTACAGCACACTGTCCCTGTCACTGCACTGTCATATTGGGTATCACACACAAACCAAAGAGAAACACCCTCTGATGGCCTCAAAAATAACTCTTCCAACAACAATCCAAGTTTTTCTGGTTGGCCTCCCATCCAAGTAGCAAGTAGTGACTGGCCCCAAACATGCTTGGCTTAATGTGATTTGTTCTCACAAATTTACAGAAGACAGATGAGGACTTAGAGGAATATTCAAACCAGGTTGTAGGAGAATGAGAGGGAATGAAACGTGACCCTGTAGTTAGGATATAGCGGGTTGGATAATGGATGAATGAATGAAACACAATTAGAAAGAGACTGCATATAATCATCCAACAACCCACAATGCAGAAGAGACCAACAGCGGGGAATAACACAACAATGATGTCTACTGAGAGTGTCAGCAACCATGTTATGAATGTTCCTACCACAACCGTGGAAGGCATTACCAGCCAATAATTAAATCACAAAGCAAAATATTACATAACAATAGACCACCACTAAGACAAAAACAACAAAAAAATGTCAAAAAGGGCTAAGGCATTTTACAACACTGTTTGACATTTGGTACCAATTAAAGTACATCCAACATTCAAATTTTAGGATTTTTTCTCCCCACAAATAGTCTTCAAGCCTTTGGATTAAAATGAGAGCAGCATTGTGGCCATATGGTCATGAACTTTTTCATACAACCAGGTTAATCTCCATATCACAAATATCATAAACCTAATTTGGCCTAAAGCAATACCACAAAATTAACAAGAGGTTTTCAAGAGGTTTAATGTGAAATTGATTTTTGATCTCTAGCGTGCTTCTGCTCTTAAGTCGGGGATTTATTAATCTAAGCATATACAGGACAGTGAAGCATAACTTAAATTTTCTTTCTCTTAAGCCTACACATTCAGGAGTCCTGGAGAGGAGGGTCCGTCGGATAGTCGAGCCTCGGATTCAGGAGGAACAGTGTGGTTTTCGTCCTGGTCGCGGAACAGTGGACCAGCTCTATACCCTTAGCAGGGTCCTGGAGGGTGCATGGGAGTTTGCCCAACCAGTCTACATGTGTTTTGTGGACTTGGAAAAGGCATTCGACCGTGTCCCTCGGGGAATCCTGTGGGGGGTACTCCGAGAGTATGGGGTACAGGCCCCCTTGATAAGGGCTGTTCGGTCCCTGTACAATCGTTGCCAGAGCCTGGTCCGCATTGCCGGCAGTAAGTCGAACCCGTTTCCAGTGAGAGTTGGACTCCGCCAGGGCTGCCCTATGTCACCGATTCTGTTCATAACTTTTATGGACAGAATTTCTAGGCGCAGCCAGGGCGTTGTGGGGGTCCGGTTTGGTGGGCTCAGGATTGGGTCACTCCTTTTTGCAGATGATGTTGTCCTGTTTGCTTCATCAGGCCGTGATCTTCAGCTCTCTCTGGATCGGTTCGCAGCCGAGTGTGAAGCGGCTGGGATGAGAATCAGCACCTCCAAATCCGAGACCATGGTCCTCAGCCGGAAAAGGGTGGAGTGCCCTCTCAGGGTTGGTAGCGAGATCCTGCCCCAAGTGGAGGAGTTCAAGTATCTCGGGGTCTTGTTCACGAGTGAGGGAAGAATGGAGCGTGAGATCGACAGGCGGATCGGTGCGGCATCCGCAGTAATGCGGGCGTTGCATCGGTCTGTCGTGGTGAAAAAGGAGCTGAGCCGCAAGGCGAAGCTCTCAATTTACCAGTCGATCTATGTTCCTACCCTCACCTATGGTCATGAGCTATGGGTAGTGACCGAAAGAACGAGATCGCGAATACAAGCGGCTGAAATGAGTTTCCTCCGCAGGGTGTCTGGGCTTTCCCTTAAAGATAGGGTGAGAAGCTCAGTCATCCGGGAGGGGCTCAGAGTACAGCCGCTGCTCCTCCCCATCGAGAGGAGTCAGATGAGGTGGCTCGGGCATCTGATCAGGATGCCTCCTGGACGCCTCCCTGGTGAGGTGTTCCGGGCACGTCTAACCGGGAGGAGGCCCCGGGGAAGACCCAGGACACGCTGGAGGGACTATGTCTCCCGGCTGGCCTGGGAACGCCTCGGGATTCTCCCGGAAGAGCTAGAAGAAGTGGCCGGGGAGAGGGAAGTCTGGGCATCTCTGCTCAAGCTGCTGCCCCCGCGACCCGACCTCGGATAAGCGGGAGACAATGGATGGATGGATGGATGGATAAGCCTACACATCCCAGCATTTCTCCCATAAAGTGATTTCCTTGTGAAGGACTGTGTGTTGTTTGTGTTGTTGGTTTAAACAACTACTTGTGGAACGTAGAAGCTGTCAAAGTGAATGAACTCATCCATCATCATCATAATAATAATAATAATTTACATAGCACCTTTCCCATGCTCAAATTGCTTCACAGAAATGAGCAATAGAGCATATACAACATTGGATACAAAAATATCCGCATAAAAGACTAAACAATAGATAAATACAAAAAACACAAGCCCATGAATTAGAATAAGAAAAAATAAACCGGAAAAAAACATACAAAATATTTTTAAAAAACTGAACAAATAACATAATTTGTGATACAAACACAAATCATCTTGACCACCTGGACCAAGAGGGTAAACTGAAAGAATGGTCAAAAAGTCAGGGTAACTGAAATGCCTTCCTGAACAAATTGAGTTTCAAGTTGTTTTTTAAAAGAATGAATTAAGTCAGCTGATCTTGTTAACTTTGCGAGGTGATCTGGGCACTAAAGAGCTGAAGACTGTCACCAATAGAGCACAGCACAGTTTGGGACCTTAGTGGGCAGACAGGAGTCTAGTAATGGAGGAGGTGACCGGTGTACTGTATTCTACTGCTAGGCCATTTAAAGCTTTATAGAATTTTATCCTATAAGACACATTGGAGCAGGATGGGTATGACGTACTCACTCTTGTGTGTCTGGATAAGGACTTTTGCAGCAGAGTTTAGAATCAACTGGAGTTATGCTAAAAGTTTAGAAGTGCTACCTCTCAGTAGGGAGTTATAGCAGTCGATGTAGGATCTGAAGCAGTGTGAAGATGGCCTCCTCATCCAAATGGAGCTACAAGATTAATTGTAGTGCTTGGTTAACTTTCTTTAAAATGTTAAACTTTATCATGAATAAGCATGAATGATCTTTTTTTCAACAGGCACTCCCTCCATATTGGAGATTTCGTTACTATGTCAATATACTGTGCTCAGCATATTCCGTGTGTATTTAATATTGGTCTGTCACCTACTTATATTCTTTAGTGCCCTAAGCATGTTTTTTTCTGCTCAAGCAGCAAAGGTGTCAATATATACGCAGCTCAGATGGGGATGTTTGCAGAGTGGACAGGAATGGGCAGTGGGAAGCAAACTAAATCTAAAGGCAAATAAAAAGAGCCTAAGGCAAAAAAAAGACCCACTGCCAGTAAAGCAGCCAAATACCCTGCAACAACACATATACCGTAAATACCCGCATATAGGACAATACCATGTATAGGACGCAGTGGATTTTTGACCCTAAAAACCATGGAAAAACCTGTGTACCTGTTTATAGGACGCATCCTGATTTTGAGTTACCGGGGTACTAATTAAAAGCTGCTGCCGCCAGCGCCAGTGATTGTATCCATGCGTTTGTGTTAGGCTGGAGTATCTCTGAACAACAACAAAGAGCGAGAAACATACTAGACGGCGAAAATGACGTATCAGTGACGTAAACATTCAAAATAAAACAATTTCCAAACATTACAATAAGGCATACAGGTGGATGTATAGTAAAATGAGCTTTCAAACGCCGTGTCATTCTCCAAAATCGATACAGTATTAGTGACACTACACCTGAAAAATACTTTAATTTAAAATGGTGTGAAATGCCAGTACCGGGGCAACGGCTAATCGCGCGCGGACTGAGGCATACCCCGGTAGCTACAATTGCAGCACTGCTAACCGACTGTCGCTTGAAAACAAACCTTGAAATTCAAATTGGATTCAAACCACTCCTCTCTGTTCCCGTCACACAGCCATCGAAGGCGAAGGAGAGGCACTGACACACGCGCACACGATCATAAAGTCCAATATCCCATTACGTAGTTTTAAAGATAGCTGTTCATTATTACCCAGTCAACATGGCGAAGACAACACGACAGAGCTATACTGCAAAGTTTAAACTGGAAGTGATCATGTACGCAAAAGAACACGGGAACCAGGCAGTTGAGCAGCAATTTGGTCCGACAGAATGCGTAATCAGAAAATGGAGAAAAGCCGAAAGTACCATCAAAGAAATGCGAAAAGTAAAGAGGGCGAACAGAGGCTCGAAGGCTTACCACCCTAACCTGGAAAAGGCGCTTATTAAATGGATTGAAAGTTTGTCCCTGTGACTTACCGTATTACGTAATTGTCATTGCAAACGCCAATCTAACAGGAAATTGCCTGCATGTAAAAGTAAAAGGCAAATTTGAATCTGATGGGGTCAGGGATATCCAGGGAATACGGTAAGGACAGTTTGTGAGGGATCAGCTGCGATAGTTTAACACTCCAGTACATTGTGGTGAATGCTGGTAACAGTCAGGCGGGCGGGCAGGCAGGCAAGCCATCAAAGTTTGTCGCGTTTGGGAATCGCTGAATGCAACGTGTAAAACAGTTTGCGAGTGTGGCAGGAGAAGGGTACCGTAATCACGTTTGGGAATCGCTGTATGCAGTGTGTAAAACAGTTTGTGTGTGTGGCAGAAGGAGGGTAATCGCGTTTGGGAATTGCTGTATGCAGCGTGTAAAACAGTTTGCAAGTGTGGCAGGAGGAGGATAATCACGTTTGGGAATCGATGTATGCAGCGTGTAAAACAGTTTGCGAGTGTGGCAGGAGGAGGATAATCGCGTTTGGGAATCGCTGTATGCAGCGTGTAAAACAGTTTGCGAGTGTGGCAGGAGGAGGGTTAGATTTGACGGGCGGGGCTCTGTCGTGTTGTGCGTAGTGAATTGTTGGTGGGAAGGGGCTCGGTGAATTATATATATATATATATATATATATATATATATATATATATATATATATATATATATATATAAAAATTTTAAATTTTTGTAATAAAAGTATCCATGTATAAGACGCACCTGGGTTTTTAGGCCTACTTCTTAAGAAAAAAAGTGCATCCTATATTACGGTAATGAAAAAAGTGTGTCCAAACCAGATTGAGCACTTTAAAATCATTTTAAAGTGTTCAAGTCTGGAGTGAAAGTTGTCCCTAACAAACAAAATTTACTAAACAAGAATTATGACACCTCTAAATTATTAATTAGTTTACTTACTTCTTAGGTGAAGACTTGGGAAAAACTGACAGCATGTAATCCTGAGTAAAATGCAACATACAAGGATGGGTTAACAAAGGGAGAAATGGTCATCCCCACCATCTCCTTCTCCATTCTGCTTAATCCAATTCAGTGTCAAAAAGGCCAACACATGGCCCACAAAAACACATATTTCTGCCCTGCACACCGGACTTTGCACCTCATTTGCATCCCCATTTACTTAATTTTCTTGCACCAGAAACTGACATGGCTCCTGATGGGGGAAGCCATTTCTATACCACTATGAGGGCTCTTTAAACATCAACTGCATAACATTTACAGACCTGATCCATGGCTATCAATGTAAAGGACTTAGGCTGATTATGTAACCTGTTTTAGGAGTACATGATAGGCACATCACAAACCAGCCACAGGGGATGCACAAACCAGTGTGTTTCTTTGTGCTGGTCCCAAGCCCGGATAAATGGGGAGGGTTACATTAGGAAGGGCATCCGGTTTAAGATTTTGCCAGATCAATACACAGACAACAATACAGATTTCCGTAATGTATCAGTCAAGGCTCAGGTTAACAATGGCTAACAGGGTGCTGGTGGAAACTGGGCTACTGTTGGCTGAAGAAGAGGGGGGAGATGCGTCTGGAGGCAGGAGGAGCAGAGGAAGGTAAAGAGAGTGGAACTGAGGGTAGGAACTTTGACAAAGGATGAGGAATGTTGGCAGTATGACTGGTAAGGGGAGAGAGTAAGCTAATGTGATGGAGAGAAGGAAAATTGATACATTGTGCGTGAAGAGACTAAATGGATGGGGAGTAAGGCCAGGTGGATCGGAGGTGTATTCATATTGTTCTATCATGGTGTGGATAGGAGGAGAAATGGGGTAAGGGTTATTCTGAAGGAACAGTATGTCAAGAGTGTTTTGGAGGTGAAAAGAGTGTCAGACAGAGTGAGGATTATGAAGCTGGAAAGTGAAAGTGGGATGATGAATGTTGTTAGTGTATACAGTGCATCCGGAAAGTATTCACAGCACATCACTTTTTTTCACGTTGTCATTATGGGGTGTTGTGTGTAGAATTCTGAGGAAAAAAATGAATTTAATCCATTTTGGAATAAGGCTGTAACATAACAAAATGTGGAAAAAGTGACGTGCTGTGAATACTTTCCAGATGCACTGTATGCCCTGCAAGTTGGGTGTGTGATGGATGAGAAAGAAGATTTTTGAAGTGAGATGGATGAAGTGATGGACAGTGTACCCAAGAGACTGAGAGTGGTGATTGGAGCAGATTTCAATGGACATTTTGGTGAAGGGAACAGAGGAGACGAAGAGGTGATGGGTAGGTATGGTGTCAAGGAGAGGAATGAAGAAGGTCAGATGATAGTGGATTTTGCCAAAAGGATGGACATGGCTTTGGTGAATACATATTTTAAAAAGAGGGAGGAACATAGGGTGATGTGCAAGAATGGAAGAAGATGCACACAGGTAGATTATATCCTATGCAGGAGGGCCAATCTGAAGGAGATTGAAGACTGCAAAGTGGTGTAGTTAGGCAGCATAGGATGATGATCTGTAGGATGACGTTGGAGATCAAGAAGAGAAGGAGAGTAAGGATAGAGGAAGGATCAAATGGTGGAAGATGAAAAAGGAACACTGCAAGGTTGAGGTCAAGGACGAGGTAAGACAGGCACTGGGTGGCTGTGAATAGTTACCAGACAGCTGGGCAACTACAGTAAAAGTAGTTAAGGGTGACAGCAAGAAGGTTTCTTGGTGTGACATCTGAACAGAGGAAGGAGGAAAAGAAAACCTGGTGGTGGAATGAGGAAATACAGGAGAGTATACAGAGGAAGAGGATGGCAAAGAAGAAGTGGGATAGTCAAAGAGATGCACAAAGTAGACAAGAGTACAAGGAGATAAGGTGTAAGGTGAAGAGAGAGGTGACAAAGGCTAATGAAAAGATGTACGATGAGTTGTATGAGAAGATGGACACTAAGGAGAGAGAAAAGGACCTGTACCAATTGACTAGACAGGGGGCCGAGCTGGGAAAGATGTGCAGCAGTTTAGGGTGATAAAGGATATAGATGAAAATGTACTCACAAGCGAGGAGGGTGTGTTGAGCAGATGGAAAGAGTATTTTGAGAGGCTGATGAATGAAAAGAATGAGAGAGAGAGAAGGTTAGAGGATGTGGCGATAGTGAATCAGGAAGTGCAATGGATTAGCAAGGAGGAAGTAAGGATAGCTATGAAGAGAATGAAGAATGGAAAGGCCGTTGGTCCAGATGACATATTTGTGATAGTATGAAGGTGTTTAGGAGAGATGGCAGTGGAGTTTTTCACCATATCGTTTAATGGAATCTTGGAAAGAGAGAGGATGCCTGAGGAATGGAGAAGAAGTGTACTGGTTCCAATTTTTTAATAATAAGGGGGATGTGCAGAGCTTTAGTACTACAGGGGGATAAAACTGATGAGTCACAGCATGAAGTTATGGGAAAGAGTAGTGGAAGCTAGGTTAAGAAGTGAGGTGATGATTAGTGAGCAGCAGTATGGTTTCATGCTAGGAAAAAGAGCACCACAGATGCGATGTTTGCTCTGAGAGTGTTGATGGAGAAGTATAGAGAAGGCCAGAAGGAGTTGCATTGCGTCTTTGTGGACCTGGAGAAATCATATGACAGGGTGTCTTGAGAGGAGTTGTGGTATTGTATGAGGAAGTCGGGAGTGGCAGAGAAGTATGTAAGAGTTGTATAGGATATGTATGAGGGAAGTTGTGACAGTGGTGAGGTCTGAGGTAGGAGTGATGGATGCATTCAATGGGGAGGTGGGATTACATCAGGGATCGGCTCTGAGCCCTTTCTTATTTGCAGTGGTGATGGACAGGTTGACAGACGAGATTAGACAGGAGTCCCCCTGGACTATGATGTTTGCTGATGACATTGTGATCTGTAGAGAGAGTAGGGAGCAGGTTGAGGAGACCCTGGAGAGGTACAGATATGTTCTAGAGAGGAGAGGACTGAAAGTCAGTAGGAATAAGAGAGAATGCATGTGTGTAAATGAGGGGGAGGTCAGTGGAATGGTGAGGATGCAGGGAGTAGAGTTGGCGAAGGTGGATGAGTTTAAATACTTGGGATCAACAGTACACAGTAATGGGGATTGTGGAAGAGACATGAAAAAGAGAGTGCAGGCTGGGTGGAATGGGTGGAGAAGAGTGTCAGGAGTAATTTGTGACACACGGCTATCAGTAAGAGTGAAAGGGAAGATCTACAGGACAGTAGTGAGACCAGCTATGTTATACGGGTTCAAGACGGTGGCACTGACCAAAAAGGAGACAGAGCTGGAGGTGGTAGAGTTAAAGATGCTAAGATTTCAATCGGACGTGACGAGGATGGACAGGATTAGGAATGAGTACATTAGAGGGTCAGCTTAGGTTGGACAGTTTGGAGACAAAGTCAGAGAGGTGAGATTGTGTTGGTTGGGACATGTACAAATGAGAGATGCTGGATATACTGGGAAAAGAGTGCTAAGGATGGAGCTGCCAGGTAAGAGAAAAAGAGGAAGGCCTAAGAGAAGGTTTATGGATGTGGTAAGAGAGGACATACAGGTGATGGGTGTAACAGAGCAAGATGCAGAGGACAAGAAGATATGGAATAGGATGATCCGTTGTGGCAACCCCTAACAGTAGCAGCCAAAAGAAGAAGCAGAAGAAGATAGGTACATCAGTAGAAATTTGCCTGAGAGCCTTCCTCCTGCTGTCTTTCTCTTCAGGAATGGAAACCCACTTATTCAATTCAAGTCATAAGTGAACTTATGGTATATTTCAATATAATGTCACTGTATTCGCGGGCAATACATTTCAAAACCACTTGCAAAAACTGAAATCCACGAATATTATGGTTCTCACTTAAATATGAAATTTGAAATGCTTTTGTAAGTAAATCCAACTAGTGTGCAACATTTAAAAGACAAATGAGCTCTTTAATGTTATATAAAACAAAATTACTTCCGTAATTAGTACATACTGTACATTTAAAATAATATTTTTTAAGGTTTAAGTTTAGATGTGTGTATGTATTTTAATAAAACAAAAAAAGAACTAAAAAGGCAATCTAATACTTTTAACAATTACACACATATAATTTAAATGAACCGAGAAAAAGAATGATGTACCGCACAAGGTTAATTACTGGCTGTGGGAGCTTCTGTTGCTATAGATGAATAAGGATCAGTCGAGGCTGAGATTTCTTGTTGTAGACTTGGCAAATGTTTACATTGTAGAAACATAGGAATAGAAAGTTGACTTTTCATTATTTTTCTAACCCATTTATTAAAGCTGTGTAAGGCGTTGAATGTTTTTGAGAATCTCCTTGAATTTCACTGCTCAAATTAAGATTTCATCATATTTATAGAAAAAGTTCACAATGCTTTTTGGTTTTGCGTTACCGAGGATGTGATTTTAACTTGTTAAACGGTCTTCTGTGATTACTCTAATCCACGAATATGGAGACCCAATTGTATATACCTGCTGGATCTAGAATTATGTCAGCATTGGATTAAAACAGTTCAAACAAAGAATGGACTGTTAAAAGACAATGTAGACAAATAAAGAAGGTAATGTTTCATGAATTTGAAAGTTGACTAAGTTTTTTTAAACCCATCTGTCACTGATGTTGACAGACGGGTGTGATGAGTTCTGTGTATATAACAGACAAGTGACAATAAAACATTCCCTTCATTTGCTCCAAGGCTATAAGCGCACAATATTTTAACTATTCTGGGCACACTCTTTGTGCCTTATCCATCTGCACTACATGACGTACACCTTTGTTGTGGGAATAGCGAACAGACAATGCTTTAACAGGCCAGGGAAACTCCATCTCTTCAGTAGTGAGCAAAGAGATTTAGTGAGGAACTAATTAAGCACTCAGTATCTTCTAAGCCTATGCATAAAGTTAATGCTTCAATCTTTATTTCAGCCAGCACTTAAACACAAGAGGCACCACTATATATTGATCAGTGGTACAGATGGAAACCAGCAAAATGTGTGGGCTTTCCTTGAGTACTCTATATTTCCTCCAACTTCCCCAAAGGCATGCATTAGGTTAATTAGATGCGTGTAGATGTGGCTATATGTCTACCTGGTTGTGAGATTAAGCCCCATGGTGTACTGCCACCCTGTCCAGGGATGTTTCCTTCCACGTACCAACTGCTGCCAGGGAAGTCTCCAGGCCTTCACCACTATGAGCTGGATTAAGCAGCTTGGGGAATGTTATTGTATGTTATGTTGCAATCCAATACACTGTATGAAACATTGGAGATGAGGAGTCGGTTACCATAACAACAAAGAACACATGTCTGCTCTGCTTGTCAGGCAATAAACTGAAAAAAAGGAATGATGCTTACTATTACCAAGCTGTATAATTGAAAATATTGAAGAAATGTTAATTTGTTCAAGACACTACCATTTTATTTTTTTCTTCTTGAATGTAGCATAAATGTACTTCCTGATTTACAATCCTTCTAATTGATTGTTATTATAAGGCAAGTTACCTATGAAGCTCATTAATTACACAAACTGCTTCTACACTGAGATTGAAGACTACCAGTTTTTTTGTACAATAATTATTTTCATGCAGTGTTCTAAAAGCATCTGAAAATGTGTCCAAAAAACCAAACCTACCCTTGTTTTGCATGGACATAGTAAATTTATACCATGTATTTTCTGGACCCAAGCAGTTGTTGGTTCAAAGGGAATCTAGAGCCCAAGACTGCAATCAGCCATGCTATAGGCACCAGGCCATTGTGTCTGCACAACTAGATTTATTCGGCCCAGGTCAATATGAAGTCCATAAAATAATCCTCGACTAATGAACTCTGTTCCATTTTAAATGCTGTTGATCTTAAATATACACTAGGAAAAGTCCAAAATATACCGGTATAGCTCAATATTTTTTGACACTGCCTGAACCAAGTTTAAGTCTAGCAAAATGTGGTCCGTCAATGACGCATATCTGAAAGGCACAGCAGCTGGAAATCAATCAGAGCTCTTTCAAAACAACTGAGTAGGACGCGGCAGAAGTGTAGGGGGTCAGCACGGTGTGCACTCACAAAGCCACAGCTTTTATCCCACACAGGTGGATTTAATAAACAATGAAATCCCACTAGGGAACTAAAACTGTTTGCCAAAGCATGTCTTGTTTACAATCACAAGGACAGGATTATGACTTCTGGAGCAATGGGTTGTCCAAGCTTCTTTGCTTCTCAAGAAATATATCCTTTGCACTGTCAAAGAATGAGAAGCTCACCAGTAACATAGTTCAGAATAGTTCAGCTTTACCTACCATGAATGGAAGAACGACTTAAAGCAACAATACTGAAATAAAAAGAAAAATATCAGCGTTATTAAAGACTTGAAGAAACTGTACGGTACACAGAACTGCATTACGATGCAAAATACTCTCACACTGGGAGCCAAGGCTATATGTCTCAATGTTTATTTTTGTCCATCTCACAGAGCCAGACGTATTATACTGTGCATACATGTGGAGGCACTTGGTTCACCTAGTGTAACATTTCTAAACCAATCTGATACCTTGTGAAGGCAGAGCTTAAAGTATCAGTGTTGGACACTCGCCTCTTCTCTCTATACACCTCCTCAACAGATTCCATCACTCTGCCCCATGGTTTCTCATATCAGCACTGTGCCAATGATATGCAGCTGTACCTGTTTTTCCCTCCAGACGAACCACGTGGTATCAGCTATAATCTCTGCATGTCTCACTGAAATTACAGCCTAGATGAAGAGGCACTATGTCCAGCTCAAGCCAGCAAAAACAAGCCTTGTTGTTATCCCAACTTGTCCATCTATTCAGCACCCCATCTCTTTCAGCTCAGCACTTTATTGGTAACACCTGACAAGTGCTTATATAACCTTAGGCTGGTGACTGACGGAACAACTGTCCTTTACTGACCATGTGGCAAATGTTTCTAGATGTTGCAGATTCATCTGAAACACCAGCACGTATCTGATAGGGTACGTAGCTCAACCCCAATCCAAGCTTTGATCTTGTCATGTCTGAGCTACTGTAACTCTCTGTTGGCAGGATGGATGGCATGTGTTACCAACCTGCTACAGATGATTCAAAATGCTGCAGCACACCAGGTGTTCAACCAGCCGAAGCGGGCACATGTCACTTCTCTTTTCATAACACTAAATTGGCTCTCTGTAGCGGTGCATATTAAGTTCAGATCCTTGAGGGTTGTCTATAGAGTAGTCAATGGGTCAGCACCTATACATATGGTTTTTGTAACCTAGGAACTGCAACTCACTTGCATTTTGTTCTGAACTCTACACTTATGATGGTCAATTGTGTAATCTTCTCCTGTAACACTTGCTTCTGAACAGACACAGACTGATGTCTCTACTCTATTATTTTGAGCTCTTTTGTAAATAATTTTGTATAAAAGCATCTGCTAAGCAAATAAATGTAAAATGTAAATGTAAAATAGGGGTGCTGATTTAAACAGCAAAGGGCAATGGTACTATTGTTAACACTGTCCGACCAACATCAAGACTGTGGTAATGATGGATAAACCTTGTGTTGCTGAAAAGTATTCTAAAAAGACCCCATGTGTGACGTGTGTGCAGAAAACACATTACATTGAGAAAAATAAATATAACCTGCTGCAAAGGAAAAACCTTTCTGTAAAACCAGGTTATACGTTAGCATACAAAGACATTACTGGGCTAGAGATAAAGGTGAATGATCCACTACTGCCGGCTGTGTGTGGTGTCTGTCACTCACAGTTATGTCAATACAGTCGGAGTCCATGTGGGGTTCAAAGAACTGGCAGCTTACATTCCCAAAAAGATAAATAGTAAAATAAACTTTCTAACTAAACGCTGTGCCATCACACTCAGTTTACCGAACTCCTGGTAAGTGCACAGGTAACAAAGATACACAGGTGATGCAGATTTTTGTACTCAATACACCCAAAGCATTAAACATGATTAATGACTCTGACGCCACTCCAGCAGAACCACAGATGAGGCCGAACAGCCTCTTCCCTTACACTGCACGTCTAAACAAAAAACTAAAGTAAGGTGAACTTACCATCTAATTGGCAATGCCAAACATGTCACAGCAGAATACAGCCACTGCGTTTTAACATGTAGAATACTACACATAAACATTATTTGCTGTTAAATATAAATTAATGAACCTTTAGTTAGATTTTTTTTTTTTTTTTTCAGAATTCACTGTCTTAATCTTCTTTATTTATTTATCTGGTTTGTACAATGCTATATACTGTATACGCTGCCGTTCTTTATTATATTCTGTAAGTGCCTTGAGCATGGGAAAGGCGCTATATAAATAAAATGTATTATTATTATTATTATTATTATTGTGGTACTTGCATTGATAACATCAATTTTAGCTTTCTATATTCTCTGAATATCTAGTCTTTTGTTCAGTTTCTTTTTCTTTCATGCTGCCTTTTCATAGTTATTTTACATATTTGTCTAATACATAAGGAGAAATGGGACAGTACAAACCTAAACTTTTAAAGTGAATGGACTGGAGGAAATTAGGGGTGGATTTTTAGGTAGAAACCTTATGGGCTTAGCCTTTTAGCCAGCAAATTTCACTACTGTTCACTGCAAACTTTTAAAAAAAAATGTTTCCAGATGTGTATTCTTGTCCTGAGAATCACATCTGGGCCCACAAGAGTACTCCAGGAAAAAATTCAGAATGGGACACCAGACCATCAAAGAATACATTCTCACACACTCATTCAGCCAAAGTGAATTCAGAGGTGCCAATCAACCTAAAATTGAACATTTTTGGGATATAGAAGAAGGCACATATGTACATGGGCAGAACATGCTAACAGATAAAGACTGGGCCAACAATTGTATCTGCTATCCACTGTGCTACACTAGGTGAATAATATTATAATGACACATAGAAAACTTTATTGGACACAATTGAACAATTTAGACTTAAGCAGGACACGAGAAAGCTGACATCTATGCATATTTTACCCTCACACAAGATGTTAATTAATCCTCCACCTTTTCAAGAGGAACTTTTCTAAGATTTAGAGCTTAAAAAAATCCCTTTAGGCTTTTCAAGCTCCAAACCCACTAAGATTTAATTAGATTTTAATACCTCAATTGCTCTTCCCTACTGACAAGACTAAGAGTCTTGCATAATAAATTCAAGATGTCATCCTGAAAGAAAAATGTTTTAAAGTGTACACATTTTCAGATAAAAGGAAAATACCATATTGTCATATAAAATGTTAGAATCACCAGAAACTTAGCTTATTAAATATAATTAGTTAAGTCATTTTTTTGGCTTTGCTGATTCTCAGACTGTAAAACTACACTGTTGGACCCCACTGCACATGCAGGCAACATGGTTATGGAATGATTGCTGCTAGTATGTGTTTACCTTTATTGATGAGGCGGCACGGTGGCGCAGTGGTAGCGCTGCTGCCTCGCAGTTAGGAGACCCGGGTTCGCTTCCCGGGTCCACCCTGCGTGGAGTTTGCATGTTCTCCCCGTGTCTGCGTGGGTTTCCTCCGGGCGCTCCGGTTTCCTCCCACAGTCCAAAGACATGCAGGTTAGGTGGATTGGCGATTCTAAATTGGCCCTAGTGTGTGCTTGGTGTGTGGATGTGTTTGCGTGTATCCTGCGGTGGGTTGGCACCCTGCCCGGGATTGGTTCCCTGCCTTGTGCCCTGTGTTGGCTGAGATTGGCTCCAGCAGACCCCCGTGACCCTGTGTTCGGATTCAGCGGGTTGGAAAAATGGATGATGACGACTAGTCCAGAGGCAAGACAGCAGGGACAAAAGTCTTATGATAAGTTCTAACAAAGATCCGACTCGAATTATGCATTCACAAGACAAAAGGTTGCATAGGAAGGTGAAAAGAACAGCCACACATATACTTAAAAAAATAAAATACTCCATAAGATTGGTGAGAGATTGACAATCCGAATAAGGAAATTTATATTATAAATTTTAAAGTGTTCATTTTTGAAACACACCTGTTTTGTAAACCCATTATTCCACAATATGGAGTCATTCTACAAATGCACCAGCCCAGCAGTATTGTAAAAATTCTTTCAATAATGAAGACAATGAACATCATCATTGAATGAATGGGCTAAAAAGGAAAAAAAGTAATCATTACTTCCTTCTGCACTCAATCAAGAAAAGCCCACCAACCCTCAACACGACCTGTAAGAAGGCCACCTTAGCAGGAAGCAGCAAAAACTGCACACACTGTATGTCTTGGTATCAATGATTAACGAATGCAACATGTTCAGGTAAGGGAGACAGAGAAGTTTCACTATAAGAGTTTTATAATTACTAATCTTGAAGCCAAAGTAACAATTCCCATGACAATAACAAATAACAATCTCTTTAAATTGTATATCCGGTAAACCAAACCCGGGGATGGGCGAGCCCCCTAGTTTTTATAAAACAAATCTCTAAAATACTCTGCAATGAAATACAGCCAGAAATGTCCAAACAATATACATTTATTACAGGGCTAATCATCTTTTTGATGATGACTGCATTGTAACATCATCAGGGTACTTTGGCAAAGAGAAAAGACTTTAAATAATCCTCCAGTGAGTAATTTTTGCATCAGAGTTCTCTCACCAGATGATGATGTCAAGATCACAGTGCAGATGGAAGGAAGATTTTTGGGAACATGATGATCTTAAAGTCATTTTTACTCAAAAGCCACAATAGTGGCTTAAATAAAATTAAATAAAAAAATAATTAAATAAAATAATAAATCTTACTGTAATGTAGATGTAGCGTGACAGTGGTGAGGTCTGTGGTAGGAGTGACGGATGCATTCAAGTTGGAGGTGGGATTACATCAGGGATCGGCTCTGAGCCCTTTCTTATTTGCAATGGTGATGGACAGGTTGACAGGACAAGATTAGACAGGAGTCCTCCTGGACTATGATGTTTGCTGATGACATTGTGATCTGTAGCGATAGTAGGGAGCAGGCTGAGGAGACCCTGGAGAGGTGGAGATATGCTCTAGAGAGGAGAGGAATGAAGGTCACTAGGAACAAGACAGAATTCATGTGTGTAAATGAGGGGGAGGTCAGTGGAATGGTGAGGATGCAGGGAAGAGTTGGCGCAGGAGGATGAGTTTAAATACTTGGGATCAACAGTACAGAGTAATGGGGATTGTGGAAGAGAGGTGAAAAAGAGAGTGCAGGCAGGGTGGAGTGGGTGGAGAAGAGTGTCAGGAGTGATTTGTGACAGACGAATATCAGCAAGAGTGAAAGTGAAGGTCTACAGGATGGTAGTGAGACCAGCTATGTTATATGGGTTGGAGACGGTGGCACTGACTAGAAAGCAGGAGACAGAGCTAGAGGTAGCAGAGTTAAAGATGCTAAGATTTGCATTGGGTGTGACGAGGATAGATAGGATTAGAAATGAGGACATTAGAGGGTCAGCTCAAGTTGGACGGTTGGGAGACAAAGTCAGAGAGGCGAGATTGTGTTGGTTTGGACATGTGCAGAGGAGAGATGCTGGGTATATTGGGAGGAGGATGCTAAGGATATAGCTGCCAGGGAAGAGAAAAAGAGGAAGGCCTAAACAAAGGTTTATGGATGTGGTGAGAGAGGACATGCAGGTGATGGGTGTAACAGAGCAAGATGAAGAGGACAGGAAGATATGGAAGAAAATGATCTGCTGTGGCAACCCCTAACGGAAGCAGCTGAAAGAAGAAGACGACGACACTTTTAAGCATTCCAAGGCAATTAGACAGATCTGCATTGTATTTACTGAAATGAATAATGTAGACTGTGTAGAGAAGATCATCATACCATAGAAATTTTGCATTTGACAATTCTGTAATGGCAGATTTGAAAACATATGGGCAACTCCTTCTATACTGAAACCAAAAATGTGTTTTTATGATGGGGAGCGGCTAGTGTGCCCCTCATGTCTTACTCCAGCAACACTTTCACTCTGAGCTGATACTTCCAGACTAACGACAATTAAACAAAATAAAACGATTAACAAAGTGGTATAATAATTGTCATCAGAAATAGGTTTGTAATGGAGAAAAAATTCCCTTCGTTTTGACAATGATTTCAGAACCCATAGCAAAATGAAAATAATGTAATTAAAAATGTTACCAATGTTGCTAAAATGGAGCTGAGCAGAGCCAAAGTAAAGGTGTTTCCTATGTCAGGTCAAGATCACCAGGGGCGTTCCTGGAGCTCTATTCAAATTATCATTCTTTGTTTTTATTTAGGTCCCCCAACTGATCCCTGATTTGTGTAACTGTACAGGATCTTTGAAATGTGAATGTTATCAGCACAGTTCCTGATATTTCCAATATCAGCAGCCTAGATGAATATAGGCCAGTAGCTCTCATCTGCATTCCAATAAAATGCTATTCACATTTGGTGAAGGTCATCTTAGTATTACAGATTAAGCCATTGTAGGAAATCTGCTTAGTCTGCAAACTGGAGTGTAGAAGTCACAGTGCTGTTCATCTTATATGATAGCTACCGTTTCCTTGACAAGACTGATACTTGTGTCAGGCCACTATTTTTGTATTTTTCTTCACATTTCAATGACATACATCCTTGCATGCTGCTTCTTAAATTGTGGAATATGGAGATTAATGCATATATTACACATTGGTTTAAAGATTTTCTCTTAACACACAATAACCACTTCCCTTAAACAATGACGTCAAACACAGATGCCTCTCAAACAGTGTGCTGACTCCTTTGCTGTTTGCTCTGTACACCAATGAAGAGAGATAGAACAATGAGCATTGTTTCACTGTTATGTATTTAAATGACACCACAGTGGGAGCTAGCACACGTCAGGGGTGATGAGAGCCAGCACATCCATCAGAAAGGCTGTTTAGATACACAAGAAAAAAAATCATTTACTGAGTAAACTTTAATTGTATAAAGTGGACAAGGGCATCATGTTGCCCTTCTATCATACCGTTTTACAGTTTATCATCACCCTCTAGGTTAACTGGTCTTACCAAAAAAAATATCAGGTTGCAATGCAGGCAGCAAATATTTTTAATTGTATGTGGTGGGCTAGAAAAATGTACAAGGGTCAATGCTGAAAAAGAAATAAAATATATTAACTGATTGTGCAGTAATGACCCATTTATTATTAGTAGATCAGAAGGACACGATAATAATAACAATAATTAATTACATTTATTCAGCACTTTTCTTTCCTTAGTTGGTGAAGAGGTAAGAAATAGTTAGCAAACTAGGGAAGGGGATGATTAAGAGGCTAGAATGACCATACCAAGGTGGGCTACATAGCCTACGCATAGGGAAACAACTGATTCTTTTCGAAAGATGTCCAGGAATGTTTTATGACCACAGAGAGTCAGGACCTTGAATTTATGTCTCATCTGAAGGACAGCACCATTTTTACAGCAGAGTGCTTCTGTCTCTGCAGTGGACATTGGGATTAACATACAAACCATAGTGTAAGCGGCCCCTGATGGCATCACCTTTAGCAGCAAAGCATTTCTCCCATCCAATTACTGGCTGGGCCTGAACAAGCTTGGGTTCAGGTGGATTACCTGTCCTGAAGTGAAGGTATTGTGGATTCTGGTTAACTTGTATCCATGACATGTACTAATATTTTTGGGGAAAAAACATACATAGTGTTAACAATAAAGGTGGAGCAAGTGAGATTTCAAATTCCATACTGTGACCTTGTTGGCGGTGCTGCAATAGCACATCTTGATTATTGACATTATTACTGGTTTGCACAACTCTGAAGAGCCAAACAGCGGAAAATGTCAAAGATCTCCAAGGATAAAGGTTCCCTGACATTAGAGAAATGCATTTTTTGTAAAATGAACAAATGCATTTGAAAAGCTAGAGCACAAAACTGGCTCAGGTGTGAAATAAATCCCTCACCAATATGTTGAACAGCTGCAATGCTTTGCAGTTCTTTCATCTGCAATTCTAATCTCCATGACAAGTGGGTTAATCTCATCAAAAATAATAATTCTGCAAACACAAAATGTAGAGCCACACATTTGAAAAGAATGCATTGCAATAAAAAGTTCACAGACTTATGGTTACCATTATCGATTTATACTAAAGTACTTCTATTATTAAAAATAAAACCTCAACCAATCACAGTTTATATTCACAAAAAAAGTAAAGAAAGAAAGAAAGAAAATTCTTTCTCGAAGGGGTTTATTCTTGAGATACATGTATTAATTATTATGTCCCACCTTCACCCCAGTGCTGGCACAATGCCTTGCCATCAGCTATAAATTGAACCACACTTGAGGTAGCTTGCTTGAGGGCTTACAAAATAGGCTTTAATTATTTAATTAGATGGATCAAAAAATACGAGTGAAGCAGCTGAACATCACAATGTCATACACTACAGGCAAAATAAGAGCCATTTAAAGATTACAAACTCTGGCTCTGATTTCTTGCATATTTACTCTTTAACTGTCTGCTATTAGCAAAATCTTCACCTGCAGTATTTAGAATTTCTGATGTGCACACTGCAGAGTAATTCACATATAGGAATTAATGCAGGAGAATGTCCAGAGGAAGTGAACAATTTATTAGCTTCACAGGGTCTCAGTTTTAACATACAAAAAGCTGGTTTTGTATTTTATTATAAGGCACCTGAGATGCAACATTACAAAAAAAAGAAAAAAAAAATCTAAAATATGAATGCTCATTTACAAAAGTATTCTTCACAATACCTGGCAATCTAAATTCACCATCACATAGATCTGTTCACAGAGTACTCTGTGATATTAATGTTTTACCACATAACAATCAAGTTAATTTACCTTGCAGTTTTCAGTTTGCTCATAATTGGCCTACTCTTCTTGTTTATTCAGATTATTTGAGTATCACTATTAAATTAAAAGCGCTATAAAGCACTTCCCCAAATGATTGTACTTTAACATCCTATTATAGTGCTGTACTGACCTCACATATATACATATAATATATATTATATATATACATTATCAACATTTTAGATCACTCACATTTTTCCATTCTTTTACAGAAATTTAAGCAGCTCAAACTGAGTGAATAACCTGAAATGGTGGAAAGGTAAGCCGGAAAAATGCTAGAGGTAAAAAAAAATGTATTTTTTTAAATTGCTGCTTTTCCACAGCAATGGGAAAGCCTTGAAAGTTCAAATCATTCCTACACCTTCTGAAGCATATTTTTGAGAATATTGATGTACATACATATACATACATAACCATAGATGTGTCCCTAAACCATTCCTGTGTTGTATTTGCTTGGTACTGAGTCAATGTCCTGTTGGATGGTGAACCTTTGGCCCAGAGTGCTGTAGAGCTGGTTTTCATTAATGAAATCTCTGTATTTTACTCCATTCAGCTTTCACCACTGCCAACATCATCCTTTATTATTAGAATGGTACAGCACAAATGATGAGCAGTGCCTGGTTTCCTCCAGATGTGACACTTAAAACTGAGGCCAAAGAATTCAATCGTGGTTTCATCAGACCAAACAAACTTGTTTTTTAAAGTCTGAGAGTTCATTAGGTTCTGTTTTTGCAAACTCCAAGTGGGCTTTCATGTATCTTTTATTGAGTAGAGGCTTCTGTCCTGCCACTTTGTCATAAAACTCAGATTGGTGGAGTGTTATAGAGATGGTTGTCCTTCTGGAAGTTTGTCCCATTTCCACATAGGTTCTCTGGAGTTCTGGTCGCCGCATGCACCAAGACCCTTCTCTCCGATTGCTCAATTTGGCCAGGAGTCTAGCTCCAACAAGAATTATAGTTACTGTATTATAGTAACTGTGGAGGGCACTATGTGCCTGGGAATCTCCAATGATGCAGAATTATTTTTATAGCATTCCCCCAGATCTGTGCCTCAACACAATCCTGCAGACAATTTCATCAACCTCATGGTTTGTTTTTTGTTCAACTGTGGGACTTTCTATAAAGAGATGTGTGCCTTTTCTAATGAGTGCAATCACTGAACTGACCACAGGTGGACTCCAAACAGGGTGCAGAAACATCTCAATGAAGATCAATAGAACGGGAAACATGAGTCAAATTTCAGGTGTCACAGCAAATGGTCTGAACACTTGTGTCAATATGATATGTTAGTTTTTAATTTAAATAAATTCTGGAGTATTGAGTGTTGCTAATGGAGGGAAAAATAATTTAAATGATTTTAGCTTAAGGCTGCAACATAAAATGTGAAAAGACTAAAAAGGTTTGAATACTTTCTGAATGCACTGTGTATGTATACATCATATAACATACAGTGTATAACACTATCAAATGTTATTTAAATATGTCAAAGAGCTGTAGTCATAAAAAAAATGCTTTACCAGAATGGCCAAAAGCATGGTTTCAATAGCTTAAGACAAATACTGTGAGAAAAAATAACAACAAAAAATAGCATTCTGGAATGGAATCAAGAGAAGGGCTTGTTTCTTTGACAGAAACAAACACATTTAATCTGAACATCCTACTTGCAGTTGTCAACTGACATGCCCTATAACAAAACCTTTTGATCAGAAAATTTGCATTTTAAAATAAGTTGGTCGGTAGAAGCTTCAGCGGTTTAAGGGAAAGATGTATAATGAACTGTAAGATGACAACATAAAAACATTTGCTAACTTAAATATTCCATTCTTGCTCTCACCTTATAAAAATACATTTAATGGTAATTTTGTGGCCAAGAGCACAGAAACTCTCCACCCAAAACACTCAAGCAGAAGAATGCCTTGGTAATTGCAGTTCATTGTTAAAATGACTGCCATGCACTATTCAGACAACTCAATAACTGTCATGAAGCACTCCGATATAATACGAGTAATGAAGATAACCAATTACCTTCTGAATGGCTTGCTTTGTTGAGATGTTTGGTTTGATTAATATACAGTAAAACAAAAATGAGCTGTGAGAGAAAATAAAACTTTGCCATATTATAGGAATCATGCTTGTATTATTGTAAATGTCTTCTTTTAATTCTCAAATGCATGTAACATCATAGATTGTCAAAGGACACTTTATTCCATAAACATGATACTAAATCTCTAAACCACTGGTGGGCAGCTGCACTGGCTCAGATTCAGTAGTGCAGTTACAGTAGGAATAATGCGGGAGTAAGAGGTGGCCATTGGAGGTACTCCTGGGTAAATGCCTCTAATTCTCAAAAGCAGAAACACTAATTAGGAACAACATTATCAAATGTACCTTATCTCATCATCTTTCACATGAGTACAAAATTAAATTATATATATATATATATATATATTATATACACATACATACATACATACATACTGTATTATTTGTGCCACTAAAAAGTAACAATTAAAGAGATTTTGATTTGATGCATTGGTTAGCATAGTTTCCTCGATGTCTCTTGGACTGGGAAGTTTAGCTGTTCTCACCATTTTCCTTTTCTATAAGTACTCTTGGTTCTTCTCTGATCATAAAAACACAGAAGCCAACTGCAGGAGAAGCCTGTCAGCTTGAGGCTGGAGGGCGGGGATTTTGAAAATCTGAGCTTGCCTTCAGCGATCAAAACAGTGACTTAAATGTGTGGGAGCTGGAAAAATTAATACAGCCTGTGCTGAGCTTTTGTGAGGTCATTACCTCAATTAAAAAGATAATAGAGGAATTGGGAGCGTCGGCCAAGGCACCTTTAAGGCAGGTGGAAGATTATTTACGCCGCTTCGGATGAGAGCTGCCACAGATGACAGATTCGGCGGGACAGGTACGTAAATCAGGTACCGTACATGAAGTTGGGACCCAGATTACAAGGGCAGCGCGATTATCTAGTATCGGCTGGCAAGTAATCTCAAGTCCCACAAGTGATTGGGGCGTGATGACCGAGTGTCCGGTGGAAGGAGCGGGACCATCAGAGCAGTGGGATAGTGCTAACTTCCAGGTTGTTCCAAACCTCAAGACATCGGCGCCAGTCTCACCCAAAAATAAAGGGGTGCAGACAGTAAAGGGTCTCTCTCTTACTCATAGGGAGACCCAAACTGTAAGCAAGCCCCAGAAAGAAAAGGAGAACCCGCAAGAAAAGCAGGGAACTCTTAACAAAGAGCGTGTCTGGAAGGGACACTCTCCGCGTGGGCAGGGAGACAGTCCGCCCTTAGCTGGCCAAAGAGCAACGCGTAAATTACCAGGTTGCTTCCAGTACCTCAGGGCGTTGCAATATGGGAGGCGGCTGTGTTATGAATACAATCGGCCGGGCCATTTATGGCGAGACTGTCCAGGGAGAACCGGAGAGGGCGTTATAAGAAAACAAAAGGGCCGTGTCTCCCCGTTCTCCTACTTCTGTTTTTCAGAAAGAAGCCATGGTCCGGTCAGAGCAGACAGTCCCTCCTGGGATAGGACTACCCTAGCGGGGCTGGCCGCCTTGCATCATGATGCTCAGCTGGAAGGGGAGTACTGTGATGGACGGCAGGCATTTCAGCCTGGCCGGGATGTCCCTCATCAGAGAAAAGGAAGAAAAGCAGCCTTTTCAGGACACTACATCCCCCAGGACACTAGATGGCAGCACCCCTCGACGGAAATGGTTCCCCGGATTCCCTCGGGGCAACATGGGACATGGAGTCTGTTTCTTCAGCCCTGTTGGATGCTGTGGGTGCCGCCAGGGGGAGCACACCAAGAACCCAGGGACTATTACTGTTATGCTAACATGGAAGTAATTCGGGGTCACGAGGACGGAAGCCCGCAGTACTTCCGGGACACTTGAAGAAGGATGATGTGGCGTTTGACCCGGAGAAGGAATACTTCCGGGTCATGGACTATAAAAAGCCTCTGGGAATACCAGCAGATAGAGCCAGAGTTGGGTGGTAGAGGATTGGAGCTGCTGGGAGTGGAGGATTTGTATTATTGTATTATTGATTATTGATTTATTATTGTGAATTGTGGAGTGTGCGGTGCTTTGTGCACTATAACTGCAGAAATTATAAAAGAAATTATTCTTGGTGTTTTAAAACGTGTGTCTTGGACGTCTGTCTGGTGGGTTTAATGGGGCAACAGAGCCTCTAGCGTCCACAAAGCTAAGACTGCCTAAAATGTAAAGGTAAAGTCATAAAAAGTACTGCAGCAACTCCAGCCAGACATGCTCTTCAGGTAGCTCAATGGGGCCGGAATACCATAGAGAAGCCAGATACAGTAATCCCTCGCTATATCGCGCTTCGCCTTTCGCGGCTTCACTCCATCGCGGATTTTATATGTAAGCATATTTAAATATATATCGCGGATTTTTCGCTGCTTCACGAGTTTCTGAGGACAATGGGTCTTTTAATTTCTGGTACATGCTTCCTCAGTTGGTTTGCCCAGTTGATTTCATACAAGGGACGCTATTGGCAGATGGCTGAGAAGCTACCCAACTTACTTTTCTTTATCTCTCTCTTGCGCTGACTATCTGTGATCCTGACGTAGGGGGTGTGAGCAGGGGGGCTGTTCGCACACCTAGACGATACGGACGCTCGTCTAAAAATGCTGAAAGATTATCTTCACGTTGCTACCTTCTGTGTGCAGCTTTTAAGTATGCTGCACGGTGCTTCGCATACTTAAAAGCTCAAAGGACACGTATTGATTTTTTTTATCTGTCTCTCTCTATCTCTCTCTCTCTCTCCCTGCTCCTGACGGAGGGGGTGTGAGCTGCCGCCTTCAACAGCTTTGTGCCGCGGTGCTTCGCATACTTACAAGCCAAACAGCCCTATTGATTTCTTTGCTCCTTTGAAGAGGAAGATATGTTTGCATTCTTTTAATTGTGAGACTGAACTGTCATCTCTGTCTTGTCATGGAGCACAGTTTAAACTTTTGAAAAAGAGACAAATGTTTGTTTGCAGTGTTTGAATAACGTTCCTGTCTCTCTACAACCTCCTGTGTTTCTGCGCAAATCTGTGACCCAAGCATGACAATATAAAAATAACCATATAAACATATGGTTTCTACTTCGCGGATTTTCTTATTTCGCGGGTGGCTCTGGAACGCAACCCCCGCGATGGAGGAGGGATTACTGTATACAGTAAAGCAGACCTCTTAGCAACATTTAAAAGGGGGTGCAGACACAGCACTTACAGAGCACTTTGGACATGTCTTCAGGCTGCTCAAGTCCATCAACCCAGAAGCAGGGCGCTCTGGCTATGGGGCGGTTCATGAAGTTGGGGATAGTGTGGGGTAATGGGCTTTCTATGGCTCCAGATGAACAAAGAGAAGTGAAGCTGGGCTGCGTGTATGAGTAGATAAAGGAAAAAAGCAGCTGTTAGCATGTGTCACGGCAGAAATGGTTCTGAAGTTGCCAAAAGGTCTTCACCAACAATTGGCGTAAATAGGCTAATTCCTTCATCCCGGTCTCTTTTATGTGGGAGCTTCGAAAAAATGTATTTTGTGAAACGATTCAGCCATTGTTATAAAATTTTCCAGACAAGAGCTGACAGGTGATATCACTGGTCTACAGTAGTACTGAGATGGTAAAATAACTCAAATTCCTAGAATTAATGTGGCAGCATGGACTAAACCATGCTTAGATAGGCCACCCTATAACCACAGCATTAATTCTAGAGGTATTGAGTCCTTCCTTCAGTACAGTATTAGACAAGGTGATTTTATTAGTCTGCTCTTTTCTGGCAATTTATAGAAAAACTAGTTCATTATTTCAAACTGTGATTTTTTTAAAGCTCCTACATGTACGTTTCACTATTAAAAAATAGAAAATCATAATTGTCCACCTTTAGGAAACAACTGGATGATAAATCTACAGCATTTTTTGCATTTTGTTAAAATGATGCACAAAAGGGCCACCAGTTCACATCTCCTTGCACATATGTTCACAGTACTGCTCAACCTAAACTTGTATTAGGAAGCACGCGCCAGACACAAGTATGGTACGTGACTTGTTCAAGCAATGCACATAAAGCAATTTTCAAAGCCCCTACTGTGCAAAGGTTAAGAATATTCAGAGCTGTATTACAGGGTCACTCTGGCATGAAGACTTTTAATCCCCACCTGATATACTAAATGAAGGAGCCCAAAAGGACTACGTGATTCAACAAGCAGTTAATAGCACATGTGTGCATGCACAGCTTCTGACAAAACCAGTTGGAAAGATGATTTCTAAAAGAAGAATTGAATTTACAGCCTTGATGTCTAGCAGCAGTTTACTGGACACCATGACATACAATCAAAGAAAGCTGAAAATTTTTGAATATTGACAGCTTTCTTATGTTTGCATGATATGAGTGACATTTCTTCTGAGCTGCTTTCAGGTAAGTACCTTACAATAAACATGATGACAAACCTGGGGGGTTGTACCTAATGAATATTTCTAGGTTCCTGTAAAAGAGACCCAAGCACTCTGCCTTTTGATCAGAGGTGTCAAACTCAGACCCTGGAGGGCAGCAGTGGCGGCAGGTTTTTATTCTGACAATTTAGTAACCAGTTACTGCTTCTAACTTAACCTGAATTTATTATGCACTTGTTTTTTTTTCTTAACAGGCTGCCAAACAATAAAAACATTTAAAGGAAACCAACAAGTGACCGGGTAAATCAGGAGCCTCAAACACTCCTGGAGGGCCACCATTTTCACTCCAGCCCATCTTGTATTTAGTTGCTAATGAAATCCGTTGTTTAATTTTATGGCTTGTTATCATTCTTATTCCAAAACTGATTTTCTTTTTTCTGCAATCACCACCCAAATACAATCAGACCTCCACTTTTTTCTTTACAAATATTTCGAGACAGATTTTGCGTGAAATACACGACTACAAATGGGATCAAAGTTAGAGGGTCATCCATTAGCTCGGTTTACATTTCATTATTGTTTGACTGCGTCTTAAAAAATAAATAAATAAAACAAGAAAAATGCAAGTCAGTCAAAGTTTGAGAAACACAGCATTGGTAATTGGCTGCTAGTGGAGAAAATGCCTGGAACAAATACTTGACTTTCTTACCTCTGCTTTAGGACATAATCTAGAGAAACACAACCAAGAATTAACCAGAGATTATTGCTTCAAAACATTTACAAGTTTAGAACTTCAATTAAAAACAATCAATTTAGTTGCTTTTCTTGAATTTAAAAAACAACAAGGGAATATATTTGCTGCTACTGACAAAGCTAATAATCTAAACTAGTAGAACAGGTCAAAATAGTTGTTTCATACACATGCAAAAACAATGAGGATTTTCTTTTACATTTCCATTAATGAGATCCTGACACCTTCCTGAAATGACTGCAATGTGCACAGCATGAAATTCTAAATCACAACAAGCCAAATAAACACAAGCAGCCTTCCCTAACAATCAAGTTGACACACGCTACATGAGTGTCAACTGCAAATTATTGTAGCCTGCCCTCTGTGTACAGCTCAATGAAGGGAGAACTGAACAATTTGGCTATAACTGGACCAAGAGAACAGATGTTTTGCTAAGTGATGATTTGAAGTGTAATAATACAGCTATAGCATTTCTTTGTCTAATAGACTGATCTATGCCTAAGACTTTTGAACAGTACTATATACTGTATATATATATATATATATATATATTACTATATAACCATATATTTATATTTATATAGTACAGAGCAAAAGTCTTAGGCACTTGTTTAAAAAAACGTAAAGTAGAAATGGCGAGGATTTACTGTGTTTATATGCATATTGAGTGGCTATCATATTATTAGAGAGACCTACTTGTCCTCAAAACAGAACAACCCAAATCGTTTTCAAAATATATTTCTACAATGGTGCCCAAAGTGCAGATCTCTACTTCTGATGGCTCATTTCATTGGATGCAATAGATGTTCCACTAAATTAAGACTTGCTGAATAAGGAGGCCAATGAATTATGTTCAATTTGCTTTTATAGTCTTAGAACCACTGTACTACTTTTAAGTCATGTTAAGTCAAGTAGCTTTTACTGTCATTTCAACCATATAACTGTACAGTTATTATAGTACATAGTGAAACGAAACAATGTTCCTCCAGGACCACAATGCTACCTAGAACCAAGGTTATTATAGTTTTGCCTTTTTATATTAGTTTTTATTTCTATATTTTTTTCTGACCTTACTTGGAAATTCAGTTTAGTTTTAGTTTTCCTTCACTGTGTATTTTTAGTTTTAGTTTAGTTTTTATTTCACAAAGACATTTCTATTTTATTTTTATATACAGTGCATCCGGAAAGTATTCACAGCGCATCACTTTTTCCACATTGTGTTATGTTACAGCCTCATTCCAAAATGGATTAAATTAATTTTTTTCCTCAGAATTCTACACACAACACCCCATAATGACAATGTGAAAAAAGTTACCTTGCAAATTTATTAAAAATAAAAAAAATTGAGAAAGCACATGTACATAAGTATTCACAGCCTTTGCCATGAAGCTCAAAATTGTGCTCAGGTGCATCCTGTTTCATAATATCAGGTATTTTGAGTTGTGAATATGAACTAAAAAAGACAAATTAATAAATATAGAATAAATACAAAAACCCATTAGTATGTTTAGTTTTTCATCACTTGTCAAACTCTCTACCTTTGTTTGTATCGCTTCGTTGTTAAACGATGTTTTTAAAGCAAAAGTGATTGGTCAGCAACAATATGCTGATCTTGTATGATGACAATGTCAGTCTCTCGATCAGCGGCGTTTTATTTTCAAAAATCGTGAGTGGTCTCCCCTCGACTTTCTTGTATACTCAGATATGGGGATGGATATCTGAGGAGTAAACCGCAAGACAATGATTATATTTTTATATTATGTACATTAAGGAACAATCACCAACAAATCAAATTAATAATATATTGAACAATTATTATAAAAGTAATGTTGAATAAATCGGACTCTGCAGCTTCATAAATAAAAAAAAAAATTGTATGTGTTCAGGTAAAGTACCATTTCCAGGTGATGGATTTGGCTCAAAAGTTAATACAGAACTACAATTGTGGTGTAATAACCACATGCCGAATTTTATCCATCTATCTAGATGCGTTTTTGAGTTATCGTGTTTACATACACACACAGACACACAATTCCAAAAAACAATATTTTTGGACTCTGGGAGGTCTATAAACATCAAGATTTTTTTCATCAAGAATTTTTTCATGATTACTATACTTTCTCTATACTTTGTATATAAGAAAGTAAAAATGATTTCTCCTGTGTGAAGTGGCAGGTGAATTGCTGTCAACAAAAAGCAGTCACCTGAGAAATAAACTGAAACATTACTCACTCGTGATTTTTCTGTCCACATGGTAAAGTTTTTGTTGAACAGCACATTCTGATTTCAGCCGTTTGAATTACATCTTGATATACAACAAACGCAAAGAAAGGCAGCACGCAATCACTTTCTATTTCCCACTCTTTACGCACCTGCACTCAGCTTCCTCTGTCACCGCAAATGCTGCGTGAACAGCCGCCCTTCATCACCAGCCACCGTTCACTGGATGAATATGTGTGGGGACGGCTTGTGGTGGATGACTTTCTGTTTTAGAGTTAAAACTTACAAGGGTTAAAGACTAACGGAAAGAATATTCATTCAAAAACGAAAACTAAAAATACTTTAGTAAATTATTATTTTATTTCAGTTTACGAAAATGTTATTTTAATAATAGTTTCAGTTTTGATTTTAGTTTTCATGAACTATAATAACCTTGCCTAGAACACAAGACTACAAAAAAACACTCATAACAATGTAAAGTGCATGTGTGCAAGCATATGCAAATATTACAAGATAATGAAAAGATAAACAATGATACGAACATGACAGTGCACCACCGGCTAATACACTTTTATGATATTTAAGGGTTCAAAACAGTAGCAGGTTGTGCCAAATATGACAATATCTTAAGAGAGAGAACAGATGTAAACATGACACTGGAAGTAAAAAGAAGGTAACCTTATAATAATAAATAGAATATGTATAAAGAAATGACCTAATTGATTAGGAAGGAAGACACAGTATATGTAATTACAACTTTACAAACTACAAATTACATAATGTGACAACTGAGATTAAGCAGGTCAGTCAATATTTTTCTAGTCTCCTGGTATTGCTGGGCTGCCAAATCCACTCCATACGAAGCTACCTAGAATTGCAAGTGTTGATATGCCTCTTCAGCACCACTGTTGTACTCGGTTGTTAGTGGACCCTTTAATCAATATCTACTTCCAACTGATGGTGGTGGAGTAGTCTTCAGACTTTTGCATGTGAACATTATAGCAGTGATGAGGTTCTTGATATCCTCATGCCTTTACAGTTGGTGTTCACTTCCACCTGCATCTGGAGTTTGGCCATTTTAGTTTACATTTAATTGTCACATGTGCAGATTACAGTGAATTTGCTTTTGGTATGTAAATACCTGTTTAAATAGGGGAGTCACCTAACGTGATGCTGTTGCTGACTAAGCAGTCAGTAATGGGGGTAAGGCAGGTATAACTAATAAAATAGCCACTCAGTATATAGTACATCATTACCTCTGACAGATCATTGCTATAAACATGACAAGATTCACAAGCAGTGGCTAGGCCTGTCAGTTCAGGTTTGAATGCTTATTTAAATTTTAGGCAATCTTAGCTTTTTGTAACCTTTAAATGGTTGGTTCATAATATAACCCCCTAAATTGTTGCAAATCCTTTCAAAGCGTATATTTCTTGAACAGTTCTAGTTCTAATTAAACAAGCTCAGGGTGAGTATGACAACTCAAAGCATAATAAGAATGTCACAATTAATTCATACCTAGTGGCAGAAACAGACAGATAACAAATGGCAATCAGAAAAAGAAGCCTGCTTTAGCATTAGTCATAAGGAAGATTATAGCACATTCAGGAAGTGTACAGTAGTTTGTTTATAAAAAAAACAGGTGTTGATGTTAAGGAAGATTACAAAGTATTTGATTTTGGCAATTTAGACTCTAAAAATCACAGTTTACTCTTCTGAATTAATGTAGATGTCATGATATTTCTATGACAGGCAGCTAAACTTTGACTAAGCCATCCTGTTACCATTCTCTGTTTGAACTGTAGCCAAGCAAAAACAAAAGTGCCATTTATTTTTAGTTCTATGAGATTTACTGCACTTTGCATGAAAAGTGTTACATTTTCCACATTACTGCATGTTACTACTGGAAAAGTATGAAAAAACCCAAATTTTAAAATGGTACAGTACTAGCATTTCAGAATTTTTCGCACTGGAACGTAAACATCAGCGTTCCTCTGAGCCTTCATAGACTCCCATTCCTCCTGTTTGAAGTTGTGCAAAAATATCTGTTATGTAGACTTAAAGAAATGAAAGTACATGCTTTGATGTAATCAGAAGTTAAACTCCCATTGCTGCAATGAACCCCAGACCTTTTTTCTTCAGTAAAATTAGGACTGCACTGGGAAACTCCAATTCCCTCAACACCAATGCTTCAACACAATCCAGAATTCACACTAATCAAGATAGAAGCAGAGTTATGTGATGGTCCAACACAACAGGGAGGATGGAATAAGATGAGGGAGAGGTGGGTGCTTATGGAGTTATTTGTTATTTGCTTCGTAACCATTTTGTTATTGGTACAGAAGTCCAAAAGCGGGCATTGATACAATACTCAAAACTTCTGTACTGATCCAAAACAAGTGTGTGTTATGAATGGATGCGGTGCTAGAAAAGTTCTGCCATCCCCCAGGAACAATCGCCAACAGAGGTCAGGACAAATGTCCAAGGAAAATGACATTTACATGGAAAGAAGAGTTCACAGCAGGGTAAAACATGGGTACACCACACTGAGTAAACATAATACAAACAATAAGGATTAGTGCTCTTTTGGTATGACTATACAAACATAATCCCTTACTGTTAACACAGGGCCTTCCATCACCCTAGACCCCATGTCTCAAGTCTTTTCTCCAGAACTCCATTTTTCTGTTCCCCTTCCTCCTCATCCTCCCAACTCTAGGCTCACTTGTCTCATGAACTAAAGGTCCTATTAAGGTTTTACCAGAGATTAAACTGAGTGGCACATCTCTGCAATAAGACAGTACTTCTAGGTCATCTGGAACATTATTAAAGTTGCAGATCCATCACTGTCGAGCTCCCTCCAGTGGCTCCTCATGTACAGTAACCACTATTGGGGTTGTCTGCCGGAACCACAAATCTCAGACAACGTCTGACTAATCCAGCACCATATATCTGCTGTCACCTATCAGGCTCAGATGCTTACTTAAAAGAGTTCTGATATAACTTGTGTATCTTAAACAGGGTGCCAAAAATCTTGCAGTTTACACTGCTATCTGTGCTTCCTTATACTTTATCTAAATGGTTTAACAAATCCTACTACTAATCAACTTCTCTGTAATACTGTTTAATTCAATTCAATTCAATTTTATTGTCCCAAGAGGGAAACTTGGCTTAAAAGAAAGTTTTACTAACACACCACAACCTAACATTAAAATCAAATGAACAAGCAACAAAGCCATCAAAATATAAACTTATTTAGAAGATTAATAGCAGCTGAAAAAGTATTTGAACTAGTTGCTTTATATCTTTGGAACCATGAACCTGATGGTAACAACTAAATTTAAGAATGTAGTGGGTGAGTCCTGTCTGACAAAATATACTCTGTTTTTGGTAACACTGGCTTGTTAAACAGGTATGTGAGATTAGACCATGGAGACCATGTTCTTTTTTTTGCTTCATTTTACAATTTAATTTATTCTGTTTCTATTGCTGACATTAGGATTTCCAAACCAGGCCAACAGAACAAAATTAAAGACTCGATGCAAGATTTACAGTATAACAGAGTAACATAATGGTAGGACTCCATCACCACTTCTTGGGGTGAGTGTCTAACAACTACCTGCACTAAATCCAACGATATATGCAAATGCTGTCCTAGAAAAATTGCCTTTTGCTGTTAAGCATGGCTCCATTATTCCAGCAATCCTGACTAGGATAAACACATTCCAAATGCAGATTGACAGATGATGCCTTAGTTGAATATGAACATTGGTACTAGATGATACAGTATCAGAAACCATGAATGAATGCCAAGAAATCCAGGCCAGGCTTTGGCCTTTGCTGTTGGTCTCGCATGTCTGGGGTATATTTCCTCAGTACTGTAATTTAAAAGAGCAAAACACCATGACCCAAACCTCATCAAAGTGTAATAGTCATGCTGTTTTGGAAACCACTAGCCAGGTGATACAAGCTGTGAACTGTTACAACATTCCAGTATCAAGATTGTGTTGCTCCAGCTCTCTAAACATCCGGCTTTTTACATTATCTCATGAACTGTAGGAGTCTCAAAATCAGAAGACCCACATCAGGTAAACGCTTTGATACACTATATTATTTCCTGAGCACTGTTCAAAGGCAGAATCCACTTCAGTGTGTGAGATAAAATAGTTGTAATAATTCTGGGGCATAGGGAAACAAGATAAACATAGCAGAAAATCTTAAATGCACCTTAAAAGAAAACCTGCCAAGTGTAACCCTGAGGTGACAGAAAATTGTACAGAGGTGATAATAGATTCAACACGTGAATGAGATGGGCTCCTCAGCTTTTGAGAGGATTACAGGATAGAATGGTGATTTTTGGCAGAGCAGTTGAATTTAAAATCCCTCAGATTACTCCTTCTTTTCTGCTTGATCTGGATTACTGGTAGAAAAGTAACTGCACTGCACAGTTTCAAATGAAGCAGATTGACTGAAAATACTGTATCTTCTGATAAATTGCAAAACCAATAAATATATAAATAAAATAAAAACATTTTAAGCATGTCATTAAGGATGAGAAACTTAGCTGTTCTTAAACGCACATTGGAATTCAAAATAAAAGCATGCAAGTAAGAATTCCACTGTGTGCTGTACGCATAACAATATTGCTACTAATACTATTGTTACTGCTTGTTTCATCCTTCTTTTCCTGGCCTAGTTTGATTCAAGGTTTCAAAAACCAGTCACTATGCCAGAGAAAGCTGGAATAATCTCTTGGTGGCTTGTCTGTCTGCTGCAGTACATAGTCATATATATGCTCAAAGGTTTGTTTAAAACTGTCAGTTAACTTAACACTCATACCTTTAATGCATTGAAAAGAAACTACAGAACTACCAAACAATTGGCCAAGGACAATAATCAATACCCAGACCAGGCCTGGATTTGAACCCAGGATTCTGGAGCTGTCAGGCTGTAGCCCTCACCAGTTTGCTACCATTCCAATGCAAAAGGTGAAGGTTTACTATACAGCATATTAAGTCAGACTACACACCTACAATAAACAAAGAATTTGCAATTCAGTGAATCGTAAAAACAGTTTAACTCGGGCATGGGGTTAAGATATCAGTCACACAGCATTCTTTCATAAAGGCACCAGCCAATCCTCATGGTTTCCAACCCGCTTGCCACTCTGCAAGTACACAGATGGCTGGCCTGTTAATCTGTCATACAAGCATAAGGCAGCTCTGTCATGGTGACTGATAATGACTGAGAGAACAGGAGATTCCTATCTTGCCCGTGAAATTGGAAGCGCATTTTAAACGGAGGTTTTCATGTTTCATTTGAAAGTACAGAAAATTTAGTCTTTATCAAATGAACCAGGAGCTGCAACTGACATGTCTCAACTGTGAGTTGCCTTTCTCATTTCTGCTTTCCCATATCACTGATTGTATCTGGAAAAGCACATTTAGTTGATCTGAATCCGAGCTGGGCAGGGAAAACTCCCATTGATATGAAAAGTCACATCATCCCACAGCATAACTGAATTAATGAGACAAAGAGGGTTTTCAGACATAGGAGACAGAGTTCTGATGAATCAAGGGACATAAATAATGTAGGAACTGTCCCTGTCCTGCAAGGGAATGCTGAATCGCAGCCAAATGGTTGTAGTAACAGAGATATAAGCATCTGTACAAGGTCATGCATGTTATATACCCATATTTATATAAGTATATGCTATATATACAGTACATATGTTTGAAATATCATGCTGTAAAATTAAAAATAGAAACGACAGATCTGATTGCATACCATAACTTAATAGTATCCCCCCTGGCAATTTTAGACAGACTCCTGCAGACTTGTTAGTAAAGACATGCAGCTTCTGGACTTTTTTTTTATATAAATGGCTCTATTTTAGTGATAGAGATGATTCAAGATAACCTCAGACTAGGAGTTATAGATGTAAATGCTCATCCATCAATCCATTTTTCAAAGCACTTAAAACAGCTGAAAAGGTTGGAGGAGTCCATGGATGCTTATGCTGTATGTGTGTGCAGTCCATTGCAGTGTACACAGCCACACTCATGTGCACTTGGCAAATTTGGAGCTGCCCATTCATCTAACCTGAACATCACTGGAATATGGGAAGCACATCCATATTTGATCAATTGTATTTGATCAGTTGTACAAGATCTGTACAGTGGTTTCACCACACTAGCCTTTTTCAGCTGCATGAAAGTGTATGCTAAATATCATGACAGGTAGAAATGGTAAATCTTTACGTAAGGTTTATCTTCCCAAGTGAATCTTCTAAACAATGGAGGAAAAGAAAGCTGTTTCCATAAATGACTTTCATAATTTTAACGTTGTTGATATATACAAATGTGCATCTTGAGTCAGGGTGTCCACATATACTGTAGAACTGTGCTATACTTGGGATGAAAGGAATATTGTATCTTAGTAGCAAAGAAACACCCAAAAAAGATGGGAAATGACACCACAAAACCCAATATGCAGATATGAAATAATTTTCTCTTTAATTCACTACATACACATGCAGCTCACTTGCTTGCAGGTTTATTTCCGAAAGCACCGCTTCAGGGTAAGTTAGCAGCGATAATTCATGTTTAATGTTGTGTCTCTGCTCAAGTAGCTCACACTGCCTTGATGAAACCGCTGCAGCTCACTGATAAAGTGATCACTGCATGGAACCCTATTAATCAAGCAGTGTAAATCAAAAAAAATAATTCACTAACGCATTAGCCGCCCACCCAACCTGCCAAACCCGAGAAGCTGGGACTTTGCCACTGTTCATGGTGCATTAGGATTTCTGTGCGACTTTCATTTAAGATGTTCTTATTTAGCTATGAGACTGAATGTTAGAATTGACAAAGCACAACTTGGAAATGAACTTTAAAATGAAAACATTGGTTATTACCAGTTTAGAAAAATATTCCATACACTATATAAATGGCAGGCATATTACATGGTTAACAAAGGAGTCCCAATCCAGTAAGACAACATCCAAACAGCTGCTCGTGCTACTCATCTGCTATAAATGTTCACAATTGTTCTATCACTCATTATTGCCCATGCAGAAATAAATAAAAAAATCTAAGGCTCAAAATTGTGAATAAAAAGAGGCCTTTCTTAGAGCTGTCGAATCTGTCAGCTTCTCTGTGATCCTTCTGGGCTTGAATACAGAGCTGCATTTGAGCTCTGACTGCTACCACTGTTCTTCCCGCACCTGTTTGCAAGCCGCCATCTCTTCCTGGTGTGATCTGAACACAATGTGCCGTCTTTGTTACCTATCCAGAATGTCGGTGGCCTGCTGCATACTGGCAGTGACCTCCAGTTCAGAAGCTTTGTAATGTAGACTTAGATTCTGGTAATACAGTAACAAAGCTTCTGTTTCAGGCATATTAGGAGAGAAAGCACCACTGATGTTGAAAACCTATAGATTATTTATGTTTTATGTTATTTATTATTCTTTGTTAAAGTTAGTTATGTTGCACCATGGGATATTTCTATAATTTAAAAATATAAAAGCTACCAAAAAATAATGATGATGAAACAGAAGTTAAATAAAAATCCGTTCCTGGACTTAACATAAAAATGGAGAAGAATAAGCAACAGAAGAATATAAAGGTAGAAAAGGATAGTTTATGTTTAGGCTTATTAACACCACATTACATATATTATTACAATATGAAATACCCAGCACTTGCCTTCTATTTTAAAAGAGGCATACACTATAAATCATAAAAACTAACCATTCTATAAGCACAAAAGTTTAATCTTACTGGTCTGTCGGTAATTAAACAGGGCTGGTTATTTTTATTTAAGGGGCAAAGAGAACAGAAGTGTATAGATATACAGAGTAGCAGTTGAATGGAAATAGAGATGGGATCATAAGATGATCATAAAAAATAAATAGGCAAGGTCATAACCGGTAAGAGAAGATTTATTAAACACAACCTAGGATGCAAAACAAAAATAATAAGTACAGAATCTTATATACAGTAATCCCTCCTCCATCGCGGGGGTTGCGTTCCAGAGCCACCCGCGAAATAAGAAAATCCGCGAAGTAGAAACCATATGTTTATATGGTTATTTTTATATTGTCATGCTTGGGTCACAGATTTGCGCAGAAACACAGGAGGTTGTAGAGAGACAGGAACGTTATTCAAACACTGCAAACAAACATTTGTCTCTTTTTCAAAAGTTTAAACTGTGCTCCATAACAAGACAGAGATGACAGTTCAGTCTCACAATTAAAAGAATGCAAACATATCTTCCTCTTCAAAGGAGCAAATAAATCAATATGGCTGTTTGGCTTGTAAGTATGCGAAGCACCGTGGCACAAAGCTGTTGAAGGCGGCAGCTCACACCCCCTCCGTCAGGAGCAGAGAGAGAGAGAGAGTTAGAGAGAGATAGAGAGAGACAGATTAAAAAATCAATACGTGCCCTTTGAGCTTTTAAGTATGCGAAGCACCGTGCAGCATACTTAAAAGCTGCACACAGAAGGTAGCAAAGTGAAGATAATCTTTCAGCATTTTTAGACGAGCGTCCGTATCGTCTAGGTGTGCAAACAGCCCCCCTGCTCACACCCCCTACGTCAGGATCACAGATAGTCAGCGCAAGAGAGAGAGAAAGAAAAGTAAGCTGGGTAGCTACTCAGCCATCTGCCAATAGCATCCCTTGTATGAAATCAACTGGGCAAACCAACTGAGGAAGCATGTACCAGAAATTAAAAGACCCATTGTCCTCAAAAACCCGCGAAGCAGCGAAAAATCCGCGATATATATTTAAATATGCTTACATATAAAATCCGCGATGGAGTGAAGCCGCGAAGGGCGAAGCGCGATATAGCGAGGGATTACTGTATAATGTGAGAAACTAAAAAGAGTGAAGAGGACCAAGCTAAAACATTAGAGGTAAATCGTAGTTGAGAAGCAGAAAAGAGATCAAAATTTGAGATTACTTTAAATGCTTAAACAAAAAATTCAAGGTATTCGGTTGTATCCACAAAATCAGATGATGAATGTTCTGTTCTGCTGGCTTATAAGTCATTGTGCTGATGATGTCACCTGGCAAACCGTGAACACAACCCTAATTATGGATATTTTGATATAGTGGTGCCAAAAACAAAAACAAGACATGGAAGGATGTATTTACTTTCAAACAGTAGAAGAAAAGTATCAGATTCAAAAGCCAATATGACGAACAGGATTCCTTGACCTCTAAATTCCCAAAATGATAATTCCATTATTTTTAGGAAGAAGAAAATATAAAAAAATTAAATAAACACCAGATCCTGAAAGAAGGCAGTTAGAAACTCCTCTAAGAATCTTAAACCACTGAAGTAAGAATATCTAATCACCAAATCCACAACATTAACCTTAGATCAAAGTTGATAGTTGAAACACAAAAAAGTAACATTAACACATTCTCCAAAATGTTTTACAATTTATTTGCACTCTTTGAAAACCAGGAAGTGCCCAATGCCAACCTTAATAGAATTGCATGGATAATGTCACATGCTATGCATTCCTGCTCATCCCTGGGTAGCAACAGTACACAAAAGATCCACAAAATATGGCATCATAGTAAGATGTGAAATTATTTTATCAATCACTTTAAAAATTAAATTAAATGTTAGTCTTGGGTTCTCCAGCATGCAAAAAAGGATCATAAAGGATGCAAAACAATGAGTTAAGAAAACCTTTTAAAAACAAACCAGGTCATAACATTTACCTTGTATATTCCATAAATAAATTAAAGCTAAGATTAATTTATTTATCAGTTTGAAAATATAAGGCATGGTTGATCCTAAGGTTGGAACATGGGGCATGCTTAACACATCTCATGCACAATTCTTCACATACACTCCTGTCCCAATATAATTCAGTAACATCTTTTCTGTGTTTTTTCCAGCACCTGTGTCTGTCCTCTCGTTAAGGATGAAGGTCATAATGGTGCACTGTGTTCAAGAGAGTGTTTAATGTATAACTTAACCATACTTGTCTTAAGCTATAGAATTTTAGGTTTCTCAAATATAATTTGTTGTTTACTCTGGATCTCATCTGTTCAACTTGGTTTTCCCACTTCAAATGATCTTTAATTCAAACTGCTTTAAAAGTATTTAAAAGATAATATCACCTCAAGCCAATGTCACTTTACCACCAAATGAGTAGAGTTTCTTATTTCAGTGGAGAAGGATATATTCTGGAGAATATATGTTTACAAGGATAACTAGCTCAGAATCATTATTCATTCAGTACAGTTTTCAAATTTATATTAAAGATATGGATTAAGATTAGGAAACAGTCTGTCCTGTGGCTTTGATCACATCAATTAAATATTTAAAAGAATCTTGCAGTTTAGGAATGGAGGGCACTATTGATGACTGTTAGAATTACAATAGGGTCTAATCTTGTCCACTGGGCTACTTCTCAAATCAGTTTTAGCCAAGGGGATAGACAGGAATGATACCTAACCATTTGCCTTCTACCAGATATAAAATTTAAAATCCAAGAGAGAAGGACATAATCCCTAGGTCAATAAGACAGGTAACAGAAACATCACGGTCAACCTAATCAAAAACCTTGGTGATGTATGTAACTACTGTACTATAGGTATCTTTTGCTGTACTTAAAACTTTATGAAGACAATCAAAAAGAATAACAAAAGAATCATAAGTTAACCTTGTTTTTCCAACAGCCATATTATTTGAGCTCTATACTATTATTAATACCCTGACATGTCCATTCACCCACAGAACTTTCTGCTACTTCAGTCAACAGTGATGTAGGAAATGTTGGCCTAAGTTCCTCAAAATAAGGGGCAATGAGTCTAATGGACAGAAATAACAAAGTCGTCTTTCCACTGCTGTAGAACCACTTCTGCATGAAAGGAAGTGTTAAGAATTTCAGATACAGAAGAACTGGAAATTAACTTAAGGTCTTACTAGAAATAAAGGCACAGCCATGAGCTTTTCCAGGGCTGACCAATGGCAATTTATACAGTACATCCCCACATCAACGCTTGGTGGTTTACCAGGGGCTGGAAGGTAAGAAGGTAATTGGGTTAAATCCAAATGAAGTAAAGACTGCAAAACACCTGCAAATCTAACATTAATTGCTTCAGCAATGCCAATGTTGTAATCTCCAATGGTTCTAATTTGGGGTATTAGAACATTCCTTCTTAGCACTGCTTATTCCATGATCATAGATTACCTTCTCTAAATTGTTTCACCCCTGACTGACATTAAACTTTTGGGCCCATCTTATTTCCATCTGATATGATCTTATTTCCATGATATTTTCAAGTCCCAGAAATCTTATTATTACTGAATTCCTTCTGCTTGAGTGTAACAGAAGAATATGTTTAATTTGAGAAGACATCCAACACTTACCTGTTGGGTGAAATTTTAATGGGTCAATAGACATCTAAAACTGTAGTAATGAATGAATAAAAAAAGTCACCTGGGTTATCTGGAAGACAACAGGAGAAGTATCTATAGTGTCTACCATGCCACACTGACCTCAATCAACCCACCTGAGTAGGTGAAATGTTGAAGAACAAAGGGCCAATGGTTGGGATGCTTGGTATGAGACAACTCTAATTTTGAAAGCCCACTGGATGCCACTACTTAGTGTTGTGTTTATGTGACTCATGTGTTCCACTAGGCTGCTGTATAAATGTTTGTGCAGTAGTTAACGGAGTAGTTACTTTCTGTTCATGATACAGCAACTGCATCCTCTTTTGCTTTCCTACATTACTCATGTAGTTATGAAAAAAATCCCATAGACTAGCATTACAGAAGAGAGATAAAAATGAAGTATTTTTAATTTGTTTCTGGGTTTCAAATAAAAATAACGTAAGAGATTATAGGACCCTCCAAGAAAAGTGTTACTTTGATTTGTTTCTTGATAAAGCCTGCTGTGTTCAGGTGATGTGTACTTAATTAGTTGCAACTCTACAGAACATGACGTAATATCGAACTACATCATCCCAAGGCAAATTTTTCCTTCCAACGAGTCTCCCATAGGCTTTGTTCAAACAAAAAGCAAACCCTAAGGCCACAAGCCAATACTTTTTGCAGCTTTTTAAAAAATTAAACTTAAATATATTTAATGCTTAAGCACATACACTTACCAGTCTACAAATAAAATAGTCCCAAATCCCTTCCAGAGTACACCTTACCAAAATTAATAGAAGTGCAAAACTTAGAACTGATCCAGACTACCATCACCCAACAGTCTCAACTGAAGACCAGTAAAAGCAAAGAGAGTCAAATGTAGCAAGGCTCAGACAGAAACTACTTCTGACACTCTGACACTGGCTGTTAAATTACATCAATGTGTGCTTTCTTTATCCATTGCATTTCAAACCTATTCTTTTTATAAGCATTTCAAAGTAAAATCTCAAAAAGAAAATGACATAATACAAGAAATATAGAAAAGTGTTTTATGACTGACCAACTGTTAGTAAAGGTTGGTGGTCAAAAATTAAACTTTTGATTTTTCTCCCAATCAGCCTTTTATTTCTAAACCTACTCAGTGAACAAAGTATTATGAATACCTGCTTATCCATGCAATTATCTAATCAGCCAATCATGTGGTAGCACACAATATACACAATCCTATAGATACAGGTTAGGAACTTCAGTTAATGTTCCCATCATCAAACACCACAGTGGGGAAAAATGTGATTGTTGGTGTCAGATGGGCTGGTTTGATTATTTCTGTTACTGCTGAGTTCTTGGGATTTTCACACATAACACTCTTATAGAGTTTACTCAGAATGGCACAAAAACATGAAGTAGGCAGCACCATAGCAGACACAAACAGTTTGTTGAGAGAGGTCAGAGGAGAATAGCCAGACTGGTGTGAGCTCACAATGAGGTTACAGTAACTCAGCTAATCTTTCAGTACCTGTGGTGAGCAGAAAAGCAACTCAGAATGCACAACACATCAAACCTTGAGGAGGATGAACTACAACAGCAGAAGACCATATCAGATTCCACTACTGTTAGCCAAGAACAAATAGCTAAGGCTGCAGTGTGCACAGGCTCACCAATACTGGACAGCTGAAGACTGGAAAAAGCATAGTCTAGTCTGATGAATATCAATTTCCGCTGAAGATTGTAGGTCAGGATTTCCTGCATAAAGATTGCAGGTCAGGATTTGGTGCCCAGAACATAAACCCCTGCACCCAGCCTGCCTTGTGTCAACAACCCAGGCTGGTGGTGGATTGATTTGCTTTATTGCCACACAATCATTGCTTGAATGCCACAGCCTATTTGAGTATTGTTGCTGACCATGTGATTCCCTTCATACTCAATATTTACATATCTTCTAATGGCTATTGCTAGCATGATAACGGACAATGTCACCAAGTAAATGTTAAACTGGTTTCAAGAACTTGACATCGATTTCAGTGTTCTTCAGTGGCTTTCCAGGTCTCTGGATTTTAATCCAATAAAACACCTTTGGGATGTGGTGGAACAGGAGATTCATAGCATGAATGTGCAGCTGAAAAATCTGCAGGAACTGCATGATACAATCATGTCAACAAGGACCAGAATCAGAAAGGAATGTTTCCACCTTCTTGTGGAATCCATCTTGTTAAGCTGTTTTGATAGCAAGAACTATGCACTACCCAAGTATTAGAACAGTGATAGATAGATAGATAGATAGATAGATACTTTATTAATCCCATGGGGAAATTCACATAGTGGTCCCAATAATTAACTCAGTGAGAGTACTGTATTTGATTTAGTGTCAGAGTTCAAGTCTATTTTATAAATCTTGAGGAACAGCAAAACCATCACTGAAAAAGAAACCAGACTTCCAATGGTCACATTCACACGCCCACCTATGGCCAATTAAATACTGAGAACAAAATTAAAATGCACATTTTAGTTATGGGGAGGAAATGTGGAGTTTCTGAAGAAGTCATATACAGGCACAGGGAAAGCAAGTCCATACAAGACAGTGAGTGACCAGAGTAGAATTTTAACCCAGCACCTTTCGGGGTGTAGTAAAGTTAACCACAGCGGTACCATCCATTCCAATTTCAACATCATTCAAGTAATTTATTAATTATTCCAAATATTAGAATTTGGACCTCAACAAAAAAAGTTGACTTTATATTGAAACAAACAACTGACTAAAAAGATGTTGCTGGTTCAAAGAAAAACTGAGAACTTTATGTGACTTTTGGAAACAATATGTTCTTAAAATAGAGCACAAGCAAAGAATATTAAAGCTTCGCGCAGACTAAACTTGACATCTTCACATAACCCACTTGCTTTCTGTTCCTGTTATGTACTTAAATACTGAAAGTCTAGATTTCTTCAATTCATTTGCCAAACCTGAGTGAAGGGTTTCTTCTTTCTAAATAAAACTGTTTGCATTTGCTTTATCATAGCTGCATCGTTTAATATTTAAAGAGAAAGAGCATCAAGAAAATAAAATAGAATTGCTGCCAGATACATATTGTAATATCTAATTACTTAGGGTGCAAAACTCACTAAAGACTAAAATAAGAAAAAAAAGATGTGTCAACTGAAGGGAAGAAAGGGGTTCCAAATCAGTGCTTCTCTTATCAGGCTGTAATAAAACACTAACAAGAAATTAAGTTCAAAACACTCCAAAATTGTGTTTTAAAACATGACAGGGGAATGTTTTAGAACAGATGCACCATTAGCTGTGCTTGAAGGAAATGGACTCTCCTGCAGAGGATTTTACAATTTGTACATGAATAGTGCACCAAGGCAGATGTAAAACTGCCAGAACTGATCTGGTTCACAATAAAATTCTAATTGCTACAAAGAAAATTATGTTTTTATCAGATGAATTTGACCCAGTTCAGTTTGCAAAATATATGATCAAGTAGATGGTATTGACTATATGGCAATGCATTATAACCAACGTCTCAATAAATGCCATGAACATATATGATAACTACAGTACATTATTATGGCTGTTTGCTCTTAAAATATGTTTTCGTCTGAATTTACCAGGGGAGAAAAAGTTTAAAGTAGGTCTGTGATCTGATGTAATGTAAATAACAAATGCAAACCTTTAAGCACATACTGCTGAGAAAAAGGAAGCTCCAGTACACAGTGTAACCACTCACTAGAGCTAAGTAAGCCAAGGAATTTTGCTAGTGGCTGGCTTTCACATGTACAAAGTCAACTGGAATAAATAAGCACCGCCAATGGGCATGTGACTGCCCCGTATTTTGGATCCTAACATTTCCCTCTGTGTATTTATGACACACCCATAAAGTAATGTTTAGATTTAGAAATGTTGCTTTGAACATCAGTGGATGGCTTACTCTTATTGCATACACACTGAATTTCACCTAGGACAAAGGTTTTATTTTTAAACAATGTCTTACTGTGTCCACCTTTTTGTGTGACTGACAAAACCTATTGGATGTTGTACCCCTCTTTGAGATTTTCACATCAGTCAGTGAGGGTCTTCATGTCAATCAATTTTTATTTTAGGTACAGACAAAAATCCCATTCACAGAAGGAGCTGCACACCTGCATTATTACCCACCAGTGTACTGCCTGTAATTTTCATGGAAAAGCTAATTTGTTTCCTTGCTCTAGAATTTTATTTATATATTAAGTCCCAATACCACACAGAAAGACAATATTTTGACTCAATAACCCATAAAAACAAAGTGAAAACATATTTTCAGTAAGCTTTGAAAATTTATTAAAAATCAGAAACAATCTCTTACTCTTGAAAGTATTCAGACCCTTTGCTATGGCATTCCAAATGTTGGTTTGTGCATCTTATTTGCTATAATTATCCTCAGATGTGTTTAGATTTTGAATAAAGACCATATGTGGCAAACAGAATTGACTGGACATCATTTCAAAAGGCACAAACTTGTCTATAATGTCCCACAATTCACACTGAATGTCAGGAGAAAAAACAAGCCATGAAGTCTAAGGAATTCTCTGTAGACCTTTGTGATAGAATAGTGGAGAGGCAAAGATAAGGGCAAGGGCATAAATTGTTTCTAAAACTTTGCGTTTTCCCTGCAGCACACTGGCCTCAATAATGAGGTTCGGAACCACTAGGACTACTCCTAGAGTTGCCTGTGAGGCAAAACTGAGTAACCAGGCAACAAGGACTTTGGTTAGGGAGATGACCACAAACCCAATGGTCACTCTAACAGAGCTTCAGCATGTTCTCTGCTGAGATGAGAGAACCTGTCAGAAGGACAGCCATGTTAACAGTACTCCATCAGTCAGGCGCATATGAATGCCTGCTTAAGAGTTCACCATATGACAGTTTAAGGGACTATAAGAACATGTGGGAAAAGATATTCTGGTTTGATGAGACAGAAATTTGAACTTATTGGGCAGAACTCCATGCACTACTCATCACCTGCTTGTTACCATCCTCACAGTGAATCATAGCGATGGCAGCATCATGCCATGGGGGGTGCTTCTTAGTGCCAAGGACAAGGAGACTAGTCAGACTTGAGGGAAGGATGAATGAAGCCAAATGCAGAGAGGTATTTGAAGAAAACCTGCTTTATAGTGAACATTACCTCTAACTGGGGTGACAGCTCACTTTCCAGCATGACAATAAACCAGAGCATATGGCCAAGACAACAAGTCTCTCACTGTGTTTGAGTGGCCCAGATAAAACCTAGACTTAAACTCATAGGACATCTGTAGAGAGACCTGAAGATGGCAGTTTATAGACACTTCTCATCCAATCTAATGGAGTTTGAGATGATCTGCCAGGAAGATTGGGATCAACTACCCAAATCTAGGCTTTCCCAAGCAGACTCAAAGCTGGAATTGCTGCTATAGGGGCTCCCAGTATTGAACTAAGGGTATGAACACTTACATCAATGAGAGATTTCAGTTTTTGACTTTTAATACATTTGCAAACTTTTCTAAAAACATATTTTTACTTGTCATTATGGGTTATTGAGTGTAGGCTGATGGACAAAAATGGCAAATGTATCCACTTAAAATTAAATCTATAACACAATAAGGTGTGTAGAAAGTGAAGAGGTCTGAATACTTTCTATATCCACTATATGTTGGTGATATTTACTATAATGTGAAGCACCATTTTAATTCTAGCAACCAGCAATACTGCTCATATAGGTTTATAGAAATAATCTTAACAGCATTTTAGAAGCATTCTGATGCCTAAATCTTCCAATTTTCAACGTTTTCCATAACTGCTCCAGTATGAAATGTAAATCATACAAGTACTGTAGGTATAAAAATGCAGATTCTGAAGTCTAAGTATGCAGTGTTTAACATAAAAACTACTATGGACTTAACAAGCAAAGTTAATCCAATTTCAAAGGAGTCTAATCTAGGTGAATGAATAATTCACATTGTTTGGATGACAGCTATGATGCAAAGCAAATCTCTTTCCCCTCAAAACAGCACTTTTTCCAAATTACAAGCACTTCATGTACCAAAGAATTTCAAGGGTCACTGCTTTGCCCTGTTTCCAGCTAGGACCCAGAGTGCTGGTACTTGAGAAGGCAAACGATGAAATGTTATGTTATACAAAGCCCCTGGGACACAGCCTGCTTTATGCTGTCAGTGTGAGGTAAATGCTGGAACAGAGTGATACACTGGGAATCAACGCACTGCAAAAGGAGACCACCGAGATTAAAGTGCCTGTGTGGCACAAAAAAGTGAGACTGAGACAAAACCTGACAATAAAATGCAGCTTCTGGTTAGAAAAGGAGTAAATGGTGGAGGTGGGTTTGAGAAATATAGCCAATAATAATTATAATAAAAAAAACTATACTGAAAGAAAACAATTATTAAAGCAATATATTCTCTAATTAAAAATGCAATGCAAGGGAATACACACAGAATCAAATCAATAAAAATAAAAACATATATTAATACACTAAGTTGAAGACAAACATGCTAAAATGTTTCTATACTTCTGTCTTTATTCTTATGTGTTATAAATGCCCTGTATTTTGCCCTGATGTAACAATAATCATCATAATAATGCTTTACATTTCTTTAGTGCTTTTCTCACTATTTAAAAAGCATCAGTGAGTGGGGAGCCACAGTATATGTTTTATCAAAATTATTATTTTTTTTAATATTTGAGTATTTTTTTTCACTGCACTCACTTTCCAGTGGATCCATCATGTTAGAATGTGAATTAGCTATTACCCAGAAAGCTGTGGCACTTACGCTGTGAGTTTTCTTGCTAGTTCCTATCCACAAGTCAAAGTTTCTGGAGAGACAACAACAATTCAATTCAGTTTGTTTATATATAGCACTCGTCACTGAATACAGGTGTAGAGCACCATGACAAGTTCTCAGATAAAATACAAATTTAATAGACAGATAGATAGATACGATAGATAGATAGATAGATAGATAGATAGATAGATAGATAGATAGATAGATAGATAGATAGATAGATAGATAGATACTTTATTAATCCCAATGGGAAATTCACATAGACCATTTCAAAAACAACCTGTATGAATTTAATAAACACATGTTATTTTTATCAGTGTCTGAATTTCTTAATCATAATATAAAACATTTAGGCATTTTTTTTGTGATAAATAATAATCACTAATTACCAGTAAACAGAATTTACAGCTCACTACTCACTTGGCATAAGTGCTACTTTTTAAATTAAGCATAAAATGATTAAGCATTTCTGAAAATAAAAAAAATCAAAAGTAATTTTAAAATGCAGAATTAGTTGCTGCAGACATTTTTTTATAATTTAATTACAGAAGCTACTTGGTTATCCTCTGGCTTGAGCACTGAAGTGTTTCCATTAGCAATAACCACATTTAACACAAGTAGAAAAGCAAATGGTTATTCTCTCCAAGTACAACAGTAAAGTCACCATAACAGTCAAAATTATTTAATATGGAGGTAAGCAGTGGTAGAGTGGCCAGCCTTAACACCTGTGCTGCTCTAAAAAGTGAGCAGAGCGCCATTAGCGGTGTGTGTGTGTGTGTTTATGTGTGTGAAGTGACCTAACATTTTCTTGGTGGAACACTACGAGGATACAGTTTCTGTTCTAACACTAGGTTAGGGTTAGTGCTTTGCTGGTCAAATAAAAGTGAGTGACCAATGAATCCCAAATTGTTATGTATATGTGGGGTGTCCATCTAGTCTCAATCCAGACATGAGGCATGCACTGGAGATGCATTTTAGGTATAAATGTAATCCAGCTAAATTATACATGGATATAACTGATAGATTAAATGCACTTTAAAGGGGGTCTGTAAGAAAACTTACAGTCACTGTGAACTACTGTAGATATAACATGTTTTGAATACTTATTAAGCAGGAGCTTTAAAAAGGTACACGGCCAGATCAACAGGCTTTAAATCTGACACCCCTACTGCTGCTTGATTTGTAAGTTTTTTACTGCTATTTTATAATTATGTGACTACCCTGGATGTTTGCTGGGGCCCTCTACAGAGTCATGGTCCCCTGGTTGAGAACCACAGCTTCATTTTAACATCACTCATATGAGGGTGTATTTACACTAGGCACGTTTGTTCCGTATTGTGCCCAAGTGCAATTGTCGTCCATCCCGGCCATGCTTTCGTCATGACCATATGACTTCTTGAAAAGCCAAAACAAGATCTCAACACAGTGTGACAGCATGCATGTCAAAATGATTTTACTTATTTTGTGGTTGCTTTGGAGTCGTGCAGGGCAGGATAACACTCTACCCTCTTACAGATTTATTGAATGTGCATCGCAGCATTTTGTTGTTAATCATGCTGCATGTTCAAGAAGATTTTTACAGTGACAACTGATGGAATTTGCAGCTTTTCTTGCTAACTACAATTCATGTTCATGTGTAAGGTGAGAATAAAAACCTGTTTTTAACTCAAATGATATTGAATGAAATGAGAATTGCACTATCTGACTATTGCATTGACATCATGTCTGATTTCCGTTTAGCAATCACACTGTTCCCGAATGCTACTGAAACGTGCTCTGGCCCACCACTTCCAAGCTGGCCAGGACACAGTATGGTTGGCCCGGCACAGAGCAATCATACTAGTCAAACGAACTAGACATTTTGGGTTTACAAGTGGACAAATGTGATCAGGGACAGAACTAAGTGCCAGTGTAAATACACCCTTAAATTAAAGTGGGGCCACACATTGGTGCAGTGGTAGAGCTGCTGCCTTGCAACAATGAGACCCTGATTACTTCCTGAGTTATCCCTGAATGGATTTGGCATGTTCTCCTCAGTTCCTCAGGTTACTAAAGCTTTGTCTCAGAGTACAAAGACATGCAAGTTAGGTGGACTGGTGTTCCTAAACTGGCTTTTACTTTCTGCGTGTATTCACCCCACAATGGACTGGCGCCCTGTCCTGGGGATGTTCTTGACTTGTGCTCGTAGAGTGCTAGGATAGGTTGCAGCATCCCAGTGTCCCTCACTTGGATGTGAGGGTTAAGGAAGTGGATGGATGAACAAATTTAAAATGAGCTTCACATTCTGAATGAATTCCTCCTTTACCACCACTAATCGTTTTGTGGTTGCTCATTAGTTTGGCAATTTAAATTGCAACCAGTTTAATAACAAACATTAAAATTATATATAAAGTTGTCATTAGAGACAACTGCTTATGAATAAATACTACAGAAGTAACTTTTCTTGTGTATGTTTTGGTAATGCTGCTCACCCTCACATTTAATTATTTCTCACTATGATCTGTAAGCATAAAAGATATGAACCAGCAGTTAAAGTCTGATGCTTTTTCCTTCCATGAAAATTTTCCAAGAATTTATCATTCCCTCTCAAAAAAATAATTAGCAGGATTCAAGCTTTATAAATATTATCACATCTCACACTTAGACCTAGGGACAGTTTTTGAAATATATTGTAGGCACAGCCCAATACTTCACAATCCTCAAACCATTTTAACACATAAACACAAATATAAAATGCATATATATTTAAATATTTTAATAAAGCAACACAGAAACCTCTCATCTCATCATTAAGTCTACAATGAGTGGGAAAGCAGATGCATTATTCAGAACTGGAGTCATGTCTTTTTTGTACTGATGATATCAACTGAAGTAGTTTGGACAAAAACGTTAGCCCATGCAAAAATGTCAAGCACAAGCATAGATAAGGACAAAATACTGCAGTGGGTTCAAGAAAAGCAAAAGGAAACAGAAAGGGGCAATGCAATTGTGGCAGCTAAAGGGTCTTTTGAAAGGCTCAGTGTAAACCCAAGAATGAAGAAGAAAAGGACAAAAGTGGTGATCTCCATGACAAAGATGCTTATGAGGCACCATAAGGAAACAACAGCATTAGCCAACTACTATGCAGACAGTAGGCATCTACTTTATCTCCTCACCACTACCCCAGACTGCAACCACTCCACACAAGAATTCCACACAGTTGTACCAAAAGAAGTCCCCAACACCCACCCCATGCCTGTCATAACATCAATCCCTCCCTAGAAACAGCCCCTTGTTACTCAACATTTGCACATGCTCATCACACTTTTTAATTTAATTCTTTTAACATGCTGTTCAGCCAGAATTAAACACAACATTTGAAATCAGTAAATATCTGCTAGCTTGTTTTTGTCAGTTGTATGAAGCACTTGCAAAGCTGCTCTCACTTTAGGGGTAAGAAGAAACAGAAAACAAATTGGGTAAAAAAAAATACGATGAAAGATCAGTGGTAAAAATGACGCATTGGGTAACAGAGTAATTGTGTTTTCGGGTTATAATCTCATCTTGGAAGGTCAATAGCATAAGGCTTCCCACTTAGACACTTGAATACAGTACTTTAAACCAAAACGGTCTGGTGGCATGACCTGAAATTGAGTTTTTGTTGTTGTAAAGAAGTAAATTCTGATTTTAAAGCACATCATTTAGCAATCTTACATATTCTTGATCAACAACAGAAATCTCAGATTAACTGTGAGATCCTGTAAGTCTGAATTTGTTTTTATGTAAACATGAGATGATTTGTCCTCTTCTTACAAAATGCCTTGAGTGATACCCAACGTGCTCCCACAGATATCTATCTAGACATATCAGTCTCAACTAAAAGATAGTTTGGAAAAACAAATCTTATAAATTCATCATTGTCCAGCAATAATAGATCGAGTCTCCACAGGAAAGTTGTATTAGAGTGGCGTAATTATTTGAGCTCTAAAATAGGAGCAGCATAGTTGGAGAAAGAGTTTTTAATAGGATTCGAGAAAGGGAAGTAAGCTCTTATTAATAATTAAAAAAGAAAGTAGATAATATGTACTGGCGAGAGTAAAAAATACTATCTCAGAATAATAATATAGTGCAGTGGATAAACTGAGATAATGGCCACATTTAGATATTGCGGCTGCAGAAGGTGAAGACCAGGGTTCATTACACAGAAAATATCTCCAAATCTATCAGATAGCCTCAGACCTAAAATCGCTCTAAACTCCTTGGCAGCATTTTTAGAGTAACACAAGATGGGGTAACATTATATATGGAAAAATCTGTTTTGGCATTCTGTACTGAATTGCTTCCACAAAGACCTATCTTGCTTACTGGGATTTTCTGAAATTAATCTCCCATAGCTCAATAGGAAAATGATATCTTATATTAGCTTAGAATGGGAAAAAAAATGAAATTCTCCCTCTAAAGAATGGTTATGGAATTTTTTCAGAATTTGGCAAGAACTCCTTATTATAAAATAGCTTGCTAGGTTTATGCTTGACCTGTTTTAACAGATATGAGAAACCACTTTGGGCTTCATTTGTCATAAAGCTCTCTGATGTGGGTAGTGTGCTTTTGTATGTGTTCTTTAGTAAAAATTAAAAAGTCAGGAGTTTTGGCACCTCATTAAAGCAGGGTTAACAACTTTTTTTTGCAAATAAATGTTAAGTTGAATACATATTTAACTGAATAAATTAATGTAAAATCATTAATAACTACCTGTCATTAACAAACCATTCAGTCAGTGACTTGGTATGAAGACTGACCCCCAATGTTTAAACATGGCACTGAGATAAATGCTTGTCTATCTATTATAAAAAGAAATCCTGTCCTGGAAAGCAAAAAGCAAGTCTACGATGCCTGATCTTCTCAGAAGACATTTTAAAGACCCGCGAGACCAAAGACACGCCCTACTTACAATCTATCAAATAGGACAATAGGCAGCAAAACATTTAGTCTTGTGAAGGATTTGAGCACACACAGATCCAGGGCTCTCAGTACATATAAAGCGTATAAGGACAGTATGTTATAAATTAAATGTCGACATCTAAGCGAAGAAGAAAGCAGCGCGGAGAAAAGAGACTCAAATGCGTTGGACAGAAAAAAGAGCAAAAAAGAATAATCAAGGTGCAAATTCAGAAAATAAGGAAAGTAATTATCAGCCTGGAACAAGTGGAATTGAAAAAAAAGCACGTCCAATCCAGCTAAGAGTTAAAAGACAATGAGTAAAAGACAAAGTAGAACTTCATAAAGACGTTTACAAACGTTGGCGCTAAACACATGCAGAGCAGGTTAGAGACTATGAAACCAGGGAAATTAGAAAGCCTCAAAAAAAAAAAAAAAAAAAAAAAACGGCGCTATACACATGTGGAGAAAGTTAAAGGATATGAAAGTAGGAAAATTAGAAAATATAAAAAAAGAAAGTAAAGATCGCAGTAGCGCAAACAAACAAACTGCCTCATTTAACTATGCACCAGTCTAACTTTGGTTTTGCACAATAATCACTACACTATTGCACCTTAACACTTAATTCTACTTTATTCACATAATTTTACTTATTTATTATGTTCTACTATACTGTTATCTTTCGATCTATGACTTTTTGTTAATCTAACTGATATTCTTCTAACTTTGCACAGTTTTTGATAAGCGGATCAGGATGCATTTCACTGTGTGTTGTCCTGTATAACTATGCATGTGACAAATAAAGAATCTTGAGAATTTCAAAAACGGAGTTTACCGCACATGCATTTATTGGTTACTTTGTTAATGTATATATATTTATCTGTTTGTTTATTTAAAAAGCTAAATTTACCCCAGGAGTCAAAAACGCTCTCTCTAGCCTTGTACAAAAACCTAAAGAAAAGCTGGGGTATCACCTTGGTAGCCCCATGTACTTTTGGAACTGTGAGAGGAAAATAGCACGACTTTACAGACAGGAGTCCAATGCAGAACTCTACTTACTAATTTACTTTGTAAAAAAAAATATTAACTGCTGATGATTTAGATTGTTTGGTCTGTGCTGAAATTCCAAACAGAGAAACCTATCCTGACCTCATTAAAAAGATTCAGCATATTGGGACTCACAAGATTATAAAAATTGTTTTTGCAGAATTTCTGAAATAAAAGTGAAACTTTTGTTGGCAAGTGAAGTGAGCAGGGGGCAAAGCCCCCTAGTGCTTACTTAAAATTGTTATGAATTATCACAAGATACTCCCAGTTTTTCAAGCAAATAACTCTAAACTAAAGACACATTTGCATGGAGATAATACATAATCATGGTGTTCACAAGCATCTCATATACCCCTTAGTAAGTAACAGAACTGCAGAAAAATAACATAAACCTTATACAGAATTTATTTTTCTTAGTAAACTGAGGTAATACGTAAAGATTAAATCATTCACTATATAATAAGTAAGTCTCACACAATGAGATGAACTGTAATGTTTATTGGTATGCCCTCTCAAAAGTCCAAGCTTGCGTCTTAGTTGTGTGAAGTTGTAATGGTGGAGTAGCAGACTGCTTCCCAAAGTGAAGTACAATGGTAACTCTGTATACCCTCACATCATTACTGTAGTTGTGAAGGCCTGGAAAGAACTCTGAAAACCTGGCCCAAAGGGCACTGACTGGTAAAGTCAGCATTGGGCTAATCTCATCCATAATGGATAATTAAGGATACAGACAAAAATACAAAGCCTCTGCCTCAACTATGTAAATACACAGAGGTAAGGATGAAGAAGAGTTTATTGAAATGGGATAGTTGGGGTGGCACAGAGGTTAAGGTTTTTGACTTCAAACTCTGAGACTGTGAGATCAAATCCTGCTAATGACAATGTGTGCTACAATTAAAAAAAACAATAAAGGAAATTTAACCATTTGTATCTAAAATGTTTTAAGTTGCCCTGGGTAAAGGCAGCAGCCAAAAAATAAGTAATAATGTTAATAGTATAGCTAACAAAGATGTATCTTTGAAGAAAGAGGTAACTCCTCAGACAAAGGTTTTAATTTATCAATGAACATGCCCTACTCTCACCTCACCATGATAAAAAGAATAAAATTGGACTTAGAAGTAAATGAATTGAGGTTTGAGGGTTATTCTCCTTGACCAGGGTTAGGAATTCAACTTTCTCAGAGTAGAGCTGCTACTCCTGTAGACTGACAGGACCTAGGAATTGACGCAGATCATACATCTAGTAACAATGGCCCCATATACCATCCACAAGATATGTGCCACCTGGGACGTTCTAGGGTACTCTTATCTGTTGCTTGGTCTGGACTCAGTTGGGAATTAAACCAAAAGGAGATGAAAACTATTGCTGAGGATGGGGGGAGTCTGCTCTGACCCTTAATTTGACGCATCTGCATATCTTATTAAGAAAACACATCAAAAATAAGATGAGACATTTTTAGACAATGAAATAGAGAACAGTTCTCATAATGCATTAATGGAGCATAGCCAATGAACTTTTAAAATGTAATGTTATGAATCAATTCTGTATATTGGTTTGTAGCGCTCCATTATTCTTGGGAGTTCTAACCATTTAGAATAATTGACATAGAGTTCAAACCATGAAAGTCAGTCTTTTTTTTAGAAAATGTCAGCATAACTGAAAAAATCAAATGTTAATGGCTTAATAACTAAACTTGAATTTAACATTAACAGATACTTTTGATGTTAAGAAATTGAGGTGAATAGATGATGTCAAAAAACTGAAATCAATATTACTAGTTCATGGTAGATATCAAATAATAAAAAAAACAAATTACTGGAGAAAGGAACATCAGTACTGAACTTCAGCAGTGATAGGTTCAATAACAGAAAAGTGAAAAATATTTTTTATAGAGACAACTTTTTTATTTTAAATGGACTTAAGTTGTGGAAAATCAGCATATTATTTGTGAAAACATAAGAACTTACTTCTTTTGCTAGATATGTGCACTGCAGCATTATGCAGCTGTAACAGAGTTTATGCTGAGGTTGACTGAGATTCAAGAAAACACTGAATGACCTAAAGCCAATAAGTACTGTACATTGCACTAAAGAAATTCAGCCATTATCGTTAAGATATCCTGTGATATTAATCTAAATGCAGCCATACAGGAAATCACACAGCTGCAGTGAAAGTGGAGTATAGAAAAAGTTGCCAGCATTACCTTTATTACATTGGGGAATGTACACACACAGCATATTACTGGAAAAGAGGCCACACTAAATCGTATGCGGTATTGTCATTTTATTTCAGTAGAATTGGTTATGCACAAAATGCTCTCTGGCTGCATGCTTAAGGCTTTCTCAAAGAAGGGATCTTCAGCTAACCAGCAACCTGATAATTCATATTTGTAAAGTGTTTTCAAAAATTGATAGTTTTCATAAAAAGTAAAAAATGAAAACCTCAAATGACTAATAAGATAAACGCAGATTAGTTAAAAGTGAATACATTTAGAAACACAAGTTGAGATGGCTACTTTATCTAGTAAGCACATAACATTTCATTTATAGGAATAAAGCATGAAACAGGCCATTATTAAAGGTTCACATCCAATACATTTAAAAGCTAGTACAGAGTGATGTAAAAGATTCAACATTATAATTATGTTTCCTACATGCAATTAAAACTGTTTTCTTCAGACTTCAGAGTCCCTCAGATAAGTTCATTTATGCAAAGAACCAAGAGCAGGAGACCCTTTAAATTGTAATTCTAACTTTACACTTGAAAAAAACATGCAGTAACATTACATAAATTTGTTTTATAGTTGATGGAGGAAAGATAGCTAAAATGCAAAACACTGGTCATATCATGTATGATCACTTAAATATTTAATTTTATGCAACTGTTTTACACAGCTCTACCACCACTAAAAATGAATGGCGAATTCTCAGGCCCATGAATACAACATTTGGAATCTCCTTTACATGTACAAACCTTAAAGCCAGATAACATGCTGATAGGCCATACGGCCTGTTGTTTTTCATGGTTTTAGCTGCTGCCTCACAAATCCAGCATTCTGTACCCAGCTGCTGCCTGTGTGAAGTCTACACAACCTCCTTGTGACTCGGTAGGTTTTTTCTAAGGACTCTGCTTTCCTCCTACATCCCAAAGACATGCTGGTTAAGTTATGCATGTTGTCTGTGCAATGGAGAGTGGTGCTCAGTTTCTATATGGTTTCTTTCTTAAGCCGAAAACTGAAAGTATAGACTTCAGCTTGTTATGAACCACAACTGGATTAATCAGGGTTGAAAATGTTGCGTTGAAATTGATATTTACATAATGAATTTAGACATGCAAGGTAGCCACACAATACTTTAAAAGCCTCAAATGTGTCACCAGCACATCAAAGCAAAATGTAACATTTCAAGTCAGAGGTGGAAACTTTATTGAACCTGAGGTAGTGGGTGAGGGAGGTGTCCTTTCTTTGGGAATTGACTCTTTGGACACATACACACACGCACACTAACCCACATACTTAAACACAGTCCCAAGCCACTAGGGCTGCATTTCAGCACTGATGTCCAAATTTGATTCGATTCTGACTCATAATGCCCTGATTTCATTCAATATTGATTTTTTACTTGACTAAATTATTGTGCACTGATATATTTAAAGTGGTAGATTTTTTTTTTAGAAATTTTTTAACCATACATAGAGAAAATTAATATAATGTGACAAGTTTCAGTAACACTTTATTTGAAGGGTGTCTATATAGTGACTTCATAAAATATGAATAAGCATGGAATAACATTTAAGAAGAAATACTTGTGTAATGAACACATAATTGTATAATGTTAACTCAGTATTTGGAAGATGTGGAACAAAATACCGTTGCTCTTAAAAAATAATTCACAGCACTGCACTCATTAAAAATTTACAATAATTTAACAAACATATGTACTGCAATATCACAGTCCACACATATTATGAGTGGCTCCTTGTTTTAATACAATGCAATGGAATCTATATAAAACATCTATATAAATATTGCTTCTTAAATAATGTTATTCATGTGTTATGAATCTCCATGTAGACACCTTTCAACTAAACTGTTAGCCATATTTATTCCCCTACTGGACATTTAAAATAATCTTGAATTAGTCAAAATTAAAAGATAAAGCGGGAAGACTCATGTCTTTCTTTAACCCTACAAGTTACACGTATCTTCAGTTCCTCACTTGCAGCAGTCACATTCATGAGTCTCAAAAATGTGTCCTGACAGTCCTCAGACAAAAAGGAAGCATTTTAAAATGAGGATCTAGAGCTGATGCTTGTTGACAGCAGCACTGAATGAATGGAACAAAAAAGAAAAAGAACCAGCTATCGTGACTGATAATGCAGCGATTATGGAACTACTTCAAGTTGGATGCTTTGAGCACACACTCACTTTTGTATCACACGCTGCTCTTTGCTGAGTAAGGCGCGTTGTGGGGTCACTTGACTTTATAGATAAAAACTGCTATAAATTCTGTTATTTTTTTGGGCATGAGGCAATTTAAACAGAAATTTGGAGCTAAACTCCGTCTCCAGTGTAAATTGTTTAACTGGGTGTCAACTGAGACAATAATGGGTGAAGTTGGGATAAGTGATTTCTCAAATTTGCTGAGTTACAATAATAATGATCTTCTGAGCTGCACATTGCTGGTATTTTTCTGGCATTATGTGTAAACTTTTTAGAATTTCAAAGATTGACAAACAAGGTCTAGGAAAGGGAGATTGGATTTCAACAAAACAGATGCATGTGTACTACACAGCTGGAGAGCTTTCAGGTCTTCATTTAACGTACAAGTTTCAAATATTAATATATCATGGAGGTGGTGGAGTGGTTTTGGGAAGCCTTTTGCCTGTAAGATGATGAACTGATTTTTCAAAGACAACTAAAAGATCCCGATAGATAGATAGATAGATAGATAGATAGATAGATAGATAGATAGATAGATAGATAGATAGATAGATAGATAGATAGATAGATAGATAGATAGATAGATAGATAGATAGATAGATAGATAGATAGATAGATAGATAGATAGATAGATAGATAGATAGATAGATAGATAGATAGATAGATAGATAGATAGATAGATAGATAGATAGATAGATAGATAGATAGATAGATAGATAGATAGATAGATAGATAGATAGATAGATAGATAGATAGATAGATAGATAGATAGATAGATAGATAGATAGATAGATAGATAGATAGATAGATAGATAGATAGATAGATAGATAGATAGATAGATAGATAGATAGATAGATAGATACTTTATTAATCCCAAAGGGGAAATTCACATACTCCAGCACCAGCATACTGATAAAGAACATTATTAAATTAAAGAGTGATAACAATGCAGGTATACAGACAGACAATAACTTTGTATAATTTTAACATTTATCCCCCCGGGTGGAATTGAAGAGTCACATAGTGTGGGGGAGGAACAATCTCCTCAGTCTGTCAGTGGAGCAGGACATTGACAGCAGTCTGTCGCTGAAGCTGCTCCTCTGTCTGGAGATGATACTGTTGTTTAGTGGATGCAGTGGATTCTCCATGATTGACAGGAGCCTGCTGAGCGCCCGTCGCTCTGCCACGGATGTCAAACTGTCCAGCTCCGTGCCTACAATAGAGCCTGCCTTCCTCACCAGTTTGTCCAGGCGTGAGGCGTCCCTCTTCTTTATGCTACTTCCCCAGCACACCACCGCGTAGAAGAGGGCACTCACCACAACCGTCTGATAGAACATCTGCAGCATTTTACTGCAGATGTTGAAGGATGCCAGCCTTCTAAGGAAGTATAGTCGGCTCTGTCCTTTCTTACACAGAGCATCAGTATTGGCAGTCCAGTCCAATTTATCATCCAGCTGCACTCCCAGGTATTTATAGGTTTGCACCCTCTGCACACAGTCACCTCTGATGATCATGGGGTCCATGAGGGGCCTGGTCCTCCTAAAATCCACCACCAGCTCCTTGGTTTTGCTGGTGTTCAGTTGTAGGTGGTTTGAGTCGCACCATTTAACAAAGTCCTTGATTATGTTCCTATACTCCTCTTCCTGCCCATTCCTGATGCAGCCCACGATAGCAGTGTCGTCAGCAAACTTTTGCATGTGGCAGGACTCCAAGTTGTATTGGAAGTCCGATGTATATAGGCTGAACAGGACCGGAGAAAGTACAGTCCCCTGCGGTGCTCCTGTGTTGCTGACCACAATGTTAGACCTGCAGTTCCCGAGACGCACATACTGAGGTCTGTCTGAAAGATAGTCCACGATCCATGCCACCAGGTATGAATCTACTCCCATCTCTGTCAGCTTGTCCTTAAGGAGCATAGGTTGGATGGTGTTGAAGGCGCTAGAGAAGTCTAGAAACATAATTCTTACAGCACCACTGCCTCTGTCCAAGTGGGAGAGGGATCGGTGTAGCATGTAGATGATGGCATCCTCCGCTCCCACCTTCTCCTGGTATGTGAACTGCAGAGGGTTGAGGGCGTGGCGGACCTGTGGCCTTAGGTGGTGAAGCAGCAGCTGCTTCATGGTCTTCATCACATGTGACGTCAGAGCGACAGGCCAGAAATCGTTCAGCTCACTAGAACGTGATATCTTTGGGACGGGGGTGATGCAAGATGTTTTCCAAAGCCTCGGACTCTCCCCTGTTCCAGGCTCAGGTTGAAGATGCACTGTAGAGGACAATAGATTCTAGCATAAGCTAGCATGTTCACTGCAGTAACTCTAGATCCTAAAGCAGCCGTGATTATTGTACATCACCCATTCCTTTAAAACACTGATGAACTATCTCAACTTTAGTGAAGGGCAAATTAAAAAAAAATCATGAATGATTTTGAGGATAGGTAGGGTGCTTTTTAATTATTTTATCTAACATTTCAATAATTTCCAAGCTTTCGCAAAGAATCAAACTGACTGCATTGCCCAAATGTTGTGTCGTTTCTACCTATATGCACAGCATGGGCCATTGCCTTTTTCATAGAGGACAGGATAATGAGCTTTGTTTTTTTTAGCACTTTTTCATTTGGCTAGATGCAATTTTTAAAGAACTACTGAAACATGCCTCTTACGTCGTGTTAGCTTTGGTTTTAGTTGCACTTAACCTCTGTGCAATATAGCGCCATCAGCTGATGTAGAATACAGCTATATTTGAAATAAATGTGATGGAATATTTTTGTCACATTGATTTGACCGTATTATAGTAGGGTGAATAACCTGAATATTAGGAACTGTTCTCCCACTTAGCATCAAACATCTGTTTCTACTTAAATAAATCCACATAAAACTTAGTTGAAATACTCAAAGACTGCCATGGCCTAATGGGCACTTTTGAATAAAAAAACAGCCAACTCTAGGAAGAGTCCTGGGGCCTCATGCATAACACCGTGCGTAGAATTCGCACTATAACATGACGTAAGCACAAAAGCCGAAATGTGCTTACGCACAGAAAAATCCAGATGCAGGAATCTGTGCGTACGCAAACTTCCACATTCTTCAGCTACATAAATCCCAATCAGTGTGAAAAGTAACGCTCGTGCACGCGCCTGCTGTCCCGCCCCAACTCCTCCCAGAATTATGTCTCTTTGAATATGCAAAGCAATATAAATAGCCCTTAAGCTCAGTGTTCTGTGAAAAGACAATGGGAAAACCAAGAGGGAAAATGGAAGAATTTCAGCGAATACCAAGTGTTGGCAAGGAAAAACGTACTATTTGTTGGTTTAAACAAGAAAAGCCAAGCAAAATGACACCTTTTATTGGCTAACTAAAAAGATTACAATATGCAAGCTTTCGAGGCAACTTGGGCCCCTTCTTCAGGCAAGATGTAAATTGGTAGATTGGTTTAAACAGTGATATAAACAACAAAAGGAAGCTAATCGACTGACATAGCGTGTCGGAGAAACTTGAAAGCTCAAGTTCACAAAGTCGCACAGTGCCCGAAATAAAAAAGAAGTTGTCAGATATCAAAGTCGCCGTGAAAAGGAGAGACGTAGCCCACCATCTGAGTGTCATATGAAAGCTTATTAGGGTACAGAGAAAAAAAAGGCACACAGTGGGGGAAAAAGCACGAAATGTCAACTTCGAAATTTCCACTTTAATTACGTAGTTTATTTTGTCATTAAAGTAGATCATCATAAACTTTATCTTAAAATCGTTTAATTAACCAGTTTCTCAAATCACATCGTAATTAAAGTAGCACGTTAAATGCTTTGTTTTGTATGTGTTCTTCTATGTGCTCTACAGTATGTGTGTGAATCACTACGTGCTTCTTAAACCGGCTTTCTCATCCTCCGACAGGACACAGAATCCATTACATTCGTGATATTACAGCTCTCTGAATAACTAAAATACTGAGATGTATACGTGATATCATTTTCATGATGATAGGAGTTAAAGCACGGTATTAAACATGGGAACACGGTGGCACAGTGATTGTGCGCGACCTTCGATGAAATAATTTATTGCAGCAGTACTCAGGGGCGGATCTAGGCGGCTCTGGGAAGAGAAAGAATTGGTGGTCCCTTCGCCCGCCAATGTCAATATGGTATCTTATGCACGGCGGATGGCCATGTCCGTTGCGGACACTGCATAGCCGCCTCATGCTCATGACACAAGCGTTTAACTTTTGCCGAAATTTGCCGCTGCGTTTTTAGCTGTGTCGTTATTTTCTCTGTTTTATATTCAATATATATTGGCATGGCGGTCCCTGGGATTTGGCGGCCCTGTGCAGGTGCACAGTTTGCACATGCCTAAGGCCGCCCCTGCAGTACTGTCTCTTTCAAACGTACTAACCTCCAATTCCTGTCCTTCCTTTTCTTTCTCCAAGTAACTGATCGTCACACAATCGGCTCAGTAATAGACATTAAGCCATCTGTAAGCTTATAACGCCGATTCTTCAAAACTTTTAAGGAACATTGAAATATCTTCGTAGTACATGTTTAATTATTCTATCGTTCACGCCTGTCCCAGTGAAGCATACAGTGCTTTTATCTGTATAATATAATACACATATTTTGCTGCATTTCATCTTAAAAATGATATTGTCATCATATGTAAATGTGTGCTTTATAAAGTGGTTCAGGTTGTGCAATATTATAACTGTAGTGCAAGTTTACAGTGAGGTGATTGTACTTATAAGTCCAAACAGTTCTACAAGGAGCAGTTGATGGACTGATTGAGTGCGTTTAGAGCTCTTGAGATGTAACTCTTTCTGAACCGCGAGGTCCAAAGGAAAGGTTTGAAGCGTTTGCCGTGTGAGAAGTAGTTCAAATAGGAAGCATGGCTGAGGCAGCGTGTGCTTGATGCTGTATACCGATAATTCTCTTTCCGATCAGCTGCTCTGAGTGGTGCAGTGAGAGTAATATGGAAAAAGATGATCCGCTGTGGCAACCCCCAATGGGAGCAGCTGAAAGAAGAAGAAGAAGGTGCAGTGAGAGTAACAATGTTAAAGCAGTTATGGTATTTGGAATAGTTTGACCATTCAGTGGAGCATTAAATCGTTACTGGTTAATTACAATCAGATGCATTAAACTAAAACAATATGCGGTTAATTTCAGTGTATTTATAAAGCTGTGTCTGGGACGTGGATCTGAAAAAGAAAGATAAACCACACAGTAACAGTAGCACTGCTTTGACGCTGGGTGCCACCAGTCTGCAAAACCGAGCAGAGAACTTGCATATGACAGGGTATGAGGTACCGTGGAAATGTGCGTGGCTTTATGCCAAGTTTAGGTTTTATACATCGCAATTTGAACGTGGAAACATTCTTACACAACATTTCTGTGCGTACGCACCATTTATACATGAGGCCCCTGGTCTTTCCAAACTTCTTTCATGTCCCAATTATTAAGGCCACTGTGCTCCATTTAACACTCAAAGCTTTAGAAATGGTTGTATGCCTTTACCGTGATCTTTGCCATGAGAATTCCTTAGACTTCATGGCTTGGTTTATGCCCAGACATGCAATGTGAATTGTGGTACCATTTATACACAGGTGTGAGCCTTTCTAAATGATGTCCAGTCAATTTAGTTTACCACAGGTGGACTCCATTCAAGTTCTATAACATCTCAAGGAGAAATAAAGCAAACAGGATGCACCTTACCACAAACTGGAGTGCCAAAGCAAAGGGTCTGAATACTGAATAAATTTGCAAACCTTTCTGAAAACATTTATTCAGTTTTCCATTATGGGTTATTCATAGTATGGTGCTGGGCAAAAATGACAAATTTATGCATTTAAAATGAAGTCTATAAGACAATAAAGTGTACAGAAAGTGAAGGGGTCTCAATATTTGCTGGATCCACTTCTGTCTCACTATACTTGTCCCTCTTTCTAAATCTAACTTACAGCAATTAGAGCTACTGAATAGACACTCATACCCTGTTGGTCAAATGGGAAAAGCTTAGCAATTGTTACAAACTGTTACTGACCCTTCCGGCCACTTCTGCCACTAGTACATCACCAAGTTAATATTCATGCTCACTGAATGAGATATGATTCAACTGGTAGTTGACAGTTGGTCTACATGGTCAGAATTGTAACTATGAACATTTTAATTGACTGTATACTACCAGGAATGCTATTATCTTACATTTTTATTTTCATCTCTTCCACTGTCAACTGGAACTACCTGTTATTTTTCATAACATGATTTGATATTGCATGACTATACTTAAGTTAATCACAACTAATTTCTGTTTTATGATTTATTTAACTTGATATGTGTGTTTATGTATATACATGCATGGTGTTGTAAGTTTCTACGATCTTACTACAGTTGTAAATACATGCAAATGCTCTAAGCTTCTACTCAGCGAGCTGCAATTTAAATATTAAAACTGAATCAGTTTAGTATCATCAACCATGCCCATACTGTCTGTAGTGTGAAAAATATTGAATAAGGAAAGTCATCTCTGCACATGTAGAGCAGCCAGTCATCTATGAATTATGTGAATGGAAGGAAAATGGTAAACAGCATCAAAGAGAACAAGATGACACATCAGGAAGACCAATCTAAACGTCAAATATTTTGCAGACAAACTGATTATAGTATAAGCCAGGGGACTGAAGAACAGTGATTTTCTCAAAAGACAGACAAGCATTACTGCCAAAGAGGGAGCAAGCAAGGTCTTCCATGAGCTACCCTGGAATTTAAATAAAAAAGGACTACTTTGACTTGGCAACATGAAAAATTATTTCCAATAGACATGCATAGAATAAAAGAATCATATGCCTATTAACAATATATACCATGCCAGCAAGCTGACAGAAAACTCCAAATTGTTGTTGGCATGACATTCATTTACATTCACCTCATGAATGGCCTCATGAATACCTGGGGATTCCCCAAATGAATATTCAATTTGAAATGGAAAAATACTTTCATTGTGTTTCATTGAGCACCTGTCATCACTTACTTTCGTCAAATTCAAATGCTTTTTTTTAAATGGGGTACAAAGCTCCTTTTATATACGTGTATATGTCTGTCTTTTGGGTACATCAATTGCTTGCTAGAATTAACTAGAATTCAATTAGATAAAATATATAAAGGTTGTGGCTGTTAAACAGTGTTTTACCATTATTTTAGATTTTTAGATTTAATTATAGATTATGATTATAATGTAAAATATAATAAAAACAGTATTATAACTACTGTAACTAGGAAGGTGAACAATAAAATTTACCAGAGTCATAAAACAACTGCTCTTGAGATTCTGCCGAGTCACTTCCTTGATGTGAAAACCTTGCAGTCCACAAGGAAAGGTCATATGTTAAACGTAAGGCGAAAACTCCACTCAAAATGCAGATAACTGTCAAGCATGCAGTTTCAGGAATGTGACTACTTGGCCCAGCTTGCAAGAACCAAGTTAAAGGAAACTCAGATGGAAGCATGGATTTGGGTGTATCAGAGGTAACCTGTCTATCAGTACCCACCACAGTCAGTAAGTCACTGACACGGAAGAAGAACAGTGACGTCAATCTGGTTCTACTTACTAACACACCTATCTACAGGGAGTAAAGGTACAGATGGGAACACTAGCAAAGGTTTTTGTTGAATGGTGCAAACTGCATCACCTGCAGCTCAACATCAATAAAACTAAAGAAATAATTGTAGACTTCAGCAGAATCAAGCCCACTCTGCCCCGGCTCATTGATGGTGAGGACAATAAGTACCTCAGGGTGCATCTGAATGACAGGCTGGAGTGGAGTACCAACACAAAGGCTGTATATGTGAGGGGTTAGAGTCGCCTCTATTTCCTGAGGAGGCTGAGGTTGTTTGGTATACCGTATCTAGGCTATTCTTACATTTTCTACCAGTCCTTAGAGGCAAGTGTAATTTGCAGTGCAGTAGTGTACTAGGGAAATAGCGTTAGTGCAGGTGATGATAACAGACCAAATAAACTGATTAGAAAGGTTGGTTCAATCTTGGGAGTCGGGCTGGACTCACTGGAGGAGTGGTAAAACAGAGCTTACTCGGGAAACTACTTACTGTCCTGGACAATGATACTAATCCCCTTTATGAGGTTTTGGCTAAACAAAGGTGCAACTTCAGTAAAGACTTAGACAACTACGTTAATCCAAAAAGCACCACGTGAGGTTGATTCTACCTTTAACCATCAGGCTCTATAATGAGTCACCTCATAGCTGAGATGGTCTTGTTCCCTGTGTGCTGAATTGTGCTGAGCTGATCTATTCAACATGTTAAAAGGCAGTGATGCCATGTGCACCATACTGTACCCATGACTGACATCATGTACTGTGAAATTGTAGCTTAAATACCTACACTTTGTAGCAGCGCTGTATAAATATGTGGTACATATCCCAGCGGCTCTGTTAATATAACACTATTGGACAGTTTCAGAGGGTACAAGAGCTGCTGGGAAGAAGATCGAGCCAGCAGGCTCTTTAAAAGGGTAACCAGCAAGACACCAGAGGATGTTGATTGTTTGTCTGTCTGTTCTCACTCATTTGGATTACCTGATTATTATCTTGGATTACTGTTCCTGTCTGGATGTATGGTGTCTTGTGCTTGCCTGTTTGTGTGAGTGTGTACGGATTAGACACATAGCTTAAGGAAACCGGAAGGACAAAGTTTACATTGTTTACAGTGAACCTTTCACAAGATTTTCCACTCGCCATCCATCATCACCTGCCTATGCTATATTGGACTGTGTTTTGGACTTTGCCACTAGTGTTTTCGTTCTGGTTTAATGATGTTGAGTAGTGTTATTATTTGTTATCACCGTAGGGGAGTAGGGAGGGTAGCTGTTTATTTGTGTCTATATTTCTATTTTATTTAATAAATTACATTATTATTAATTTAATCTGCTGTGTCTCTGTGAGTGAATGTGTGAGAGTTGGCGAAGGCTGGGTGCGTTCCTGTGTTCCCTATCGAAAAAATAATTAAATCAACGTCCCTTCGACTGTGTGAATCTTAGTATCACCACCACCGCTATAACTTTTTTAATTTATGTGTAATTATTATCATATGTAGATTTGTACCTTGTTAGCATACTTGATATTATGTGTGAGGTGCCTGGAGTTGTTTAAGGTAAATAATGCAGTATATCTTTATTTGGAACACATGCATTTTATGTGTGTTTTGTGTCTTCAAAGATCTGGGTAAGTTTAGGATGAAAGGAAATGCAACGCAAGAAATACTGAACACATACTTAAGGTAGAAACTTTTTCCATGTTATACTAATAATGACGTGAAGTATTTAATGTTTGAAGACTTTAGTCCAAATATCACATAAACACATGTGCTTTTATTCAAGAATATAACCAAAGGAAAAAAAAATCATTCAATTTACATGTTACTGTCAATGAGTTATAAACCCAAGCTCAAATATCAATTGACAGAAAATTAATATGTATTCTTGGATGGTGCAGAGGTAAGAACTGCTGCCTTATAACAGAAAAGTTGCTGGTTTGAGTCCTCGCGCTCCGCCTTTTGAGTAATGAGCTGCTATTATTATTACTACTACAATAAAAACGTACATTTGATTTGAGTCTGTAACAACTGGTATAAATTTTGTCTTCTTGTAAAAATTAGCGCTTTTTTATTTATCAGTTTTATTCGCTCAGTGACGTTCACATGGTACAATGAACTTGCTTCTCCCTCTCTGAGATGATGGCATTTATCTCCATTCTTTTCACAAGAGCAGCGATGACCACAGTTGGTACTGTGGTTGATGCCTGCTCAGAACTATTTGTTGTACCAGCTATCAAAGATATGATGTCCCGTCACCTCTGTCAGACTGGACAAAGGCAGAACTGTACCAACAGACAGCTTTCTTCACAGCTCTTTTGCTGGCTAATAGACTGCTGCACCACAACACAACTCTGCTTGGCACCATAAGTAAAATGGGACTTCCACCTGCAGCGAAAGTCACTTCAGTATGCGAGCAATTCACCACGCTAGTGTTTAGATCTGGTAGTGCCGTGCTGACACTGATGAGGAGAGGTGCAAAGGAATTTAAGGTGGCCCGGAATTACGAGTTTTTTCTTAGGCTTCAGGGAATCTAGTATTAAGGGCATTTCATATGAATAATAATATTCAGTTCATGTATTTTAATATGTTTAATGTTTATGGTTCAAATCTTATTTTGTCTTGAATTGAAAAAATTCATTTTTTAACAATGTCTTGTTTTTGTTGTTTATGCAATGTTCCGAGTAACAACATGTGACCGATTCAGTCGTGCTATTGAGGACACAGGATAGGATACTAAAAAATGCTGGTGTTCATATCACTCATTATCCCACAGTGGATACACTTTACGATGCATGCAAAGAACTTAGTGATAGTTTCAGTTCAAATACGAATTAGTGTAAAGATTCTCAATTCTTTTTTGCTTCCCTCTGAATTTTGTTTTTCCCTTTACTTTTGACATCTTGGTCTCTCAATGCTGACCTCTGACTGTAATGTGACCATGTTTAAAGTGCATGTTTTACTTCTTACATCTTATGAACATTTTACATCCATATTGTTCCTCACAATAATATTGAGATGGTTGCCTTTTAACACTTCTGTTCACCACAATACAGGCAGTATGCCACTGTACACACAACCCTTTTATTCTTAAATCCCAATGAGCAGTGTCATCCCACTTGGAACCCCAACACTCTATATTTCTCTTGTGCTCTTTTTTACTGGAGCTTTATTAATACAATGACAATGGAAAAAACAATACACTCCAAGGATATTTATCTTGGAGCACAAATTTAAATGAAAATATGCCATATGTGCTTTAAACGCAGGCCACTTAGTCCCTAATCCAAGAGTGCATCTCTTTGCAAATTTCATGCTGCTAGGAAGCATTCTTATTGCCTGTGGTGGACAATAAATCTATAAATGAAGCAGACAGGCACAAATTATGACAGATCATCACAATCCTGCAGCACCTCTTGCCAATTCCTGCAGCAAATTTCATGGATGCAGTTTTGCAAAAGGCATTTTTCCAGTAAAAAAACAGCTGAATAGGACCTGACAGTTCTTATTAGTACGTACCAAAGAACTAGGCCTTTGAGCATGAGTTGCCACACAGAAAACAACCCTCAAAGTTGCAAACACTTCAGATGTTTCCTTTACCTATTAAAGGTCTCAGACTAACATATCTTATCAGAGGAGACTATCAAACATTATTTGAACAAACATAATTTCAAAAGTAGTTGTACAAAAAGGCTGAATGACAACCAGTAAAAAGAATCAAAGCTAATATAAACTTACAACTAAATCAGAAAATAATTAGAAACTGAGGGCTGAAAGAAAAATGAAAAGATAATTGAAAAGGAATACACTTGAAGAGCCCAAACTGTCATAAAGAACCACCATTCATTTATTATCCTTTAATGCTTTATTAAAACATTTTGTTTCAAAAGTGGATTAGCCAAAACAGAAATTGCCCTATTGTTGAGTAGTCCTGGAATATATTGAAACTTAATTATTCAGATTTATAGTATTACAGTATAGTATAGTATGTATTTGACATCATTACTAAAGCATAAATTATATTTTTTCACAAATCTATTGATATTTATTAAAAATAAACTCTCTTTACAAATTTCCCTTACATTTAGATTTCAGCAACTGATAATTTTAGGTACGGCTGCAGTAAAATGTCCTAGTATCCCACATGCCCCATGCACTCAGGCCACAGTATCTGTTTCATACACTCCCTGAAACATTACAACAGAAGCATCAATCAATGCTGCGTAGCAGAAGGAATGGAGCATTGAGCTGGTTTAAGGAGCAGGCATGCTCAAAACTGTTTTGGCATATCATACAGGTAACTCCTTGGCAAGGCTGGCCCTTGGTGGGAGTGTATGGCTTCATTGCTGCAGTAAAATATGATAGGATCCTCTTTCCCCACTTACCACTCCTTCTTTCAAGTATAAATTAACCACAGAATCAGGTCTCTAAAATACCCACTTCCTTACCACTTATGGCCCTCCTCCAATACTTTAAACACTTTGATGTATAACTTCTGAAAATAAAGTAAATAATGGGTCATTAACTTTTTTCTAATACTTATATGGTTCAGAATTAGTTAATTTTAGCATTTGCTTTTGTCTCATGTTTAACTACCTGGTCTGTTGTATTCTGTTTTAAAGAACCCTTGCTAACCATTATGAAATAATATGCTATAATGCTGATATAAATGCTGTGATAGCTTAAGGTCTCCGTGACCCCTTGAACCCTTGGATCAGACATCAGACACCAGATAAAAGTCCAATTATTATTATATAATAATAATGTGCACCAAGCACCCTCCTCTCCACAATACTCAATAACAAACAATAATAATCAATAATCAATCCTCCACACTCCCAGACACTTTGCCACCCTTCCTCCCAGCTCAGCTCAGTGTACTGGGCTTCCCAGAGTCCTTTTATACACCCTGACCCGGAGGTGTTCCCGTTCAACAGTCCACAGTTCCTTTTCCCTTCCGGGTCAGGGTAAACAGTCCTTTTCTTCAACCCGGGAGCACGTCGTTTCTTCCTGTCACGTGACCATGACGTACTCCCGGGTTATAGGGCACATGCGAGCCTACGAGCCCCCCTACAGCGATGCCTGGTGGCCCCCCAGGTATCCAGCAGGGCTGTGTATAAAAACTTCATAGTCCATGAGGCCCTGCTGGAACTCGGGGCATGTCCATGCTGCTGGGAGAGCTCCTCCTAGCGGCCTGGAGGTGAGGGCCGGAGAAATAAGCCGGCAATCCACCACAATGCATATAACTGGCAATGACTTAACATATCACTACAAGCAATTGTATACTCTCTCACCACAGTTTTATTTAATAACTCAATTACATTAAGACAAATTAAAACGCAACATAATACATGAACCCAAAATGAATTATATAACATATCAAACACATTAACGTCCACACACACTTATACATTATTTTAATAACAAAGAACTAACACAAAAATTAAAAACAAATAATATGTTCTGTATCTCAGATTAACAATAACAGAGGGTGGAGTGCTGGATCTAAAAATAAACCACAGAATGCAATCATGTTGGAAAAATTGGAAAAGGGTATTGGGAGTGTTATGTGACTCAAGAAGCGGTGCAAGAGTGGAGAGTAAAATGTATAAAACTGTGGTCACACCAGCATGTTTATATCAATCAGGCAACTGAGCAGTTAAAAAAGTGCATGAAAGAAAAAATACTGGATGCTGCAGAAATGAGGATGAAATGTGTAAAGTAATAAAGCTTGATTAAATCAGGAATGGGAGAATCAGAGGTACAGGGAAAGTTGGTTAGATCTCAAAGAGAATACAGTACATAAAAAAAGGTTAAAGTACTGCGGGCACATCATGAGAAGACAGGAAAACAAGAATCGTGGTTACGGAGGTCTCAGGATGGAGAAGAAGAGGGTGACTTAAAAGAAAGTGGATGGACTCTGGGAAGAGAGATCTAAAGGAGAAAGGACTACCAGGAGAGGAATTGTATAAAAAATGAGAATGGAGGAGGCAGTCCTAATACAGCAACCCCACATCAAAGTAAAAAATACTACAGAAGAAGAAGAAATGTGTTATGTAAAAGTCAAAAATAATGAAACACAACCTTCATGTGATAGATTGCTGCCCATAATCTGGTAATTAAACTCAAAAGTTGAGATACTTATAGTGGCAGATTAGCTCATTAGTATCTCCCTTATTTTATTTGACATTTACTACTGACTGCACCATTTACAGTAATGGATTATAAATAACATTACTAAATTCCACAGCTTATAGTTATGTATGTTTACTTATTTTATTTACATAGAGTTTAACCTTAAATTATACAGTATGTATTATACATATATTTATATTAAATGGGTACATCATTTGCAGTGTTTATATTTCTCAATAACTACCTAAAATGATGTCAAATACTGTATCACAACTAATTGACAGTAGCTACCTAAAGCCCAGCAAAAATAGTTACCTTTGGCACAAGCTGGCACTTTATACCCGAAGTACTATTATATAGAAAAGTTTGTTTTTTTTGTTTTTTTTTAACATTTTGCCAGTTTATTTACACACTCAGTTGCATGATTTTCTGCCTGCACTCCTTCAAAATTGTCCAAACATGTATAAGAAACATGTCCAAAGTAGTTTAAAGTACCAAATGATATCTTACTAGTTGTGCACGGAATACATCATTAGCATTACTATATTTTTTACACAACAGAGTGAAATGAAACCAGAACACAAATAAAGCATCTTCTACAATATCTTTAAAAATTGGACAGCAAACTACTTTGAAATGGAGAAGTTAAGGTATATGTCATCCTAGTGTTCATATAAGTTGTGCCTACTCCAGAAATCCAGAACTTTTCATCTATTTAACAATAATGCTAAGACTGAGCTTTGTGTAGTCTAAGAGAATGATTTGTTGTTTGATATAATTTGTTATTGCTGGTTTAAAAATTTGAAAACCATTCAACATTTTCAACTGACTATAGACTATGTATTTAAGCTACAAAAAAACTGCTGAAATTGCAAGTGCACTTTAGCTAACCATATAAAAGAGGAAGTGTTAGTAGAGACAGCGGACCAAAGGCTAAACTTGGCAAAATGAAACTTGCCACTGAAAAAAAAAAAAAAAAAGGCTGTTTGGCAAGATGAAAGGTCAAAATATTAAATAGTAAATTGGTTACTATTCTGGACCTTCCACGTGAGTAAAAACAAAACCCTTGAGCCATTGCTCATCTTTGGACATAAACACAACATGAACAGGTGTTGATATATGGTTTGTTAAAATGACATTGGACAAACAAGAGTTGAGGTGTTCACACAGGTCCTGACAAGCTTTAAAAAGTCATCCTGAAAGGAGCGAAAAGAGGACAACCAGGAAGTAGAAGAAGCAAGAAGAAAACAGCCATGTAGCAATGTAACCATAACAGACTGAATGCTACATACATTTGGTGCATTAGTCAGCATTGTTTATGACAGTTCCTGAAATATCCATGTTGTATTATTGCTGATTTGCCATCAATCAATTTGCCTTTTCTTTAGCTTTTGTCACATAATGAATATTTAAAAATGTTAAAGACTATAATGACTGAATAAAGGTTTATTGCCCCATGCTTGCCTTGTTGCTCTATCTTGCCGAGTGGGGTATAGAGAAAAAAGGAGACACCCTTTAATAGGAGAAATGAAGCACAGTAGCAGACAGATTCCTTGTCCCAGCTCCAGGTTAATTGCGACAAAATAAAAAAATTAAAACATGAAAATAATAAATAAAATACAGGTAAAATTCCGTTACAACGAATATCTTTACAACGAAGCATTTTTATGGTCCCGACAGTTTCCCCATATGACACGAGTCTATAGAAATCTTGTTACTACGAAATAATTTCAGCAGATACTTTCATTACAACAAAGTGCCCATAAGACCTTGAAATGCGTGAATGAATCATCCAGAGAGCAGTTAGTTCTGTGGTCGCAGCTCAGTTGTGCACCATGATCTCTGAACAGAAACACTGTAAAAAATAATTCTTTCTTCGAACTTTCCTCGTACTGTTTTTTTTTTTTTGTTGTTGTTTTTGTTTTCTGTTGTTTTCAGTGATACCTTCTGCTTATCGCTCGTCAACATTTGAACATTTGAAAAACATCCATTGGAATTTAACTCATTGTCACCCTCCTACAGAAATGGCAGACACAAAAAAAACGGTAACAGTTCATATTAGGAAAAAAAAAAACTAAATTTTTGCAGCTCTCGATTGCAGCAAAAAAAAAAAAAAAGACGTTATCAGTGAATTCGGAACTTCACCATTGACACTGTCAACTTTCTTGAAAGACTGAGCAAAAAAAGAAGAAAAATCTCGGGCTACAAATGTATACGAACTGCTGCATTTGAAGATGTCGAAAAAGCAGTTTTTATGTGGTTAAGTGATGCTTGTTCAAGAAACATTCCTATTAATGCAGCACTCATTCAAGAAAATGTGAGCTTTCTAAACTCTCTTGGGACCTCCCCCAACTGAACAACATGCCGAAGAGTGTCCTGAAGTGTGATCACCGCGTCTGTGGAAGACTGAGTTGCCTCGAAAGCTTGCATATTATAATCTTCCAGTTAGCCAATAAAAGATGTCATTTTGATTGACTTTTCACTCTGTTGCAGAGCCAACAGCAGGCTCACAGCTATGCTGCGTCTCTCTGCCAAAGCAAACTCGATGGGTGATGCAATGAACATTGTAGATGCAGGGCACAGTATAACTTGGCCACTAACCTGGCCACGACCCTGCCTGACTGCTGTGTCTGTTTATAGGAGAGTGGCAGATCATGCTACAATAAATAACCCTGCTGTAATTTGCTAAATTACTGAGACTAAGCCTCGTCTTTTGAGGTGCTAGACAGGGACTTATAGCGCAACCATGATCTTTTAGGATTCGCTTCTGTGGTGCATCACTGCACTGCTGTGAGCCTGCTGTTGCCCTACCCCGGCAACGGACAAACAATCTTACACAGACGCGGCAATCGTTCTTCGGGACGCACTTCAACGTGACGTTCCCATTGGGTGGGGGGATCCCAAGAGTTCAGAAACCTCACAATAAGAAGAAGAACAAAAGGATGATTTGGCCTCTGTTTGATAACTGTGCTGCCACAACATGCTTCCGCATTTAGATAATGTTCGCGTTGAATTCCTCCCACCCAATTGCACAGCAATGCTTTAGCCATTGAATTTGGGCATTATTCACACCCTGAAAGTGTATTATCGCAAGGAAATGCTGAGAAACATTCTCGTCATCATAACTTGTAGACAGGAGGAGATGAAAATTAACGCGAAAGAAGTTATTGAAATGATTGCAAACGCCTGGACGCAAGTGAAAGAAATCACTACAGTTACAAATACAGAATCTCATTACAACAAAATTTTAATTACAACGAAATATTTTTTAGGTCCCTGGCAGTTTGTTGTAACAGAATTTTACCTGTACATAAATACTGTATAATGAAATGTATGGTGATGTGCAGAGACACAGCGGCTCGGTGCTCTTCCTTTCAGCGCTCTGTTTGCCCATCTGTGTATGTGTTGCTGTTTGTCATAATGACATTCTGCTGAGTGAATAACATCTACAGCTGGCACAAACTCATAAAAATAGGACAATGCGACGAGCGGACAGTTACAGTCGAGTTTCTCTGCTTCCACAACATCCTGGCGGATTTAGCCAGGCAGAAGTGAGGCTGCCGAGCTGGCATGCTGGCAAGGCTATGGAGGTGACACACAAGCTGCCTCTTCCTAGTATTTTTCTCACCAATGTAAGATCCCTCTGAAATAATATTGACAAATCAAAGCTACAGGTTGCAGCGAATAAGATTGTTAAGGAAAGTTGCATTCCGCTAATAACAGAGACCTGGATTCATTCACTCGGGATATTGCTATCGAGTTAAAAGGCCGCACGATACACTGGCAGGATAGGACCGGAGACTCTGGTAAGGGAAAGAGGGTTGTTATGCCTGTATTTCAACAATACCTGGTGGACTAACACTAAGACTATACACAGCAGATGACATTTATGATCGCTGATGTAGCAGCATCCATTAGTGCATTTTTTCACTGTGCACACAGTTCGAACATTGAAGCATCGTTCGAACTCTGGATCATATTTCTCTCGAATTTAGCATTCGAACTCTGGAAGTTCTAAGTTAGAATTGTTAGAAGTACAAGGCATCATTGTATTTAATGTTTTAGGATAGGGTTACCTCAAAACCTTTCTATGATATAAAACAAACACTATTTAAAAATTTTATTTTAAATACAAAATATATATTTATGAAGTTTGCCCTTGAGTTCATGAGGGCACTTACATTAAGTGCATGTATTTATATTCTGTGTACAAGTAAAATAAATCAAGGAAAGTATATCTACAAGTTAAATCAACACAGATAAGCACCCTGTATTAAGAGCAAAATACTCGTTAAGTAAATTGGCATATAAACCTGTCAATAACTGGCATTAGGCAGACTCATAACCAACAAAGTCTTATAGCTGGCCAGAATATTTTAATGTTCTCTAACTGCAAAACCCCTAATTATACTTTTTTGTAAGTTCAGTTGTTATACACGTAACCACACTTTGCTGAGTGATATGCTTCTACTCACAGCAGCACTTTATAGGGATATTTCTACAAATGTTACAAATACAATTCCAAACATCCCATTTTATTATCATCGCATATGCGGCTGATAGCTTTATCCAAGGTAATTACAAGTTACATAATTTACAGATTTTATTTAATACAGTTGGATCATAAGTAGGTTACGAATCTTGCTCAGGGTCACATAGAGACGTAGGAAATAGATCAGCAAAGTTGTGAAACAAAGCTCTGTGTCACCATACTGTATCCTATAAGAAGATCAAGACGGCGTGATCAATGGTAATACCCTGACATTCAAGAGTTGTGATTAAAAAAAAATGACTACATCTTGATCTGCCTGATGAGGTGCGGCGTTCATAAAAACTTAAAGTTTGCTTTTCTAGTCTTATATCAACAGTTAATTGCACTGTAAAAGAACAGCTCATATGACTCTTTCACAACAGTTTTACAAAATGTGCCCACACTGACACACAGATCTCTGAAGCATATAATTACTTAGGAACAATAATTATAGGACAATACAGAGACCTACAATATGGATACTGGAGGGGCTGCTCTAGCAGATTTTTTTGCAAAGAGGCACTGGGTGAAATGTGTGATTATACTGCATCACTTCAAACTAATTATCAGATTCTTTAGTGGCATGTAGTGATACTTTAATTGCCATATTGAACAATATTTCAACAGCAAATGTGCTTAGGTTGTCAGCACATACTAAAATTTATAATAATGATTAATCCTGGTGAAGGTCGTGATTTGTAACATGTAGAAAAGGACAGAGCAAAATTACCAGTCCCCAGCAATCTCTTGAACTTCAGAACAGCTATGTCATGTAGTCCTGTTATACTATCTGTCTGTGACTTGTTCTCTTTTTCTATAAAGGTATAGCTCATTTCTGAAATTAAAAGAATTAACAACTAGTACCTTTATATCCAATTTTGCATAAAATGTGCTAAAATATAGCTGTTGTGATTTAAAAAGGTAAAATGTAATTTGTGAGTGAAAACCTTTTTCCTTCATTTTTCAAAAGGATCCAGCTATCTGACACTCTTAATCCACAGGTTACACTTAAAGGGAAGGAGCCGTTTAAAACATTGCTTACAATTCTCATGTATGTCTACAGTGTGATTCTTTTTATTCAGTGCTTTGTTTTGCCAGACAAACTGTAGACAGACAGTCATGCATGCTTGAAAAGATGTTACCTTGAGATTTTACAAGAGGCAAAAATGTTTAAAGTTCAGCACTCCCTTCTGATTACTGCGATAGTGTGAACTTGTGACAGCACTCTGTAATGAAAAACATGAACTCCATAAAGAGCTGAACAATTTGGCCCATGTATTGTTTGTGCTTTTCTTTAAACTGCAATAAGGAAATTGGGGTCTTGCTGCAATTTGTGCTATTAATATTGGTAGTATGGCTTATTGGTTAAAGTTGTAGTCTTTCACATACAAAATGGCATTTCACCCTGTAACTCCAAGTGAACCACTGGGCCAACAATATATATATTTTCAAACAATCATAATATAACATTTGCCATTTTTGCCCATCAATCTACATGCAGTAACCCATAATGACAAAGTGAAAACCTGTTTTCAGAAAGGTTAGCAAATTTATTAAAAACCAAAAATTGAAATCTTTCATTCATGTAAGTATTCAGACCCTTTGCTATTGCACTCCAGATTGTACTTAGGTCCAGTTTGCTTAAATTCTGCTTGAGATATGATTCAAGTCCACTTGTGGCAAATTTAATTGATTGGACATCATTTACTGTATATACACAGGCGTGTGCCTTTTCATGTCACTACAAATTGTGATCAAATGGTGGAGAGACATAGATCAGTGCAAGTGTAGAAAACCATTTCTAAAGCTTTGAGTGTCCCCAGGAGCACAATGGGCTCAATAATTGTAAATTGGAAGAAGCTGGGAACCACCAGAGCTCTTCTTAGAGTTGGCCATCCAGCCAAACTGAGCAAGAAGTGCCTTGGTCAGAGAGACCACTCAGAATACAATGGTCACTGAAACAGGGCTTCAGAAGTCCTCTGCTCAGATCTGAAAACCTATCAGGAGGATGACCAGCAACATTCCATCAATAAGGCGTTTAATTAGGTCTGAAAGCATGAAGAACACATTATGAGGAACACATTTTCTAGTACAATGAGACAAAAACTGAACTCTTTAGGTAGACCTCCATCCAAGCACTATGTCTGGAGAAGGCCAGGCACTGCTCATCACCTGCCTAATACTATCCCTATATTGAAACATGGAGGTAGCAGCATCATGTTATCAGGGTGTTTCTCAGTGGCAGGTACATGATGACTGGTCAGAATTGAGGGAAGGATGAATGCTGCCAAATACAAAGAGGTCTTTGAAGAAAACCTGCTCCAGAGTGCACAGGACCACAAAATGAAGTGATGGTTTAGCTTTCAGTACAACAATGGCCCAAACTGTCTGACTGTCCTTAAGTGAGCAAAGCAAAGCCCAGACTTAAACCCCACAGAATATGTGTGGAGATACCTGAAGATGGCAGTATACAGATGATTCTCATCTAATCTAATGGTGCTAGAGAGGATATGCCAGAAAGATATGAGTAAACTGCCCAAATCCACATGTGCAAAGCTACCAAAGTGCTACCTAAGGGACTTCTACAAAGTACTGAATTAGGTGCTGAATACTTGCAATGAATCGAGAGTTTTCAGGTTTTGATTTTTTTTTAATAAATCTGAAAAGGTTTTCACTTAGTCATTATGGGTCACTCAGGGTAGACTGACAGACAAAAGTGGAAAATGTACCCTCTTAAAATTAAATCTGCGATAAAGATGTGCAGAAAGTGAAGGAGTATAATATTTACTGAACTTATCAAAGTGCATAACATGTCTGTTGAGTTTCTGCATCCTCATCTACAAGGTGGAACTAACTTGTGTATAGTTACTAGCACATGGGTGTTTCACATTCTCTCTCGATTAAAACAAATGCCTTGAAGAGCAATTTAGTTGTAAAAGGAGTAGCTGGTTCAAGGTGATGAAGATGAATAGCAGTGTGGGCAAAACACTTCACAAGCTGTACATGCACTGCATTTATTCATGCAGAAAAATCTTATTAATATAGAAATGCAACAAGAAAATAAAATGAGAATTAAGCAAGCAGTTCAATGGCTATAATGCAAATTAGATGATGCTATTATCATATGAATTGTACATTAAAATCTAAAGCTCAAGTTTCTTGTTATCTTGCTATGATTTATATGGGTGGAAGCCCTACGAGAGGCCCCACGTGGACATGTTAGTTTGCATGCCCTGCAGCTACTCTTCAGTTCAGTGATGCTGGGGGTTAGCCAGGTTACATTCTTTTGAATAAAAGAATTGTTAATTTCATTAAGATGCAGAGGACAGAAAGATATGGAAGAAGATGATCCGCTGTGGCAACCCCTAACAGGAGCAGCTGAAAGAAGAAGAAGAAGATCAATATAAAAAGAGTACCAAAAAGACCTATATTAAGGAAATGTTGAAAATACAGTTGAGTATAGTTGTTTGTTAATTTTACAAAGCAACTGAAGATGCAGCAAATGAAAATAAGAAGAGTGGTCAAAGACAGGAAGGAGCACTGCTACTTCTGTTTTAAAGGAAATACAAACCCCTGTTATTCAGTGTGCACAACAAGGAGTACATCGACAGTTCTTGTTTTCCACATTAGGCACAGGGTAAAGTATTTATTACTAAAAGAACTTTTTTTTAACTTTAGTCCCATTCAAATTGCTCAAATGACAGAATTTTACTCACATGTCAATTTGCACAGGACTAGTTTAACCTGGGGTTGTTTTTTAAGCCTTTTTTAAAGAAGGTAAAAGTCTTAGTAATTTTTACTGAGATGTGAATGTACAATTCAGACAGGACTAAACTGAGGCCCTCTGGTAAAAATTCCTTTACAGCACCTCAAAGTTGTAAAGCTAATCCCATCTGAATAGGGTTCTAGACTATCTTTACTGTATATGCTGTATATCAGGGGTCCCCAACTCCGGTCCTGGAGGGCCGCAGTAGCTGCAGGTTTTCATTCTCTTTTCTTAATTAGTGACCTGTTTTTGCTGCTAATTAACTTCTTTTGAATTAATTTTAATTGACTTGCTTTGTAAGATTTGTTCCCCTGAATTTCTTCATTTCTTTCCTTAAATGGCACCCAAACAGAAATGAAATATGAAGCGAGTGAGCCAACAGAAGTTTTTTTTTTAAACTCTATTTATTAAGAATTTCAAAAACAAATTACATCACTTTTCTACATAGTCATCTTCATTTGCGATGCTATTTTCCCAGTGTCATACCAACTCTTTAATGCCCAATTACTACTCCACCCGCCTTCACCATTTCCAATGAAAATATAAAAGTGCAGAAACCTTTTGAACGTCCCTTGTAAGTCAGAGCCACAAACTCCCATCAAATTTCACTCCAACCAGTTGCTTAATTAGGCATGATTCTTGTTGTTAATTAAAACCGTTATTTAATTCCATGGCTTGTTGCTGCTATCATTGTGCAGTAGCATACATTTCTGAAATGTTGACTTTCTCTTTTTTAAGGGAATGTTAAAATGTATTGGGGACTTAAGCAGATCAACATTCCTGAGAGCTTCACCTTTTCTATTTTCAGATACTGTATGATGGACACAGTTTGCTGGTCATGTTTTGGCTCATTTTATATCTCATTATTATTTGGCTGCTAATTATGGAAAAAAAGAAACAATTAAGGGTTCTGAGTCTTCAAGAGCAAGTTAATTAAAATTAATTCAAAAGAAGTTAATTAGCAGTACAAACAGGTCACTAATGTAAAAAAGGGTTAGAATAAAACCAGCAGCCACTGAGGCCCTACAGGGCTGGAGTTGGCGACCCCAGTTTTTTTTTTTATCTCTGGAAAAAAATACAAAAGATAACCTCATTTTGCCAATAATCAGTGTGAAAATGTTGCATCTATACTGGTGTAAAAAAGTAACACAATGCTCACAGTTGGACTAAAATTCAAACCACTGTTCCCGAAATAACAATAAAAAATGGAAAAATATAGGAAAAAATGTTACAAAAAGGAAAAAAATAACATCTGTGAATACTAACAACAATAATTTTCTATGTGACCACTCAATATATCTGGTGCACAGAGACAATGAGCCTCTGAATCTGAGGTGTGAGATGTTATCCTACTCCTGCACTCTTACAGAAAGGCCTAATGGAGATACTGGCAATTGGGAGGCAGTGGGTTACGTCTCAGGATGGCATCCCACAGGTGCTCTTTTGGGTTAAAATCAGGTGAGAAAGCAGCACTTGCACATCAGTTTTTTTTCCTTAGGAGAGTTGTGACAATGGGCAGCAGTTGCATCTGGGTTGTCACTATCCTGCTGAAGTTACAAATGTTTAAGGGATGTGAGCAGAGGATTGCCTTGATCTAACCTGTCCCTGATTATCCTGTCACTGATGTGGGCATTGTGCTTGCTGGCAGTTTCAGCAGCAGTATAGGTGGCAGATCTCAAACAATCTCTCAGTCTAATGCATCAGTCCTGTTCTGGTGTGGTTACTTGAGGACAACCAGCTCTTGGATGATCATCTGTTTTGTCAATCCAAACCTTTCCTACTGTCAGAACAAAGTGGTGTGACTTAACCTATAAAGTCTACCAACAGCTAGCAACAATTTTAAGTGAAACAGTATGTGTGTGTGTGTTTGTTGGGGCATTGTATCAGCTCTGATGTCCTGATTCAATTCGATTCCGATGATTCCAATTCACAATACCCCAAATCGTTTCAGCATCAATTTTATCTTGACCGAATTAGTGTGCACTGATAGATTTGAAGTGGTGGCTTTTTTAGAAGTTAACCATGCATATAGAACATTAAAAGAATGTGCCAAATTTCAGTAACACTTCAGTTGAAGAGTGGCTACATAGCGACTTCATAACATATGCATAAGCATGGAATGACATTTAAGAAGAAATACTTTATTAGTAATTAACAGTTAACATCAGTATTTGAAGATGTAGAATAAAAATATTATTCCTTTTTTAAAAATCTTTCACAGCACTGCACTCATTCAAAATTCATCATAATTTAGCTAACATATGTAATGCTACATATGAGGAGGCTTCTTACTTTAATACAATACAATACGCATTTGCTTTATAAAACATCTATAGTATATCACCTTGCGAATAATATAAAATAAACAAATCTTGCATCTTAAATAATGTTATGTTATGAATCTCTACGTAGACACCCTTCAACTAAACTGTTAGCTAAATTTATTCCCCTATTGGACACTTAAAATAATCTTGAATTAGTCAACATTAAAGATACAGTGTGAAGACTCATGTCCTTCTATAACTCTACAAGTTCCACATATCTTCAGTTGCTCACTTGTAGCAGTCACATTCATCAGTCTCGAAAATGTGTCCTGACAGTCCTCAGACAAAAAGGAAGCATTTTCAAATGAGGATCTTGAGCTGATGCTTGTTGACAGCGGCACCAAATGAATGGAATATAAAAGAAAAAGAACCAGCCATCATGACTAATAATGCTGCAATTATGGAACTACTTCATTGTTGTGCTCTAAAAATTCCAACAATTGCCCGCTTGCTTTACTGGGTGAGGCGCGTGGTAGTGTCTCTTATCTTTACAGATAAAAACTGCTATAAATTCTGTTATTTTATTGGGAATGGGGCAAATTAAACAGAAGCTTGGAGCTAAACACCATCTCCTGTGCATATTGTTTAGGCTCTACACATTTGGAATGTTGACGAGATTATGATTATGGGTGACATCGGGATAACTGATTTCTCAAATTTGTTGTGTTACAGCAATAATTAACTACTGAGCTGCACAGCTTACATATGACTTTATTATTTTTATTCAGTTGTTCTTTACCAACACGCCTTTTGAATCCATTGTAAGTTTACACATCTGATTTATGTGTCTAAGATGCTGATTTCAGTTAAAGAGGACGCACCATTTTATGCAAAGTAGTAAAGTGCCTTTTCAATAGAAAGCTTTAACAGGCGAATTAGCGCCATCAACTGGATTGGATGCCAAAAATAAAGATAAGCAAAAATCTACATATAGTAATTGAGTAGAATAGAGAGAGATTCATGATATCAATCTTGAGACTTTATGAACTGATATTGAATGATTTAATCGAAAAATAATGATTAATCAGAAAATCTATATTTTTACCCAGGTCTAGAGTTTATGAATAAATAAATGATACAATTACCAGACAGTATGCCCACTGTGAACCAGCACCTATGTATCAGTGTGGCCATACGTGAAAGAGGTATTGAAAGTTTATAATTAAACTTTAGATTTTAACTGTCTTTTTTTATCACAGATATACGATAAAATTATAGCTCACCATTTTTGTTTTGTGCACCACGTGAATACATACCTATCTGAAACAATAATCATCAGAAAAAGTATAGCAATTCAATACACTCCTCAGCATTCAAGGAGTTTCATGTCTCTTTCTGCAATTCTATCTATCTTCACATCATCTCCTATTCAACATTCAATTTAGTTCACACATACAAATATACCCATAGGCTCTATTTAAGTTAATATTTTGTTATTAGTTACAGCTCTTCTATATGCCAAAAGCCATACACAATTGAATAATCATTTGGTTTCCCAACAGAAACATCCAAGCATTTGCATTACTATATGAAGAAAAAAAATACAATAAAACTTGTCCACGCAAATCAATACTTTCAAAAATGTGCCACAGGGCAAGGTTTCTTATTTTCATGCAAAGCACATAGGAAATGTTCTCTAATGACTCAAAGCACACATCACTGCTTCACTCGAGGTACAAAGTAAATAAACACTGAGCAGATCAACAGGAATGTTAATCTGAACACAGTACACCTTGCAAAGCAATTTTACTCTCCAGGCAAAACCACTTCTGGTTTGAGTTGGATAAAACTCCCTTCAATTATGGTAGCTGGACAAATATCAGCAGATGTAGCAGCAATGACAAGACAAACAGCCTCTGTGTGGCAGGGCCTGAGCACCAGAATTGATAACCTTCACACTATATTCATAATTCAGCACAAAAGAGGCACATCATTATTTAGAGCTGTGTGCACAACATTAACAAATCAATACACATATTTCTGCTTTAAGTAAATGTTTTGTAGTATCCTGCTTAATAAAAAAAAAAAAAAAAAGAACAAACCCTGAAATAGTAAGTTATAGGGGTAGGAGTTGTGTCATGTAAAGGTTTTACATTCAGACATCCACTTCCTGAGCCTGCTTATTCTAAAATAGGCCTGGAAAAAGCCAGAGTCCACACTGGCAGTTCCTGACACAAACCATGAATCCAGCCTTACAGCCTTATACAGACACATCCTCCAGCTGCTTTGGGCCAAATTAGACTTACGCCACATCCACACAACTATGTTTTTACATGAAAATGATCTCTATCCATACTAGCGTTTTCACATCATTTACGAAAGTATCTCTGCCCACAACAAAACACCCAAAAACGAGCATGACATAGAGGTCCACCTGCTGTACACTGTACACTTACCAAAAACGAGTGATCCTTGAAGTAATGGAAACACTGCTGGGCACATGATTTATCGCCAAATTGTGGCAATAAGTAAATTATTTGCCTTTTGCGCATGTAGGCAGCATTTAAACTGTACAAAATACGATTTAGGTATATATAGGTAAGCGATATAACAAGTGCCATGGAAAGCAAAGCTTCTATCTCCACTACGTAGGAATATGTTTTTCTCCTGTGAAGGGTGACCAACTAGGGAATGAAATGTTGTAATAAGCAGGATCCAATCAGGCAAGGGTCATTTAATAAGCATGAACAAATTAGTGCACAATTACAGTCTGTGTTTTTGCCCATCCACACCACAACACTAAGGCTGCATTTTCAGCCTCTGTACATGTCTCTGGTTTAAGGTTTCTTTATTTAGTCATGTTTACACAAGAAAACATGAAATTTGCCTTCTCAGTTGAATCTAATAACAGACAGAATGAAATAAAACAGACAAATAGACAACAAGAAAGGTTAAGGTAAGGCAGTTAGATAATACATATTTACGCCAAATAAAAACATTTTCAAAAGTGTCTGTTTTCAGGGATTGAAAACACTGAAGTAGTGTGGACAAAGGGAAAAAACAGTCACTAATGGCTGCATTTTTAAATTAATATGTAGTAGTGTGGATGGGGCCTTAGACTTATAAATCATTCTAAAACATGGGGATGTGACAGGAAAACACTATGCTCAGAGTACATCCATTTAGAAAAGAGATAAACATGCAATGAATAGTGTGCCTAGGTCAGAAATTAAGATTTGAGCTTAGAGGAGTGAAGCAGGGCTATCATACTGTGTCTACATGTTGAAACATATTTAAAGACATAAACGTAAAATAATCTAAAAATATTAATAACAGCATGCTAAAACAACAAAAAGGGCAAAGGAATTTGAATGCATCTTGTTTTTAAGAGTAAAAGTGGCCTAATGACAAAGAAAACATGGCATCTTTCTTCACTATAAAATCTTCTTTCATAAATTTTAAACATTTTAAACTGTATGCTGATGGTATACAGTACACTGTATTTTGTAAAGTATTTTTGTGAAGAAGTGCATTATGAAATGTCCTGTATAAAATTTAAGACTGAGCACGTCCTGTGCATTACTACTATATAAATGCCAACAGTCCAATACTGAAACAGGACCTACTGTATGAATTACTTGACATGGAGTCTGTTCATATTCAAATTCAGCATTATTGCCACATGTGTGATAGAATTTTTACTTACAAGAATAACCACAAAAGAATATTGCAATACCAACAATAGTACATAAACTTTAATCAGCAATAAAAATGACTCAGTATTCATTTTAAGTATAATGTACTCGCAACATAAAATGTAGTAAGTGGCTGGCTGTACAGAAAAATAAGCATTAATATAAATCTTTTTTGAATTATGACCTGCTCAGATACAGAAATGGTCAAGGAATCAATGTGTTGAGTTTTGATGCTTCCTTATTCCTTTAGGATTTAAAATATATTCTTGTTTGTAAGTATTTTTGTGGAATCCAAATGAAAGGACATGATGAGCATTTTATAATTTTTAGTTACTAAATGTAGTGACTACCAGTGCTTAATTAGCTTCATACAAAGTCAAAAATGAAAGACTCTTCTTCCATACAGTGTGTGTGAGTGGTAAAAGCGGTATAAGGAACAGATGATCTTTAAATAATATGATACTGAAAGTATCGAGATCGCGAATACAAGCAGCTAAAATGAGTTTCCTCTGCAGGGTGTCTGGGCTTTCCTTTAAAGATAGGGTGAGAAGCTCAGTCATCCGGGAGGGGCTGAGAGTAGAGCCGCTGCTCCTCCGCATCGAGAGGAGTCAGATGAGGTGGCTCGGGCATCTGATCAGGATGCCTCCTGGACGCCTCCCTGGTGAGGTGTTCCGGGCATGTCTAACCGGGAAGAGGCCCCGGGGAAGATCCAGGACACGCTGGAGGGACTATGTCTCTCTGCTGGCTTGGGAACGCCTTGGGATTCCCCCGGAGCAGCTAGAAGAAGAGACCGGGGCGAGGGAAATCTGGGCATCTCTGCTCAAGCTGCTGCCCCCGCGACCCAATCTCGGATAAGCGGAAGAGGATGGATGGATGGATGGATGGATACTGAAAGTGCTACCCACACACTGAATGATAAAAAGGGTATCAATCTTTTTTGAAATCAGAACACAGGGCAAAATGTATAAAAAATACATGGCATCTGCATCACTTAGGAAATAAACTTTTGAAGTGTTAATCGATCATGATATATGATACTTTGTAACACCTTCTAGTGTTTCAAGAAACTTGACTCAATATCTTGGCACACATTAGTACTGGTTTTGGCAAACAGGCTAATAAATCTTTTTTTATTTTTTTTACAATGTTTAAAACATCACCTGCTTAAATGAGAAACTCCCATTATTAGTATCATTAGTAGAGAAAAGCCAAGCAAAATGACACCTTTTATTGGCTAACTAGAAAGATTACAATATGCAAGCTTTCGAGGCAACTCAGGCCCCTTCTTCAGGCAAGATCTTGCCTGAAGAAGGGGCCTGAGTTGCCTCGAAAGCTTGCATATTGTAATCTTTCTAGTTAGCCAATAAAAGGTGTCATTTTGCTTGGCTTTTCTCTACATTCATAATGGCTAACACGGTACAACACCCTAGTACTACTAGTATCATTAGTGTAATATAACATTTTGAATGGGAAATATCTCTTTTCATCTTGACTGTCACCTGCTTTAAAGCTTTCATAAACCAAGAATGATTTTTAAAAATGTTCAACTTTTAATCAGGCACATTCTTCAAGCTGATTTGAGTGTGTGGAAGCATTTTAACACGAAAGCAGAGTAAGCCCCATGGAACAAGTCCTGCATTCATTAAGACTACGGTTATGGAAATAAAAGCTATTCAGATTATAACACTGAAATCCCTGAAGGGTTCAATTTTGCATGCCAACGGCATATATCTAACTTATTTGAAAACTTTTGGTGCATATATTTCAGAGATAAACTAAAATAAAGTAGTATAATGAAATACTCAAAAGCCTAAGCACTACATTGGTATAACCAATTTACGATTCCCACAGCAGCCAAGAAAAGTTACTCAGAAACATCCACTCAACAACTTTATATTTAAAACTCCAGACAAAAGACTAAATCCTGAACATACATTAAAAAGGACATTGAATGGAGAACCTAAAATGTGTAGGGTAGAGAGAAGCGAATGTCCAGTGTGCAGTTTTGGTTGCCATGATGCAAAAAAGACATTGCAGCTCAAGAAGCTGTGCAGAAAACAGCAGGTGTGTGGCCTGCTCTGTCAAGATGAAGCAGTTAAACTTCATTATCTATACTAATAAAAGGCAAAGCCCTCACTGACTCACTGACTGACTGACTCATCACTAATTGTCCAACTTCCCGTGTAGGTGGAAGGCTGAAATTTGGCAGGCTCATTCCTTACAGCTTACTTACAAAAGTTAGGCAGGTTTCATTTCGAAATTCTACGCGTAATGGTCATAACTGGAACCTCTTTTTAGTCCATATACTGTAATGGAAGAGGCGGAGTCACGTATCGCGTCATCACGCCTCCTACGTAATCACGTGAACTGAAAACAAGGAAGAGATTTACAGCACGACTCAAACGCCGGAACGAAGGTAAATGACGTTAATTGTTGAGTGTCTTTTAATACTGTGTAAGCATACATATTAACACATGTGCAATTAAACGTGTGCATTTACGGGGTGATTTCTCAGGCTTAAAAGCTCGCCTTTTATTAAAAAGGTAAATGCAAACTGTTTTCATTCTGAAGGGCACAAACCACGTTGGATTTCAGCCGTTAAACGCGCAAAAATGTCGGTACACCAGATAAATAAGCGCAACATATTATCAGTTGTATTGTATGCTTACAATACATATAGAAATGTGTTAATCGTTAACTAATAGTATGGGATGGTGTTTTTCGACTTGCGCCTTGATTTAAACGATTCCATGTCTTGGTGGGTTTGCGTAGCTTATTGTCAATATCTTTACACCTGTTTTTAGGACTTATTGACTGAAACGGGCTTTCACGAAAAAAGTTAGGGCTTTGCTACAGGATACACCCTCCACAAGTTAAGGAAGTAAAAATAAAGGTATATATTTCTGTTTTATTTAAACCTTTTAAGTTCGTATGCATAGCCCCATTTGGCTGTTTGTTTTTTTTTTTTCTTTCTTCAGTAATATTTAATCTCCTTAAAGAAAAACAACATATGCATTTTACTTTTTTTGTATTTCTTTAGTAATATTTTAGTGTAAAAGGATAACCAGTATTTAAACCTTTTATGTTACTTTATAAAGTTATTTTACACAATGTTGAAAAATTAATAAGAAAGCTACATATTTTGGCAGCTGCTGCTTTAATTTTCAATGAAATGAAAAAAGCTCTCCAAGAGAAAACCTCAATGAAGAAGGAGAAACCCTCATTTATAAAGGTTTGCTGCAGATGACTTAACTGAAAATAAATTAATAGTTCCTATGTGTATAATACATATTTATCTATTTGACTTATGCCTTTATTCCAGCAACTTGCAACATCTGAGGTACAATTTGGTACATTACTTTTGTTTTTTGCAGCACAGGCACGTGAAGTGACTTCCTCAGGGTCACACAGTGGTGTCAGTACCAGGATTTGAACTGACAAGCTCCGGGTTTGCCGAAATATTACTGAAGAAAGAAAAAAAATGAATACGGGCAAATGGGGCTATGCATACAAATGTCCATCCATCCATTATCCAACCCGCTATATCCTAAATACAGGAGCCAATCCCTGCCAACACAGGGCACAAGGCAGGAAACAAACCCCGGGCAAGGTGCCAGCCCACCGCAGGGCGCACACACCCACACACACCCACACACCACGGACAATTTAGAATCGCCAATGCACCTAACCTGCATGTCTTTGGACTGTGGGAGGAAACCGGAGTACCCACAGGTAACCCAGACAGACATGGGGAGAACATTCAAACTCCACGCAGGGAAGCGAACCCGGGTCTCCTAACTGGCACCTTTCACTGCGCCACCATACCGTCCGCATACAAACTTAAAAGGTTTAAATAAAACAGAAATATATACCTTTATTTTTACTTCCTTAACTTGTGGAGGGTGTATCCTGTAGCAAAGCCCTAACTTTTTTCATGAAAGCCCCTTTCAGTCAATAAGCCTTAAAAACAGGTGTAAAGCTAAACTTGCAGCACCGCTAATCAATTACACTTGCCTAACGCCTCTCCTAAGGGGAGATACTGTGGGATCTGGGCATCCGTCAAAGCACCAATCACAGGCCCGTTTAGAAAGCGGGAAGCTGTGATTTGTCGTCTCCCTCCCATGTAACAATCACAGCCCGTGTTACAATGCACTATGTGTATATGTATATATGTGTATGTGTGTGTGTGTATGTATGTATGTGTGTATATCTATGTGTATATATATGTTGATATGTGTATATATGTATATATATGTGGATGTGTATATATATATATATATTATATATATATATATATATATATATATATATATGTATATGTAGATATGTATATATATGTTTACATAACCTCTTTAACACACTACTTCTCCGCTGCGAAGCGCGGGTATTTTGCTAGTTACTGAATATAAGAGCTCTGCATATGGACCTAAATCCATGTCATCCGAACTCAGACGTTATTATTTACTAATCTATCAGAATTGTTCTAGTTTGACTTTAAATCATGTAGTCATTGACATCAGTGCAGGCCAATGGGATGTGTACTCAAGATGAAATGTAGGATGCATTTTTTTCCATGCATAGAGTTACAGGTGTCATGTTTCAGCCAGAGTTTGTTCCCTAGTTTCCATTTATTTTCCTTTTCTGTGTCATCGTTGTCTATTATTTTTAATATGTTTATTGCAATTGTTTTTTTAATATTGTCTTTTTATTTATTATTTACTTCTATGTATTACAAGTTGTTCTCCTATGTTCCTTGTGCTTTGAATGTGGAACCCCAAGAAATGAGGCCACCCTAATGTTACCTCAGCCTTTATATTATGAAACTGGCAGTGAATCCTTCAGTGGTTCATTGAAATTTCATTGAAAAGTTCATTGAGTGCATATCTTAAGTAGGTATCGATTTTCTGGTTTCCAGAATTTGCTTCTGCTTTGTGGATTCTGACTACTGGATTGCGATTTGGGACTTGTTTGCTTTGGGTTACATTTTAGGCAAAATCTTTTTGTCTTCTGCTGCATTTTTTGTCTTTGTTTCTTTATAAAATCTTTATTTATAAAGATTTACTTTTGTCTTGTGCTTTCTATCCAGAGGTTTATTGATTCCTCTGCCCAGAGAGGCACGTTTGTGTATTTTGGGAATATTAAATTAGTATTTTGAACTTTAACAGCCAAGGCCCCATTTGGCCTGTGTTAGTCATACCCAACCTTGCAGTAGGCCTTGTTTGAGGATATTTTCAGAGGCCTACACCTCTTCACTATTAAATGCACTCAATTCATAACAATGGGAATATGGATGAAGTATGAAGTTTTGTAGCGGAGAGACCTTGACAACTTTTAAGATGTGACAATGGGATACAAGGCATTTATTAGACAACTGTGAACTCAATATAGTGAATGGTTTCTGCTCATTTTTCAAATTTCATTTTTTAGTGCAGAGATCTTCAAATGAACTCCAAACGTGCTGAAAGAGTCAGTTTATCCAAAAGTTTTAAATTCCCCTGCGCTGCACTTCCACAAAGTAGGGTCCTCCTTGGACATCAGGATGAAGAGCCAGGTGTAACGTGGGCGTCCCCTTTGCCTGGTCCAGCCACTCGAATCCTCAACAATGAGGATCCTGCAAGCTGGATCACCCTCAGGGAATTGCACCACATGGCCGTAGTGCCGTAACTGACGCTCCACCACAATGAAGGTTATGTCCCTCATTTGAGACTCCATGAGCAACCACTCAATCAACACAAAGTCAAACCAGCGATACCCAAAGATTCTCTGAAGAGGCATAGTACCAAAGGAGTACAGTCTTCATCTCAGGTCACTGGATGATGTTCATGTCTCACAACCATATAGCAAGACCGGAAACCCAGGACTCTAAAAACTTGGACCTTTGTCCTTTTGCATAGAGATCAGAAACGCCATACACCCCTTTTCTGCAACCTCATGACACCCCATGCTCTCCCAATCTGTTTACTGACTTCATAGAAAGAGTCACCAGAGACATGAATGTCACTGCCGAGGTAAGTAAACCAGGTCGACACTCTCTCCGTAGACAGATACACTGCTGATGGCTGTACCTGGCTGAGAGGTCATTAAAGGCCTGGATCTTGTTTTTTATCCAGGACAATCACCAGCCCAGACACTCAGACTCCTCGCTCAGTCTCTAGAGAGCCCCGATCAGAGCCTCCATTGACTCCATGAAGATCACAGCATTGTCAGGAAAGTCAAGATCAGTGAATCTTTTTTCGCCAACAGATGCCCCACAGCCACTGGACCTTGCCCAACACCCAGTCCATGCAAGCACTGAACAGAGTAGGAGCAAGAACACACCCCTCATGAACCCCAGAATCAACTGAGAAAAACACAGAGGTTCTGCCTTTATTCTGCACAGCACTCACTGTACCAGTGTACAGATCAGCCACCAGAAACCTTCAGGGAATCCCGTGAAGTTTCAGGCTGTCCCACAAGGCAACTCGATCAACTGAGTTGAACCTTTTAAGAAAATCGACAAAGGCTGCAAAGAAACTCTGCTGATATTCACATCTGCACTATTTGAAAAATTAAAGTTAAAAAAAAAAAAAAAAAAGGTTAATTGATTCTTTGTAATTTTGCATGTCTTTGACGAATTTCAAGGTAAGCAGACATATGCATGACCATTTAAAAACAAACAGTACACTTAAGCAATCTTTTTGCACCTTTTTCTTATTTTTTAACAATTGAATGTCTAAGAATGGAAACATCAGCTAGCCAGGTTTATTTTCTCAAAATTACTGCCAGGTAGCAGTGTTTGCTTTTGTGTTCACCATTACCTTCTATCCTATAGTACAGTGATATTCAGCATGCTATGTATTATTGGTTTCATTGGATGATTTCTGGTGTTTAGCATTTTCAATGTATGTGTAGTGTTCAGAGATATCTCACTGTGAGGAGATCTAGGGCAAACAAAATTCAAAATTTGCAAAAAAAAAAAAACAAAAAAAAACCAACCCAAAAAACAGATTCAGTCAAAATTTTGAAAAGAAAAAATGCACAGAATTCAAAGTTGTGGGACACCTGTAATTCTTCACACTCTCCCTTCTCTGCCTCACTTCAGACGTATAGTGATAAGCAGTACTCCAGAGAACAATTAGACATGTAAGCATTTAATTATCTGGTAACACCAGTTAATTACTAGTTTTTGGTAGCATAAAATATTGAGAGCTTGAGAATATGTTTTTGATTTTTTCTTTTTGTTTTACATGCAAAGGTTCTGTGTCTTGAATCTCCAAGCAGGTGGATCTGTTCATAAAATAATACAGTTCCAGATGGTGAATTACAATTTCTCCTTGTTAGTGGGCCAGCCGAGGTGTATTAGGACAGTGAGATGAGAGGAATGCAGTAGCCATTTAACAGGATTTTGCGTCAGTACTAATGAGAGGATGACTTTTCACTCCCTTCTGAGGCTTATGCAGGGGCTGGTGAAGGACATGGGCTCACTTGACTTCTGCTAGAAATAACTCCCCCTGGTTTGCAACATCAGGAAATTGATAGATAAATTCTGTAATAATCAAAGAAGAATACAAATTGAAGATGTACCTCTCCAAGTTGGATTCATTAGTACATTAGCACATTACAGAAATATTTGATGACAACAGGCCATTCAGCCCAACAAAGCTCGCCAATCCTACCCCCCTATTTCCTTCAAAACAACATTAGGGTGAGGTTTGAATGTACTTAGAAGTCCTACTATCCACCAACATTACTTGGGAACTTATTCCATGTGTAAACAGTGCTTTATGTGAAGACAAACTTCCCAACATTTGTGCAAAATTTACCCCTAACTAGTTACTGTCTCCCAGAGTTCTTGCTGAACTCATTTGATGGGATTTCATTCGAAAATTTTAAACACTTCTGTACTGTACTGTAAAGTGAGCATCCATTGTTAAGTCATTTTCAGACAAAACATCTTCTGACAGCGAACAAAACAATTATTTTCATAACCACGGGCTTCTATGTGTAGCTCTATTACATCTACCCTAGGCAGTGTATGATCTCCCATACATTTCAGTTCAAAACTGGTAGATATTTAAAAGGACAAGTCTCATCCAGAAGCAGTATTTAAAAACATTACTCTGTTATTCTTACTGGCATTTCCTGGACTTACTTAGCCAGGCTTGGGATGGCTGATTTTAACAATGAAAAGTTGCTTTCTTTGCTGACTGGTCCCACAAGTCTTGGTGCAGTGGCCAGAGACAATTTTGGCCATCATGTCTAAAGCCATTTGTTCCATTAAAATCTGATATAAAAGGCAGGCAGTGTATTTTTTTTTTTTTTTTACCAGAACAATAGGAAATGTCTGGCACGCCATCTGCCTGGACAGAGACTACAGTATTTCCAGCTGTAAAGTGAGCAAAGTGTTCACCAATTTTGACCATAATAAAGCACATCATCTTACTGTACTACATTTCATATCTATCTGTGGCTAATGTGTTTTCACCTGTTAATTCAGGTCCTTGTACCCCAGATGATCAGTGCTATGTAGCTGCCTTTTTTGATGCAAAGTACAAACTTTTTGTTCCATCAGGAAACCCAGCTGAAATTGCAAATAGGACAAATCAATGGGCTCAAAGCCCATCAAGGCTGGGCACAATGAACAATGCACACTCAGAGTACAGGATAAAATCACGTCCCAATTAGTTGCAGTATATTTTTTGGAAGTGCATAATGGGATACTGAGCAAGGAATATAGAGAAAAGACAACGGACGTTGACTATGGGATGGAGTGTGGGGGGGGTTAAGAATAGTACATGAGCAAAGTCTACAGACATCTTATCAGGTTTCATATACCCTGCCAGCTGATACGTAGTTCAGACCAATTTCATAGTAAATTATGTACATCCCTTCAGTGCTGCAGTACTGTAGATGAAGCCTGTTCTTCCAAACAGCACTGACTACACTATTTTATCTGCAACATTCTAACAAATACAGCAATTAAAGCAACACCAGGGCCTTTTTACAGAGTTGCTTTAAGGATTAACCTGAAGATGCTTCCTTGTGAAAAGGACTTGTTGCTTTGCTATCACATCATCCAATAAAAAACAACACATACATTACACATAGTACTTATATAATTAGAGATGTCCATGACCTTTCAGCAGGAATATGATAAAAAATGCAAATACTGAAAATAAGGAAATTAAATATAATACACCAACATAACATGTTACAATACACAGTGCGAAAATATATGATGTTTAGGGGTGACTGAGGTCTAAAATGGTTTTGAAGTAACAGATGTTTGTTTTGAATTCCATTCTTATGGCATAAGTTACAGTATATTGCAGTGGAATTTGGCTTGGTCTCTACAACTGACAGTACTTTAAGGAAGAATATTTTTTTTTTCTTTGCTAATATTGCAATCATTGAGGTGGCATTCCTGCCTCATTTGATTTTTGGTATCACATGAAACAGTAATGGCATAGGGAAGGACACTTTCTATTTTGTGCTATAATTGCAAAGGAGGGAGGCAAAGTCTGATGTGCATTACTGTTCTCCCCCAAGAAGACCAATTCCACACACAGGTGCATCCATAAATAGGCTCCCCTCATATTCAGTGAAAGACTGATGACCAGGGAGGTAGAAGTGACAGATGCTCAGAGACAGAGAGAGAGAGAGAAATAAAGAAAACACAAAATAAAATGGCTCTCCGCATCTCCCTGAGAATGTCTGCTATCACTACTTATGTGTGGCCAAAGTGAAAACTCAGAAATAAAATACAGACAGGGTTATTTCCCCAACTCTTTGCCTATCATGGTTTTATATTTTTAACAGGATCAACTAAACAGCTCAAGAATATTCTCTTACTCATCCAGAACTTCCTTCAGAGCCTCAGAAAGAGAAGGTATGTTTGTGTGTGTAAGGTTTTTTTTTTTTTTTGATGACCTCAGCTTTAAGAGATTAATGTAGGTCTGAAACCCAAGTTTGTCCACGCCACTAAGTTCAACATTATGACACCTTTGTGTAATCGATGGCTAGAGCATAGCAAGAACAATATTTTAAAGACAGTTACTTAGGCAAGCCAATCTGACATCCAGAATAATGTACTATGCCCAGTTGTCCCTAGACCCTCCCTAGAGTTCATTATCATTTAAATTCAGCTTTATATATCCAGTATGTTTACCATGTTCACATTCTATAGGAATTCAACAATGAACCTTGTTCTCTGCTAAGACAAGACTGCTACTGACTTAATTGTGGCTTTCAAATACAATCCATAGCACAAAGTACAACACCAGTTAAATTAAGAATTTTAATTTAAAAGAAATGATGTCCAAAGCCTGATTCTTTCTCAGCTAGCAGTCAAACAATCTATAATTTATATAAAGCTATTAATGACACTGTAGGTTTAGGCATGCATTCATCTGTCCATTTTCTAACCCACTGTGCAGGTTCAGGGCCACAAACAACTGTTGTATTTTTTCATTCTTCCCTACATGATCTTGCTTTATTGTTATCAGGTCTTAGATAGCAAGCAATGACAAGCTTCACATAAAATTTAAGAGAATCACATTACAAACCCTTCTTAGGCCTGGTCCCTGTGCAATGAGCCTTGCATAAATAACCCACCAACTATCTGGAACAGTTGTACTATACAGAGGACAGGATACCTAGCTGGACAAACATTTGTTACTAGGATTACAAACAACAAGTTTCCAGCTGACCATTATGTTAGTCCAACAACTGATCTTATGCCATAAATTCAACACTTCACAATTCAGGGAGCAGTATGTGCATTTGCCTCTAATCAGTTAGAATCACTTCCAAAATCATTGTGGTGCAGCTGCCATTAGCCAGAGTCTCAGAGGAACAACATCAGTGCTTAGATAAATGTCAGGCAAGGGACCAGTAACTACACCTTGCCAATCATTCACTCAACCAAAAATACCACCAGTTACTGCACATCTGTAGCAGTTGATCTGACGTGTTACAGATTTATTTATTCTATGCAAATCCTACTTAACTCACTGAGTACCTAATAAGACAGTTTTAGTAACGAATAAGCCTTTCACATTCCCTTTCAGTTATATGCTATTAGCTGCATAATTATGCTGAGCATTGGGAAAGTGCTGGTAAAAGCAGTTATACCTCATAGGGTATACTGAGGTGCAGATTTAAATATCTGAAGTTGACTTATGTCAGAAAAATATTAAGACAAAAAGAAAAGAACATACTGTACAGGCATCACACAACTAGCTAATGGCAGTAAGGCAGTAGGGCTACATTTTCAAAAACATTTAAACATACATTTTGTACCAGGAAAAAGTTTAGATACACCTGAAAGAATGCATTTTTCATAATCTGATTCAGATTCATGCCTGATCTATAGATATATTCTTAAATATGTAAAACATATTTCTATAGAATATAGTGGACTTCATGCCTATTATTTTTTTTTTGTTTTAAATCACCCCCAAAACTAGAAGTTTTCATTCAGAACTATAATGAAATTTAGATATTGAGCCACAATCATTATATTAGCCTAATTACTATGTGTACCTCTTTAAAAATTAATCTGTGTAATTTATTTCCTCATTAAATGTGTTTCAGCCAATTAGTTGAATTGTGAAAAGGCAGTGTAAGAGACAATCCTAGTAAGTTAATGTTAATAGTAAATTCACATAGTTTTTGCTTAATTTGAAAAGAATGTAAGTTTCACATCGCTACACAGATACTGGAAAATTAGACAGATAGATGATGAAGATAGATAGATAGATGGATCTTTATTGTCATTGTCACTTTTACAAAGGAACAGCTCAGTGTGAGGCATAAGAGGTAAAAAGTCAAGAAGAGAGAAAATAATAACAAACCGAATAGTAATAAAAGTACTTCACAAAATATACAAATTGCACTTGTTATATATACAAATTGCACTGGCTGACTTAAGGTCTATATTTCACTTTGGGAGAATGATATGGAACAATTTTATTCTGAGTTCAGGGCCATGATTGCTTTTGGATAAAAGCTGTTTTTAAGGCGGTTTGTCCTGGTTTTCATTGCTCTGTTCTGCGGCATAGGGAGGTGTAGATTTGTTCCAGAGTTGGGAGGGTACAACCAATTGTTCTCTCTGCTGTCCTGACGACCCTGTGGAGCGCTTTCCTTTCTGAGGAAGTGCAGCTACTGTACCACACACACAGTCCGTACATAAGTACACTCTCGATGGAACAATGATAAAAGGCAAGGAGCAGATTTTTGAGGAGATGGTTCTTTCTGAGGATTCTCAGAAAATACAGCCTCTGCTGTGCCTTCTTCAGCAGCTCCTTGGTGTTGGCGCTCCAGGTCAGATCATCCTTCAGCTTAATGCCCAGAAACCTGAACACTGGGACCCTCTCCACACAAGCCCCACCAATGATGAGTAGCTGGATGTCAGTTTTGTTTTTTCTAAGTCAATAACAAGCTCCTTCGTTTTTGTGGTGTTAAGGAGCAGGTTATTGACTCTACACCACTCTGACAGCTCCACTCTGAAGCGTCTCCCTCAGTAGCCGAGGAGTTGCTGGATTTGTAGCCGGTGATGTGCTGGACACCCTGCCTGGTGTTGTTGCTCCTCAGATGGTCCTCTATCCTCCTTCTATACGCTGTCTTGGCCTCTCGGATGCCTCTCTTCAGGTTCGCTCTGGCTACACTGTAAAGTGCCCCATCCCCAGACCTGAAAGCAGTATTCCTGGTTTTCAGCAGACTCTGGACCTCCCTCGTCATCCAGGGCTTCCTGTTGGGATAAATCCTTATGTGTCTGTCCATGGTGATGTTGTCCGTGCAGAACCTGATGTAATCCAGGACTGCCGTAGTGAGGTTCTCCAAGTCTTGGTGATCGAAAACCTCCTAGTCGGTTCTCTGGAAGCAGTCAGTCCTGCAACTGTTGGGAGGCCTCCTCAGGCCATATGGTAACAGTCCTGGTCATAGTGGGAGCTTGTTTCCTGAGGGGGGTATATGCTGGGATCAGAAGCAGGGATGAATGATCAGACTGGCCAAGGTGTGCTAGGAGTTTAGCCCTATAGGCTAAAATTATGTTTAATCTTCTAAGTTAACATGTTAATGAAATTTTCTTAATACTCTGCTATATTTCTGGTGTGACAACAGAATGATTCTCATTGTTTAATAGTTGGAAAGAAACACGAACTGTTAGATTTGATCAAGGCATACAGTTTTCTCACAGTATGTCATAACATATTTACATATGTCACTAATGTATATGATTACATATAGAAACTGTAAAAGTAACTAGGACACTTAAGCCATAAGCAGAAACATCAGAGACAAGAATTTATTTTTCAGTTTTTCCTTTATTTGTTTGTGTGAACTGTTTGCTTTGAATTTCACCAAAACATTTGAAACTGAGTCACTTTTCATATATGTGTCATACTAATGCTCAAGGTGTAAATAGACAAAACACCTTTACCTCTGGTTATAGCAGTCCATAATATGGCAAGTACAGTTCAGCTGTGCAAAAACAAACAACATCCATTATTACATTAGTAAATTGAGGTCAATCAGTCTGGAAATTTCTAACAACTTTGAAAGTTTCTTCAAGTGCAGCCATAAACAACATCAAATGGTATGATGAAACCTTCTCTCAAGAGGACCACCATTGGAAAGGCAGACCAGGAGTTCTTCTGCTACAGAAGATAAGATTATTAGAATCACCAGCCTCAGATTACATCCCCAATATACAGTCAGGTCCATAAGCATTTGGACATTGAGACAATTTTCATAATTTTGCCTCCATACGCCACCACAAAAGAATTGAAATAAAACAATCATTTTGGCATTAAAGTATAGACTTTCAGCTTTAATTTAAGAAGCTTACCAAAAATATTATATGAGCTGTTTAGAGTTCAAGCAGGAGATGCATCTTACCATCAGCTGTTCACAGAAGACTTCATGAATCTAGCCTTCATAGTAGATTTGTACCACAGAGGTAGACAAAGAAGAAGAGACTTGCTTGAGCAAGTATCACAGATAGTGAACAGTGGAAATCTATCCTTTGTTCAAAGTATCTCTAATTTGAGATTTTTTAATTCCAACCAGAAAAAGTGAATAGATGTTGTCTTTATGTGGAAGGAAGCATAATGGTGTAGGGTAGCTTCACTGGTAACACTGCTGACAATTTATTTAGAACTGAAGGCACACTTAACCAGCATATCTAAACATCATTCTGCAGTGACATGCTATCCCATTGCGTCTGCACTTAGTTGAACCGGCATTTATCAACGGAATAATGGCACAAAACATAGAAGGTGGATGGAGTGCTGTAGCAGATGACCTGGCCTCTACAGTCAACCAAAAGAGAAGGTTTGGGTTGAGCTGGACTGGTGAGTGCTCGAAAAGCAATAAACACTTTTTCAGCTTATGTGGAAACTCCTTTAAACCCACTGGGAAAGCATCCTAGGTGGCTACCTCATGAAACTCCTTGAGAGAATGCCAAGAGTGTTCAAAGCTGCCATCAGGGCATAAGGTGGTTACTTTGAAAAGGCAAAAATATTAAGACATTTTTGATTACTTTAACACTTTTCTGGTCACTGCATAAATCCAAATCTATATGTATTACTTCATGGATTTAATGTCTTCATTGTTTACTATAAAATACACAAAATAATAACAATGAAGAAAACCCTTCTATAAGTATGTTTATCCAAACTTTTAAGGGCACTGTATGATATTAAACTTTCAATAGTCACTCCCAATGTAGCTATCAGGACGACAAAGGTTAGCCCCAACAGCTGCATATGCATGAAAAACTATGAGGGAAAGTTTGAAACACACAAAGAAGAAGAATGTGTTTGTTAAACTAGTCATTATTGTAGAAGTTTTTAATTACATAATTCAACTGAGTACAATTATGGCCAAGCAAAGAAAAAGCAGAAAATGTGACTTGTCTTCTTGTGGTCACTAGGCACTGTTCACACTTAGCTAAACAAAACATGGATTGCTTTATTAACTAAATCACAAAAATGACAGGAAAAAAAGAAACTTGTTCTCTCCCTCACAAGGGTACTCACGTATTTATAATAATTATTATATTGTACATTGCATTACAGATGTGCAGGACTGTTCAGAACCTAATAAAATAAAATTCTGGAAACGTTAACTTTGAAAAAGGACTAAAAGCACACTATTATTCAAAATATTTTTAAATCATTGAGTGCCAAACCATGAAGAAAACAAAAGAATGAAAGCATGAACACACTGATATGACCACAGATTACAAGTGACTTACAGTATCTAAGAAATATAAACTTATGTTAAAATGAAACTGGGAAATTCTATTTCCTCTACAGTACATTAGACATGATGCTGAAGTTTATGCAATATCTTATATGTGTAAACTATACTTGTGACAATACTACTACTTTTAAATAATCTCTCTCTGTGAAGTAATGTGCACTATTAGTCTACTACAAAGATGTGTGTGTTGGTTAATTTAGTAGTCTGCCATCTGAAGTAATCTAATTAACCCCCTTAGGGTTGGACCCGAGCGTCACTTGGGCTGTTAAAACAGTGGTAAACACTTTTGTCCCGAGTGTCACTCTGGCAACGGTATAGACACACCTAACACCAGCAGATTACTCTTGCTGTAAAAGTGCCAATTGCATTAGTGCCAAGTATTACTTTGGCAATGGCTTAGGCATGCCTTCCGTAAGCGCCAGGCCCAAACATTACCCGGGCAATGGTGTAAACGAGTCTTCTCCTAGCCTCATAATGGCGACTCATAAGAAAAGTCTCACAATGAGATGACTCTGTCTTCAGGAAGTTAAATTGAAACAGTCAATGAAACCGAAAGTGATTCTGGTTAATCTGAAAGTGACGCTCACATCACCTGCACATGTGCAATGTACTGTTCATATTATTATTATTATTATTTATTATTTGTATCATTGTTAAACTTTCTACAATTCTGACTTTTTACTTTTAGTGATTTGCATGTTTTAGAAAGATGCGATTTAATAAAAATGTAATTTTTAAAGCTAACTTAGGATGTTATGGTACCATAAAACAATTATGTCGAATTTTTCATATTACTATTGGTACTTGTTTCTTTATGACACAGAGTTCAAAAATATAACATCAATCTAAAATAATTAAAATCACAGATAACACTTTTTCGCCCTGTAAATGAGTCTACAAATAACTTTTGTTAAGCATGCAAGGTCTGTTCAAACTGCAGGAATGGTAAACTTGTCCTTATTGTTATACTAAATCAGCAGCAAAAGGACAGATCTAGCATGGCGCTAAGCAGGTCTTTCATCACTATATGTTGTTCTAAGTCTAAAAAAAAAAAAACAGTATTCTTCTGCACGTGAATCTACATGTTGGAGTGTACTACTTCAACTAATAGTGATAAAAGCATTCAATATCATAACCCAGGTGTGAAATGAAATCATTGTGACACATTAAAACTGTTACTGCAGATCGTCCCTTTGAGACAGACAGGGTAGGAAACCACTATCAGCAAAAATTCACTGCTAAAGATATATTTTTTTTCAACTAAGTATTCAGTAAACCATCAAATACCATGAATAGATGTTCATGTACAATCACAGATTTTATGATATTTGCCTTAATTTACTGCCCACTCTTATATAAAATAGTGCATCAGCCATACAAGATGAATGCTATTATTTAATACTCTCTGTGAGTAATACAAAAGAAAATAATTAAATGACATCATATGTCAAAAACTTTTATTTATATTGGGATATTTTTTGATAATATTTGGATGATATTTTTTTTGTTATTTCTTCAAAAAAGTAAAATTAGATCAGATATAAGGTAGACCTGAAAACCTAAAAATGCTCAAATTTAAGGGAAGGTCATAAATGTCTGCACTTTTACTTTTATATTTATTATTCACAAATGGTATAAAATGAAGTGATAATTATTGTAAACTGATGTGCATATCCATTATATTTTAATGACCGATTAGTTTACCATAAATACATTTTTAACTTTTGACTCAGAATGATTCCCAGACATGCCGAAATTCAAAACGGGTTTGCTGAGGATTCCAGGAAGAATACAACAGAAGGATGGGGCACATGGTAATATACAACAAAAGACAAAAGACAAATAATAAAAAAAAAAAAAAAAAAAAAACAAAGTCCCTTTTGGGTCTACATAACAAAATATAGTAATCTTTTGTTCTATTTGCCTTATACCTAACTTCTTGTTACTCCATCTTCCTACTTGCCAGATGAGCCCCTGTCTGCTCTCGTCTCTTGCCTCCAAACTTAGCTGGTCAAGGAATCAGAAATTGTTTTAACAGCTAACATCATAAGGCTTCAGGAGCACTGGATATTGCCGTGGAAGTACTTAAAGGTTACTCAAACTCCTTTGCAATGTATTCAACTGTTCCCCTAAAGGGCCATGCACCCATTTCTGTGGCTGCAACACAACTGCCATCTTCTGCTGCATCTGACTGGCCTAGAATACTAACCACTGGCTTTGTGACCTCTTCCAGCAGTCTTCGATGTTCTGTAACATCCAACCATCCAAAGATAACTCCTTGGTATTCTATGCAGGTAATGGTCTACAGCACCTACGTGACAGCAATCTGACACCCTGTCTGGGCAACAGTCCACACCAACCCCTGGCGGGGAGGAAAGAACTTGTGCACTGCACATTACTTATCCTGATGTCCTTCATATGCACATTTTAGTGATTTGAGATGAGTATGGCTTAAATCAGCCATGCTTAATGTAATTTTGGGCACAAAATAACTGAATCAGTGAGTAAAAACAGTACATGATCACACAAAGTATTACTAAATGTATTGATCTGGCTACTATAAAGTACCTAGAGGATTCACTAATTTCACGCATATAGCATACTGAGCAGAAGCTTTTATGTGAGCAAACCTTTAGAATATTTCAAGGGCTTCTCTACTCACTTGCACTCTCAGTATATCTTTTAATACTTATTATTCCATTAAGTTAATATGCTGTGTTTCACTCTGATTGTTTTTTTCTCCCCTGCACATCTATAATGAATGACTTCCTAGACCTGTTTTACCAATAATGTTAAATTTGCACAGCAAAGCTAATGGCACTTATGTCAACAACGTATAGCTGAATTAATCATATGACATTTTTTTCCAATACTGTAAAACACATCTTTTAATAGTTTAAAACATATACATGCCATATTATGAACCTGATCTTATGAGTAATGCTTACATACAGTACTTGCTGAACCTCAACAAAATTACACTGGAGCTTAAGGAGCTCTGAGGTAACAATAAGAAAGCTCCACAATTGAATGCTCCACATTCAATGAACAAAGTGTGAATGTGATTATGTATCAAAACATATTAGTATCTAATGGCAATTTAAATTTCAGAATACTTGATCGTGTTACCTTTTGTAGTATTTGGGGTTGTATGTTTTCATATTCTACATCCAATGGCTAAGATATTTAATAAAAAGAAGGTACCCACATTAGACCCAAATAAAATGACATCATCTCTGTCCTCAAGTTAGTAAACCTCACCCTGACTCAGAACAGCAGAAGCAGCAAAGAAAGAAAAATGAGCATTAAAGCAATCAAGCTGATTCATCTTGTACAGTCTATTGTTTTCCCTCATGAGGTTTGACATTTTTCAGCAGAAAGTGATGAAGTGTAACAATTTGGCAACCAGGTACAGACGAAATTAAAAATACAGCAAAAAAATTTCAGTGTGACAGACTACTGATTTCCACAAACTTTTATGAAATATAAACTGTAAGGGAAAGACGTGTGACACTGGTAAATGATGGCATTATAGAACCCCCTCTCCCCCCCACCGCACCTGAGGAGATGTTCACAAAGAATAATCCTAGTCCAGGCTAGAGAACTTATATTAGAATGGCTGGGGAGCTCTTTCACGTCAGCCTCCCAATCTGATGGATGGCAGCAGCCATACACTGCTGGATTAGTTAGAATCCCTGTGGGGGCTGTCAAATTTATATTCAGAGCTACATGTAGAAGGTCCATGGAGATAGCCCTGCTATTTTCATTCCATTCTGAATGACACAGGAGTACTTAAATGTATTCACTACACAAGTGTGTCACTCCAAGTAATTGTGGGTCAAACCTTAAAAGGACCTCTTGTTCCTGATACAGCTGAGTTGGGAGTATGAAGAGGAAGGAGACAAGTGATCTGGAAACAGGTTTGAAAGATGAAGTTTAGACATATGGACTGCCAGGGCACAAAAGACTCAGTCCATAGTGTCAATAAGGGAACCATTTTTATATACTGTATACCAAACAGAAACTCAGTCTTTATTATTTTGTATTAAATTCTTTTCAAAGAATTTCCAATGAACCCTGATTTTTTTTTCAATAAAATTCATTTTGATTGGACTCAGGTCTCCGTTGGTGGTTATTCTAAGTTGAGGGTCGTGCTCTATGGCACCCTGTCAAGTCACAACATCAGCACAAAATACACTCTGCCAGTGTATAGAATTACAAAACAGGTGCAACATCCTCTAAAATGAGACCCTGCATTTTCACCTGTAAGACTAGTTACAGTACTCATGGCTTAACGACTCCAGGTTTGATTAGCTAACAACAGAAAAAGTAACTGTGTATTAAATATTTATTAGACATCCTGCCAGGTGGCTAGTTCTGTGTTGTGTCCACAAAGCTTCAAAAAGAAAACGGATGGAGAGTGAAGCAGAGAGACTGTAATGTGATGGGCTTTGAGTAGAGATGTCAATTAGATTAATGACCCCATCTGCCTCCCACTGCAGACACTAAATCTGTACTCTCTTTCACTCAAGGCGTCTTGAATTGCATTTGAAGACAGCAACACAGTCCAAAGGTGCAATCTTCCACTTAGTGAACAGTTTATTATCTTTATTCATTTGTGCGGTCCTGGGCATTCAGGTCGGCTATGCATATTTCATGAATAAATATGCTTTACAGTGGGCTAATTTAACTTAAGAGAGATAACACACTCAAACCTGATCTATTTATTAATGAGCTCTCCAGGCAAAAGACTAAAAACAGCAGAGACAATCAAGAAATATTGATTTTTCATTATTATTTTAGTCAGTATTTCTCTTAGGAGAAGATTCTGAGGTTCAGACTTCCTAAACTAAACTTTACCAAGTTATCTGCACAGACTCATAGGAGCCTTTGTTATATGAACTTGATGCATGAGGTAGGAGAAAGCAGACGGATGGGGGAGCAACTATATGTTACTATAAGTCAAAGAGGATATTGACAAATAGAGTCAATTATCTTATAGAGCTTTTGGCATAGGGACCTGCGGTACTTTGCATCTCCCAAATGTTTCCTTGCTTCATATCCCATTCAAAATCAGATTTAGTTTGAGTCTTTAATATCTCATATAGACGATAATACCTGTAAGTCAAGAGCTCAGAAAGTCACAATTATTGAAGTGGACACTGATGTGATGAGTGGCGTGGTTTTCAGAAATACTCTGCTCCTTCATTTTGATGTGAAGGACTGTGTGAAATGCAAGAGATTGTCAGATGCAGGGTACTTGCAACATTGAAAAGTGCAGATGAAAGAGTAAAAAAGGAAAGTCCTGCAAAATACACGGCCAAATGGCAACAGATGAGGACTCCCCACCAATCAGCAGAACACGGTCCCATTAAAAGAGATCCAGCATTATAAGGGCACCTGAATGTGCAGGAAGGCAGTAACACTGTCGCCTGCTATAGGAAGTTGTAACCTGGTAACTGTGAAGTAGACAAAGGGCAGCCTCTGACTTCAAAGTTATTCCTGGGGTTGGCTAAAGGTGGTTTATAGGGAAAAACCTTTTGTATAAATTTGTAATGTGCTTTCGATTGTGCCTGTCTGTATAACTAAGCCAATTCTGTACCATTTGTAGCCAGCACATTGCCAAGGGAATGATGAGATAATAACATTTAACACTCTTTATTTTGTTTTTACTAAGAATTTGTATATTTAAGACATTTTTATTTTGATAAAGCTATGTGCCAAAGACTCTATCTGTTTAACTATTTTGAGTCCTTTAGGTAATATTAAAATATAGCGGTGTTAAAAGTTTATACCATTTATCTCTATGCAGATTGGTACAAACTAGTATTTTTCTTGACTGTGTTATGCAAATGAACCTGACTTACTTAGGATTGTTGCTTTATTATATTCCTCAGGCTTGTCATGCTGAAGAGCCCACTGTACATGGTAGAATCCCTCAAGCTTGTTGTAATAATGGACATGCAACCTACAGTGATTTTTGTAAGTTATTTACACTATTCTTTATTTAAAATAGTAATTTCCTTTAAAGTGAGGATGTAGTTTAAAGCCATTTTAAAGATGAAATTTAAAGCTAAACTGGAGAACAAACTCATTAGAGTGCTTAAAATTCCTCTCAAATTGATGAAAAAGTTTACTCTTACTGCAGAGTAAGTACAAGCCAGCGAGAGCAGAGATGGCCAATTATAATTTAAAAATAAATACACTAACTACAAAAAAAATAAAAATGTTTCTTTACTTAATATACAGTTTAGATTAAAGATAATAAATAAATGAATTTTTTTTCTCAGTACATGCAATACTGCGTGTGCACATCATTTTAATCATTTCACGTAGCTTTACTCAGCAAAACCAATCCTGGCCCAGAAATGTCAGTTTTTTTCTAAATTAACGAGCCTCCTGAGCATATGATGATTTTGGTTCAATATATTAACTTCAAATAAAGTGGAGGTGTACTGGTGACTTAATTAGTTAAGTTACTAGGGGGCTCCACCCCCTGCTCGCTTCGCTCGCCAACCCCTGGCGTTGGGGCATGACAAAGAGTGAGATGTATGAATTAGATATAGAATAGTGTGCAGGTTTGGATGATGCCTATAGAAATAAAAAATAGAGTGTTTGGCATAGGAGTAATGTTTTATTGGAATATTTCTTTGTATACAACATTAGTAGTAAAGATGGTGTCTTGTCCTTGAATGAGTCTTCCTTGGCATGGATCATTTATAACTTTAACTTTAACGTCAGATGAACGTCGAACACGTGAGAAGGCAACATAAAGGTGTCCATGTCCAAAAACAGGTTCAGAGAGGTAGATGCCAACCTTGTCCATGGTTTGTCCTTGTGATTTGTTGATGGTCATGGCAAATGCAGGTTTAATGAGGAACTGTCGGCGTTTTCAATGTAAAAGGTAATTCTAGGTCAGAACTCGTAAGGTCAATTCTAGGAATGAGAACCAGTATTGTTAGCATGTGATCCTGTAAGAACTGTTGCTTGAATAACATTGTGTGTCATGGTGTTGACGACTAACCGTGTGCCATTGCATAAACCTTGTTTAGTGTTAAGGTTTCTTAATAGTATGATTATTGTTCTGTTTTTAAGGGTAAGGTTGTGTTGTGGTCATCCGGCCGGGTTAATAGTGTTCAAATATTCTAAGGGGAAATTCAGATGTTCATTGTCGTCATCAGAGTCAACTTTGTCAGAGCTTAGAAAGAGCCGTGTCTCTCCAGGAAGTAATGAAATGACCTGGTTATTAATGTGATTAACATTAATATTTTTTGGACATAATATAGTGCATTGTGTTAACCACATATGCGAAAGCAGTATGGGCCATTGCCTTTTGGTGGCCTGATGTACTCCGGTAGATGCAAAAGCAAATGAACTATTGTAGGATCTAATGCAGTTCATGAAGTTTTTACTTTCAGGCACATCATTAGTTAGAAGCTTCTGTAGATATTCAGGATATGAATGTAAAGGAGGTAGTCTAATCTGCCCCTTTTGACAACAACGTGTAAATTCATTATTTGTATTGCCAGTTGTTTCTCTGGGAAGTTAAGTGAATGACAATGATTGCAAATGACATTCATTAATCCCAATGAATTTTCCTCAATAGTGGACTCATTATTGAAGGCGTTGTCAGCCAACTGGCGTAAGCGTTTAGCAGGTGTCTGGCGTTGATGTCCGCGACGGGCATGTTTTGCTTGTGGCGTTTGAGAGGCGCGTTGTTGCATGTCCATTATTTGTGACGCGCTATTTTCGAGTTTTAATTGATTCGCCTCCGCTTTGCGAAAAGTCTGTTTCAGTCTACGTCGTGCATTGTTTGTATCGAGCCTTGTCCGTTTTTGTATGTCGGTCAGTTGAGCTTTCTGCTTTTGGAGTCTTGCTTGCTTGTTTTCTGGCAGTTCATATGCGCATTGTACACGTCTGCGTTCATTTATTCTGTCTCTTCGCTCCCTTTTTTTGTATGTCTGAGACGCGAGCTCTTTCGGTTTGAAATCGTGCTTGTTTCGATGCAGCACTTTGAGACGCGCGCTGTATGCGTCTACGTTCATTGTGTCTGTCCATTTGGGCACGTCTCTGTAACGGGGTTACTTTAGCTTTGCGTTTTTTGATCCGAGACATTTTTTCTCTCGGAGTTTCCGAAGCGCGTTGTATGCGCCGCCGTGTATTTTGTTGTTTCATTCGTGTTCGTGTGTTTGGTCCCGTTATCCGATCCGAATCGTTTTGTACCCGTGACCGTGTATTCATGACTTGTTTGTTCCTCAGCATGCGAAATATGGATAAGTAATAAGGAGGATCGCACTCACTGTTAATATGTAGCCTTTTCTGCAGTTGAACGGTTAATAGTGCTTTATTGTAAGGAGATACACCTATGCTGCCTAGTGTGAAGGTGTTGAGATGACGTATGTTTAATATGGACGTTTCCTTTAGAAATGTGGCTTTGGGTGTCACTTCTTATTGATGTGTTGGTAGGCTGAGGATTGTTGTTGCGCGAGCGTCTTCTTTCTTTTTGTGTTCCAGGGGCTTGTTGAATCCCCCTCTTTGTGTGTGTCCCGTCCGTTGCTTGTAGGGTGTGTGGGGTGGTTTTGTGTTCTTTTTTTTTGTGTTCCAGTGGCTTGTTGAATCCCCCTCTTGGTTTGTGTCCCGTCCGGTGCCTGTAGGGGGGGTGCCTTGCTGTTGTGCGTGAGCGTCTTCTTTTTTTTTGTGTGCTAGTTTCATGTGCAATGGGTTTCTTCCGGCGCCTGCGTTTGACTACTTTTTTCTGTGCCTTTTCCTTTTTTCTGTGCTCGCGGCGCCTCATTTCTTTGACTCCTTTTTTCTGTGCTCACTCCTTTTTTCTGTGGTCTTGTCCGCCTCTCGCGGCCCCTCATCCGCCTCTCGCGGCCCCTCATTTCTTGGGGCGCCTGCGCAGTACGTCTTTTTGCGGCTACGGCCCATGGCCGGATGTCCCTGCGTCCATCCGGTTTAGCATTCTCGGTTAGTAATATGGATAAGGCAATTTGTGTGTGTCACTTTTATATTTACAAATTAGAACAGGAAACAAGTACTATTGAGTGTTACTTAAGAAAAATAGAACCATAAACACATACAGTACAGGAATAGAATTTATTCTGGAAGACATCCATCTCATTTTTCATCTGTCCAGTACATACAGTTTAAAAATGACAAAAATCTTAAGATGTGCAGATAATTTCCAGTTTCTAAAACAGAAATTTTTAATCTATTGACACACTAGCTACTCTACATTTCCCTATTCAAAAAACTAAGAATGAAATAAGACAGATTGGCATTATTAAACACTGTAAAGGTTGTCATGGTTGGGGGCTTAGATGGTTTACTACTGAGAAAACAGACCAGCCATCCCAGGGGGACACAACTGCATATAAGCAGGCCAAGAGTTCATTTTCTCTTTATGTTGTATATGTTTATGTTGTTATAACTTCTTGTGTTAACTGTACCTAATTTGAATCTATGTTTTATAAAATAATGAATGTTCTTTATTTTACTTGGGTGTTCTTTGTTATTTCTAGGTCCAGGGTGTGACCTGAGGGACCATTTTAGGTCAGAACTCTATGATAATTTAAGAAAAAAAAATGAACAAAATGAAAGTATTAAGGGCAGCTAACAGAAAAAGAACTAATAGAGATCGGCCTATAAGACATGTGAATTCTCAATCACTCATCATCTCACTCAGGTGCTGATTTGTTCAGTTTTCTATACCACATAAGATGATCCAAGTTCTTACCACAAGAAAACACCTAGATGTCTATTGTTGAGGCTATTGTCATTTCACAAAAAGTCACCATTTAACCTTCATAGAACAGTAACATCTTATGGAAGGCATTCCTTTATCTTTCTCAGAAAGTAAACATAATAAAAATCCAAGTTCAATATTCATCAAACTGTAAGTTTCAAATTGCTATTTTGTTTTTAAAAATATTGTTGCACTGTGTTTTTTATGTCCATTCCCCTGGTCATTAGACCTACTTTAAAAAAAAAAAACACCCTGAATATTAAATCTAAAATATATTAAGTTAGTGTTATTTCCTACTGATCCATATCTCCATTCTTAAAATATTTTTTTCCCCACTAGCGCAACGCCACCATTAGTGCATGACTAATCATATTCATGCAGCTTGGGAAGGGCCTTGAAAGTATAGGATTATGAGTTTACGTCTGGCCCAAGCTGAGGAGCCACAATTAAACAATGATTCATGTCAAACTGGATTCTGTCAGGCCAGCTCCATCAGGCAGATGATCAATGGTGTGTGTGTCCTGCTGAGCAGCTCAGTGTGGCTTTGGTGCGAATCTACAGCTGTCATTACAGCAGGTAGTCTAAAATTATGAAAGAGGTAACATCAGCATTAGGTGTCCCTTTCAGCATCACTCTTAATGCACGCGTTTGACCATAAACAACACTAACCATCAGTGTGGTAAAGTAAAACTAATAATCCAACATGCTCCAAGATGATGCTGACATTTTTTTTTTTTTATTTATAATCAGTCAGACTTTCTTTCCTCACATCAATGAACTAGTTGTTATGAGGGTGTATGTAGAACTTGTAATCTATATATGGACTTAATGGCATTTGCTTGTTCACCAGTTACTGCATTCTCTGGCATTACTTTCATAAAGATTTACAGAGATGTTGCCAACTGGAAAATGAGTCTTCAAATTTGAGATATTTTTCCACAGTGTCTGCCTATAAGCAGCTATACGTTTTACAAACTTACTGTTAGTTAAAAGCCTGTGTCTTTCAATCCTTCAGATATATGCTGTTTGTCTTTAAGAACAGCTTGTATGACTTTGTTATTATGCTGGCATAAGTCATGTTAGCAGCACAGATTTGTGCGGTGAATTTCTATTTCTTACTGTTTGTATTGTATTACCCCGGGGGGGGGGTAAACGTTAACATTTAACATTATACAAAGTTATTGTCTATTTTTCACCTGCATTATTATCATCCTTTAATTTAATATTATTTATTGTATCATTATGCTGCTGCTGGAGAATGTGAATTTCCCATTGGGATTAATAAAGTATCTGTCTATCTATCTATCTATCTATCTATCTATTGAGCCTGTGGAGGACAGAGGAGCAAACAGAATTTTGGGACACTATGTTCATGTTTTACACATTCACTTGTTATGGCTAACATTTGCCACCATTTTCAGCTCAATGTTGAAGCCTTCTTTCCATAGGAATATCTACGTGGGAGATGAGCAATGCTGATGAGAAAAGTGATACTGCAGCCACTTTGAGAGGTGCTGGAATTCCCAACACTCGATTATCCTCTTGCTGTCATTAGACACTTTGGTGAGCATCTGCAGGATGGGCAGGAGTTAGAGGTGAGGGCAAAGAAGGACTATTTGGGCTTGACTGTTCTTGCTCTGAACTCTATAACCTTGAACACACCTTGCAGAACAAAAACGGTTCGATTTAGATAAAAGGACCATACAATGAATTTACTGATAACCCTGGAAATTCAACACACCAATTTCACACCTACTGTGACTTGTGGAAATCTGTTCTCTTAGTTTGTGTCTAACTGTAAGTCGAAAAAGTGAAAGGTTAAGCACATAAAGGTGAACTTTCTTATACAAGAGGCCATTACACTGCTGAATGTGAAACAACCATAATGCTTGGGGGATAACAACATTTACATAAAGTAAGAATGCAACTAGTGCTAACATTTTCACCAAGAATCCAGGAAAATTGTTAAGTTCAATCAAATCAAATCAAATTGCCTTTTATTTTCAATTCACTATATGAGCAGAACATACAAGAGAATCGAAATACTGTTTCTCTCTCAAGTTCGTAATACAATAAAATATAAAAAAGAAAAGTATAAAAGAATAACATATAGATAAATAACATTAGAACTTGTAAAATAGACCTGTGTACAATGTGCAATAGTCATTAGTGCAAAGGCCAATTACAGTAAAAAAATGAGAAGGTGCATTATAGAGTAGCTTATGAGATGTACAAAAAGACAAACAGTAAGCAGCAGATGTAATATTGAGTCCTTATATAATACCAGCTGAGGTAGGGTACTTGGTAGATAGTGACTCTTGTTACGGTGCAGGGGCAGGGGAAGGTAGTGGACAGAGTTCAGCATCCTGACAGCTTGGTGGATGAAGCTGTTAGACAGTCTTGTGGAGTGGGCAAGGAGGCTCTGGTACCTTTTCCCTGAGGGGAGGAGGCTAAAAAGGGAGTGAAAGGGGTGGGAGGAGTCACCAGCAATGCTGATGGCTCTACGGGTGAGACGGGTATGGAAAATGTCTTTGAGGGAGGGCAGTGGGGCACCAATAATCTTACTGGCCACATTCACTATGCGTTGCAGGGACTTCCTACAGGAGGCATTGCAGCTTCCATACCACACAGAGATGCAGCTGGTGAGGATGCTCTCGATTGTGCCCTGGTAGAAAGAGCACACGATGGGGGTGGAACTTGTGCTCTCCTCAGTTTGCATAGAAAGTAGAGGCAGGAAAGAGCTTTCTTGGCCAGTGATGTGGTGTTATCTAACCAGGAGAGGTCCTCTGAGATGTATGTCCCCAGGAACTTGGTGCTACTCACCTTTTCCAGAGCTGCACTGTCGATGGTCAGTGGGGGATGCTGTGAATAACCTCTCCTGAAATCGACCACAATCTCTTTAGTCTTTCCCACGTTCAGGAAGAGATTGTTGTCTTTACACCACTGGACCAGTTGGCTCACCTCGTTCCTGTAGTTGGCTTCGTCATTGTTGGTGAAGAGGCCGACCACAGTTGTATCGTCCGCAAACTTGACAATGTGATTGGAACTGTAGATTGGTACACAGTCGTGGGTCTGCAGAGTAAAGAGCAATGGGCTGAGCACACACCCTTGTGGGGCCCCTGTGCTCAACGTGATGGTCTTAGAGGTGCTATTGCAGACCCGCACATTTTGCTGCCTCCCTGTAAGAAAGTCCAACACCCAGTTGCAGAGAGAGGTCTTGAGTCCCAAATGGCTGAGTTTTTGTATTAGCTTCTGGGGAATGATTGTGTTGAATGCTGAACTAAAATCTGAGAACAACATTCGCACATAGGAGTTGTTTGAGTCCAGGTGGGTGAGGGCTGGATGGAGAGCAGCAGAAATGGCATCCTCTATGGACCTGTTTGACCTGTATGCAAACTGAAACGGGTCATGGGAGGGGGGAAGAATGGACTTAATGCTCTGCATAACCAGCCGCTCAAAGCACTTCATGATGGTGGAAGTCAGTGCTACGGGCCGATAGTCATTATAGCTAGATGGGAGGGGCTTCTTAGGAACAGGAATTATGGTTGTAACTTTAAAACATGTGGGAACAACAGCTTGGTCCAGGGAGATGTTAAAGATGTCAGCAAGGACATCCTTGAGCTTCTCAGCACAATCCTTCAAAGCACGACTAGGTATGTTGTCTGGTCCAACTGCCTTCCGTGGGTTGATCCTAGAGAGGGTTCTTTTCACGCTGGCTGGGGCCAGATGTATGGCCTGCTCGCCCAGGGTGGGGATGGTTTTCTGTGCTGGTGAGCTCTTTTGTGTCTCGAACTGGCCAAAGAAGTCATTTAGGCAGTGTGATGTCACCTTCACACGTCTGTGGTGGGGGTTTCTAATTAGTGAGGGTTTGGATGCCACGCCAGAGAGACTGTGCATCTCTGGTGTTGCTAAAGTGTCCAGATATTTTCTTGCTGTACTGCTTTTTTGCTTCCCTGATGCCACATGACAGGTTGACTCTGGCTGTTGCTAGTCCTGCAGTGTCACTGGCCCTAAAGGCTGCGTCACGGATCCTCAGAAGCCTGCGGACCTCTCCTGTCAGCCATAGCTTCTGGTTAGCACGAACAGTGATATTTTTGTAATGGGTGACATCGTTAGTACATTTTGCAATGTATGCTGTAACCACCTCAGTGTACTCCTCAATGTCTGTGTGGTCATTGTATGTGGCTGCTTGTTTGAAAATGTCTCAGTCTGTAGTGCTGAAACAGTCCCTCAGAGCACCGGTGGCACCCTCTGGCCACACACATACATGCTTTTGAGTTGGTCTGATGGTTCTCACTCTGGGTCTGTATGCAGGTCTCAGCATGATGGTGATGTGATCAGAGAGACCTAGGTGGGAGAGGCCTTGTGCAATTTGGTTGTTTATCAGAAATGTTTAGAAACTGAACAAACATGCAAATAAATGTGGTATCAACTATATGAACTCGAAAGAAAACTCTCAGTCCTATTTTCCTCAGGTTATGCATCCCAGCACCCACTTTGTCATCTGCAAATGAGAACAACTTCCATTGGCAATAGGAGAAGTTGTTCCATTCGGCACTATTGGCAGAAAAACATAATTAAAATGAATATTTATCCACATTAAAAAAGACTTTTAGAAATGTTATGCATGAAACAGTAAATAATGGTGTAGCTTATGTATAAAGTTCTACTGTTTTTTCAGTTTCTTATTAACAATTTTCTTTATGCCTCAAATGAGTCGCTACAGTTCTGCTACACAGTGCAAACTATTTATTTATCTGAAAAAATAAATAAATAAAAAAACAGGCCTTGACTACTGCTGCTCGTCAGCAAAGCTTCTTTTAATCAATAATAACTGTGATGTTCATGGTCAGAGACATTCACACAGCTTCAAGGATGCCCTCTTTATTCATGGCACTGCAGTGTATGCATGCTGTTAGCTTAGGACATTAATTGCTATTTCTGATTTTCTGTGTGAACAAGCAAATTCCACCGTATTTCTCAGATGGATACCCTGGTAATATGTCAGGATTTTGTTTGTATAAGAGGCTCCTGGTTCACATGATATGACACGGTGGATGTCAAACACTTCTAGGGATGGCAGTGTACCCTTGCTTTCTGATTCTTTTCAAGTACCCTTCTTAATCCTGGTTCAAAGGCAATTTTATTTAAAGCCAATGCACATAAGTCTTTCTTGACGGTTGTGAAGAGATTCTGGTTCTGAAAGACATTTAAAATACATGCTATCCAGTTTGCAGTGATTTTTTTACTTCTATGAATGTATTGAGAGTGCTTTAGTTTGTCTGCTCATTTCTATGTTAAGTTTTTAGAGGAAAAAAAGAAAAATCTTTAGCACTAAAAAGGTTTAAAAAATAAAGTTGGATGATAAAGGTAGCCCTGCAAATGGAACATTGCTTATGACCATAAAGTTACATGTACACACATCCACTTCTCTAAATAGCACAAAAGCTGCAATGTCCACTCTAGTTAGGCCAACATGTCCATCCTGGCTTACCTTTTTTTAAAATCTACTACATACATAGTATTTCTCACTTTATTGTAAAACCTGCATAACATTCTTATTTCTCATCCTTGTCCACCCTAAGCTTATACAGTATTTGTTTAAATACTGTAGGTTGCTTAAAAGAATACTCCATGAGGTAGAGTGCTGTTTGGACAACCAAAAGCAGTATGAATAAACCACATAAAGACAAACATACTAAAGTAACAGGTAACACAAATGCGGTATACACCAAATGCTGACTGAACATGAAAGAAAAAAATAAAAACAATAAAAATCCCTGCCAAAAACAAATTAATTTGCAAAGACAGTCCAATACACTCAAATCAGTATGTGAACTAAAAATGTCTGTATATTAAACAAACAAACAAAGTGAACCAGCAATGTCTAAAACTGTGAGGAAGGAACATCTACATCAACGGAACAGCTCCAGGATCAGCCTGTCATGATGCCTCTTTTTTTTTTTCAAATCAACTGCGAAATTATGGCACTATAATACTTGGAGAGGTCATTTGCCCAAAGAGGTACCGAGAAGACCAAATGAAAAATGTAATTAAATCACGAAAGAATGACAACTAACTAAATCTTGGCACAAAATGATTTTTCTAAGGCACTTAAATATGAAAAAAATAACATATCTGTGAAAACACTGTACAACATAAAAATCATTCTTTACATTTGTATAGTGCTTTTCTCACTGTTCAAAGATCTTTACACAGTGAGTGTGGGGCCACTTAAACCACCACCAATGTGTAGCATCCACCTGGATGATGCAATGGTATCCATTTATATACCAGTATGCTCACCACACATTAGCTATTAGGTGGTGAAGGGGTGAAAGAGATAGCTAATTAGAGACAGGGGATGATTAGGGGATAGGAATGACCAGGCCATGGAGGTCAATTTAGTTTAGACATTGGGATACCCGGCTCTTTACAAAAAATGCCTAGGAATCTTTTATAACGACAGACAGATGCAGGATCTTGGTTAATGTGTCATACGAAGGACAGCACCATTTATACAACACAGTGTCCCCAACTTTGCACTGGGGCATTGAGATTCACATTCAGACCACAGGATAAGCACCCCCTGCTGGCGTCACCAACACCTCTTCCAAGTACTGGCCGGGCCCAAACATGCTTAGCTTCAGGTAGATAACCTCTTCTGAAGTGCATGTGGTATGGCTGCTGGTAATATATTGTTTAATAGCAGATAGCAGTTTCTATCTTTTGTATTGTGATTCAAGTTTAGATGCTCACTGAACTGTCCTGTTTTGCTTCAGCCTTTTTTATGTTGTATTAATTTGAATTAAGATAGAAAAACAACAAAGTCACTGCAAGAATCCAGGAAGCACTTGTGAGTAAAAGATTAACTTGGCAGGGATGGAGGAAGATAAGGATAGTGAGGTAACCTGTAAGCCCTTCTCCCATTACATTCAGACTAAAGTATATATGAGCAGAGAATCTGTTAATGCTAATTGAAGAGCAGCAGATATTTACCTTGAATAGCGCAAAGACTTTTTTTGACAGTGGTGGTTAACATGTACAGCAAATTAATGACACTTTTGAAAGTGGATTATTCTGGAAAAGAAACCAACAGACAGAAATTTTGAAAGAGGAAGAGACACTGCCAAGGTTTAAGGTTGTGAATCATAGCCTAATGTGAATGCAAGTGGAGATTGTAAATGGATTGTTTTCTAATTTAGAAAATTAAAACTTCATGCAAGGCCTTAGCAAGTTCATTATCTATTATATCCAAAGGCTAGGACTTCTCGAAAATTGTTTTACTCCTATTTTATAAACAAAGTGAACAATTCTGAAAAGGTAAAGAAAAAAATGAATGCAAGATTTTCTATATTTTCAAAAATTCTTTTGAACATTTAAATGACTTTTTTGCTTAGTGTATCATTGCTAGCTCTATTATCCACATTTACGTAGAAAATATTGGCAACACACAGAGACTAACAATAAGTTATAGTATTTTTTATGAGCTATTATAACATTTACCATGGGATCTTGCTATGGGCATCATTTTAAGCATTGCCTCCCGAACCAAAAAGAGATTTAAATTTCCAAAAATAGTGCTACTTTCAACTACACAACTAAGTTTTTCCATGCATCAAAACATTTGTGCAAAATGTGCTCTGAATCAGCCCATCAGTCATGAACAGCTTAATTTAAACTGACAGGTACAATCAGCTTAATGTATTCCTTTCAGGATTTGAAATCCCTCCATCATCTCCTCTTTAATCTTTGATCACCAAGTTTATGGGTCCATAGGGGCAATATCGTCACATGTACAGAGTACAGTTATATACTTTACTGTATTGCATTTTCACACATATTTAGCCATCATGTCTTCAGTTTATACTTTGCATTAATATAATGACCATAGTAGTAATGTGCTGTGCTATGCTATGGGTTGTGTTACATCCATGTTTATTTCCCTAGCTTATATTTATTTGAAATGTAATTATTTTTGATTTTTTTTCCATTTATTTTTGTGATTCCTGTTGGTTTTGTTTATTATTACTTAACTGTGTTTTGTCACTTTAAATGCAAGTCTATTTTGTGTGTGTGGTACTCCAACAGGTGGGGCCACCCTGACATCACCACTCTTAAGCCCTCTCTGGCTATATAAAACCCAGAAAGCAGCAGCTCAGGCAGTGGTGCATTGTATTTGGTTGAAGTCTGTTTCATGAATATTGTAATTTTTTTGGATTTCCTGTTTTTGGTGATTAATTGTTTCTTTTTCCTTGATTTGCCATTGGTTATGCATATTAGCACTTGCTTGGACTGCTTTTTAGGCAACTCCTTTTTTGTTCTTTTCTTTATTTTGTTCAATTTACATAGCAGTTGGATAGCAATGACTGTCGTGGCCTACTTTTTGTGATACTTTTGGAGGCCTCAGATCCTTTTCATTTAGTATTTTTTTTGTCTTCTCTGGAGAGTTTATTGGACATCTATATGGCTAAACTGGGGCTTCTAAACTCAAATTAGTTGATTTGGTATTTATTTTTCTCTATCATTATTCCTTAGAAACGAATAAACTTTTATTGTCTTCTTGCAGCTCTATTTTGTGACATTTGAATCAACTGCTGCCTAGGGTTATTTTCTCAGGCTTCCCCTGGTATGTGTGACACACTATGTCATCAGGGCAACCAGATAAAAGGACTTCACATGCATTTCTTACTTATCTGAGTTTGGAATAATTTAACATTTGCTGTGCAGTTCTCTGTGTAATTTCTCTTAATGGTTCTCTGACTTATTTTCAGTTCTACAATATTTGATTTTTGTTTAATGTTTCTGGCTTCTGCCTGGTATTGACCCTGCACATATCTATGACCTCACTTCACTTCCTGGTCCCTATAATTAAATTTTTTTTGCTCTCTTCTGCTGAGACAGAACAATGTTCTAGATTTGGCCAAGTGAATCTGTCTTGACTTGTACTCCACTGTGTTCTATATAAGCAAGCCTCCTATTAGACTTTTTAATTTTATTTGTACTCAGTTTAACAGTGGAGAATGATTAGGCCTATAGGACCAATGAATCATCATCATGACATAGGCCTTGTTCTTTGGCTCCACTTTGATAAAGATACCCGTTATTAATCATTAGTACATATAAAACCTTAAATTTAGTTCCAGACTGGATTTTGCCAACTAAATGGCATTTGCTAATGCAGCTAATTTAGTATCATAGAAAACATTAACTAAAAGTTCATTACAAGTAAAAATGATTACTTAGCAGTACATTACATAACAATGGCCCATATAAAAGAATGAGTGAAAAAGTTAAAAAACAAATAAACAAATTAATAAATAGCTTGATCTTCCTGGACTCTGTAAAAACAAGACAGGAAAAGAAAAAAAAAAATCTGAAGTTGGATAAGACAATACTTATATATAATTTCAATACTGGGTTGCGGGACTTTAAAGGCAGATAAACAAATGGTATAAGGAATGCTATGCAGGCCGAATACATAAGAATTACCCACGGGAAACAGCCTGGATCAAAACAAATGTTAAAAAAAACAAAAAAAAAACATACGAGACCCTGCAAATAATAATAACAACATATTTATTATTGTGGCTAGTTTTGGTAGTTTCTAGAACATTATTACCCTATTGTTTTCCAATATGCCTTGCTCATAAGTTCATAAGTTCATATCACTTCAAAGTGGTTGGCCATAAATTGGTGCATGTACTTCCCAGACCCACCTCACTCCACTTCCTTCTTTATCTGTTTGAGCTGATGAGGACCTTTGTGGCAACATGTGGCTTCTGACGGACCAGGCCACCCTACCCTAGAAACAGTCTCCAAGTATGTTAGAATATCAACAAGAACTCCCCAGTGATCCAGTAGAGCACTTTATCCAGGTGTGCTTTGCAAAATGAAAAAAGAATTCAAGTCATTTTACCACAAAAAAATATATGGTGATTCACACATGGAAACTACCATATGCAAATTTGCATAAACAAAGCTGAACTAAGACAGTAAGAGTATCCTGGTGGCATTAAAAGACCGTATAATAAAATCGGAATCTGCAGGGTTGAGTAAGAAATTATGGGTTTTATGGGTTGATGGAGCATCATTAGCAGACCTAAGTAAGGGGTTCTGGAGAAACCACAAAGCTAAATAATTGTTCAACAATAATTCTGTTCAAACTGGAGAACAGGAAAACAGATAAGGCTAAACATAATGCTTGACAGATACAGAGGTGCAACTTTCAAAATGTCTATTATTTTGAAACTTCTGACTTTAACTGCAGATAAATAATTTGTGCTATATTTTTGAATTTCCCTGTAGAGGCATGTATACTTAATTCAGTATGTTAACACAGAATACTACAGAAGTTTACAGAAAAAAGCATATATTTTGAAGAAATACACTAAATGACCAGAAGGGTCCAGAATATCAAACTCATTTTGTTGAAATTAACACATTCGATGTTCAATTCATGAAGACAATCAAGATTTACTCAACAATATGTATCTAGGGGATCTTGCTAGCCAATTTAATTCCTTCCTATTATTAATCAGTAGAGAGTGGGATTACAGACAACAAAATACAACTACCTTCTGATAAAGAAAATTAGTTTAAACGCTTTAGGACACACTGCTCTAGACTGCAATAGATTTAAATAACCTCATGGATTGGCCTTTGGACAACTCCGTTATAAGGACACCAGTCACACCTAATACATATATATACACATCTTAGTTCTTAAAACCTCAGGTCTCCAAGGCTGCTCCAAGCTGCCCACATTTCCTTTTACTGTAGGTGGAAGCATTCTTCCAACTTAGGAGGTACAGCTGTATCTCCTGTCAATGTTCATTCTATTCATGGTCTCTTCTGTGTACTGCTCCTATGCTTTTCACAATCACAGCAAAGTGTACTAAGCACCTACAGCTTGTACCAAGTCACTTTAAGCAAGTTTCTCTCCTGTGCACTAATGACCATGGAAGTTTCAATTCTTGAGTGGTGTGAGGTGGCTAGTATTTTCACTAGTTAGCACAGAAGAGGCACACACACTCCAGCTTGCCACAGACAAATACCTGCCAGCTATAGCCTGGCTAGGCCAAAAATGGGAAAAACTGTCTTAACAATTTAAATATAAAGAAATGTCCCAAAAAATATCAAAAGTGCCCAACAAGAGAGGGGATTACCGCACATGACTGGGTTGTAAACATGCGGTCAACAGAGAATCTTTATAAAAGAAGAATATATTTAATGGACTAGGAAAAACAGAGCAATATGCTCAAAAGAGCAAAAACATATTTGGTGAAAATGCAATCCAAAGCAACTAAATCCCAAAACACAAATCCCAGAGGCAAATCTAAATAAATAGGCAAGATATATGCAGAAAACAGCAAAGCAAGAAATAATAACACTTACAAAAAGACTCCTAATACAGACCACATGTAGAATGTGGAGAAATGCAGTAACATAATTGCAGAATAATAGAAAATACATAAAAATATGAAAAATACTTTAAAAATAACAATAAAACACATAAATTGAAGTTGATACATAACACAAATGACAGAGTTCAGAACCGCTGCTCTTTCCACATGGACTATTTTCTCAGACGATTCTATGCATTACTTAACCCTTGCCAGTAGCATTGTATGATTTTGTCTTTTCTTGAAAACTTTTACTAACCATGCATATATCACAATAGACTAGATTATAACAGAAGGTATTTTAAGCTGTAATTCCAATATGCTGTGCTCATAGAAAGCAGTATTGCCTCAGTGCCACAGAAGGCAAACATTAACTGCCGAGTTTGAAAGCAGAAGGTCCAAAGATCTAGATCTAGTTAATGCAGACATGTGGCTGAGGAGAAGCATACCACAGAGGATTACCATTAGGGAAGCAGTCCCATAGATAGCAAAAAATTATGTTAATGAAACTTCAGTTCAAGTTCTCCTTGTAATCATATGCAAAAGTTTCCATTAAAGCGAAGAGAGGCCGAACAGGATCAGGAAATGGTAGGCTTGTGACTGATATCTTTTAACATTTTTTACATTGTGCAGATAATTTCTTATTGATGACCAACTCCACTGACTGTCTCCTACAGGGGAGACATCTGCTTTGAACCCAGTGACTCAGCTATCATACAGATAGAATAATTAGGAAAAGCATACTGCAGTATATATGATCTTTTCCAAAAAAGTAGATAATGTATTTGAAGTAGCTATCTTGGTCAGGTCTAGACTTTTATATTGAATAACATCCAAAAACCTATGGGTCCTCTCTTTCCACCATAAAAAATACTTTCTTAAAGGACCCTTGCTCTTAACTAACTCATAGTTGGCTGCCTGTAGGTACATTCTCTGTTGTTTCTCTGGATCATCACCAAGTTTTTGTTTTCTCATACTTTTCTCTGATATTCAACAAAAGTTTCATAACCAAAGGTTGTTTAAATCCTCACAGTCATTTAAAATGTTAATTGTAGCTGTAGTTCCCAATATCACTATCATACTTACTACAGACCAACAATACATTAAAAGAACAGACATGGGATATCTTAATAATTGTAACAATGAATTTTCACTGCCATTCTTGGCTTTCAAGCGTTTCAAGTGCATTTTAGCACTCTCCCTTACAATGGTGAAGATTCATCTATATATATATAACATCCCTATGTGCGTCCAGGTGTCCGTGTGTGGGTGTCTTCTGATGAAGTGCGCATGCGCGGGGCACGGTGCGATGCGCGATATTACTGTCAGAGAAAAAGGCATATTAACTGACGCTCACGCCTGTATTACCGCCAGAGAAAATTAAAGGTATATTACGGACGTACAAGATGGTATCCTTCAATAAGGGCGCGTACAGGCATCCTTCAATAAGGGCGCGCACGAAAAGGCGAGCCTCAAAAGGGTGACCTCAATTGGTCGCAGCGAATAAAGGCGCGCGTAAATAAAGATCTGCACCTTTGTTGCTCTTCACATATTCCAGAGCCATTTGAACTAAATAATCTACGAACGCCTTTATTCGCCGCGCTCAATTGAGGTCGCCCTTTTGAAGCTCGCCTTTTTGTGTGCGCCCTTATTGAATAGAGCCGTACAAGACAGTATAACTGTCACAGAAAATTAAAGACACACAATACATGGCGGCAGCCCACGAAGAACGGTCAGCTCAGCAAGTAAACATCAACAAAAGAAAGGCTGAAAGAAAGAAAAATACAACCAACAAAAAGAATGAGGTCAAAGTCCCTTGCCATTTAATATAGACTGTTCCTACTAATGTTTATGCACTACTGTTCTAGCGCCCGTTATTGTAACGGGCTAATGACTAGTGTAATAATAAATGGCACAATTAAAGACTAATTACAAGGCATTCAAGTACATTTAACTTGTAATGCTAAAATGTTGACTTAGGAATTAATTGTCTTGTTGATCACCATAAACAAACTTGTTAAACACCATCCAAAATGTCAGGGAGACTTTCTTCCATTATGTCGGTCTGCTAAGACTGTGAATTGGATGGGGTTCTTGCACAGACAGACTTGAATCCATCAAGTCAGCACAACAACTAAAAAAAAAAATATGTGCCATAAGTAATACTTCCAATCATCCTTTGGGAGGCATTTTTGTGTGGTTTCCTAGAGAAAAGCACAATAAGCTGTTCTCACTGTTTACCAAAATAATCTGAATGTTAATTGAAGTGGAACAGACAATTAAGTATAAGACCACAGTACAAAATGGCTAGTGGTTTAATTTTTTTATCAGTTTTCAGTCTATTCATTATTCAGTAAATGTATGCAAACAAATGTGGAAATTCCACCTGATTAAGAATTAAATTACTGACTAAGAATTAATCTATTAAAGTACAATTAGCGAAAACACAGAAACACTGCATTGTAATGGAACGGAATCATTCACTTTTTTAAGACAAACACTATTTATGTGGTGTCAAACACATGAACATAGGGAGTGTCTCCCAAGCAATCGTAAAAAGAATAAATGTGAATAAGAGTAAGGGAGATATCCAGTCAAATGTTTCTCCATTAATGCCCCTAGAAAGCATAAAGCCCCACCTCTTTTGGTCCAGTCTTCATATAAACTCGTATTCCATCGGCATTCATTCTTGCAGTAGCTTCCATGGTGGAACAGCTGTCCTGAGAAGCTCTTTGAAAGTCTTGCAAGAATGTATGACTACTACTAGTAGTAGTACTAGTGCTACTTTGATCTGTTAGGATTTGGATTGAGGAGAATAGCAAAATAAGTTTGAGGCCATTCATTCAGCCATCAGAACTAACCAGGATCTCTATTAGCTTGTCCAAAACAGCCTTACCATAACATACCCTACACTACTGCCTGGCCCAAAAATGGTGAAACTGGCTTTTAAAGTTCCTTTAAAGCTATTAGATGCGTTTCAAGGGAAAGGAAACTGAAAAAAAAAAAAACTTTGGGTTGAAGGGACAGTACACAAAAGCAACCTTTATAAATGAGGATATTTATTCAAAAAATAAAAAATAAACAAAAAGCTCAAACAGGCGTTGTGTAAAAGGCTATCCTAGATGAAATTCTAAAACGCAATCCAAAGCAAAAGTCTATTAAACAAAAAAAAAGAAGATGAAAAACCAGTAAATTCTCAAATGAAAAAAAAAATACTGATAACTGGCTCCAGTAAACTTTAATGCACCACTCCTGAGACCCCAGTCTCTAAGCCTCAGATAGCCAAAGGGAGGTCTCCTCTTGACTCCGGGGGGGAGCCCACATCTTGAAGCAGCAACACCACAGAACTGTGACAATGCGGGTTCACTCCACGCTCCCATCGTCCTTCCGGGAGCCTTGAACCCAACACTGTCGGTAATGTCACCGATGAGCTTGGCAGTGAGGCACAAAAAAGCAAGGGGATGATGCAAAAAGTGCTTTTATTAAAAACAACAAACAAAAACAGTGTGCAAAATAAATGAAGTGCAGTGTCTCTCAAAAATCTTCAATAAATAAATAATCCATAAAAAAGAGTGATGAGTGAAGGTTAAAAAACACAATAGAAAAAAAATAATCCTTTAAAACAACGAGGTTAAAACAATGGCATGAAGCAGTCTCTTTAAAAAATTCAAAGCATGGTGCGACTTCTCTAACACTGGCAACTCTCCTGCTTCTCCCTTCCGGGCCCCGCAACAGGGAGTCGCCCAACCGGCAAAATGCAGCTCCCTCAATACAGGTCTGGTAGCCCTCCGATCCCTGGCTACGTCGGGCTCCCTCCAGACTGAGACTTGGGTTCTTTCCCTAGCGGCCAGGGCGCTCATGCTGGGGCTGAACCAGACCAAAGCCTCCACGACTGCTGCTACCTTTTGACGGCCAGTTGTCTTCATCACCCATCACTCCAGCTCCTTGATCGCTCAGCTGGAGCGACCACTTCCTTCAGCCCCACCTAGTGTCGGCCTAACACTCTTTCTTGGGGCTCTCCTTCCAGCTGCCTCTGCTCCATCGAGCCTGCTCTCGTTCGCTCTCTCTCTCTCGCACCGGCTATCCTCTCCCTGCTTCCTGCTGCCTTCTTTCCTGCAATCTCGTCTCTTTCTTTTCTTTCCCTTTCATCCACACTAACCGCCTTGCACTTCTATAAATCATGGGGTCGTGGATCAGCTGTGGCAATCAGCAGCTCCCGGAAACAATTACAGATGCGGACGACTCATCACCTGTGCACTTAAGTGAGAACCGCCCGCATCACGAACTCCCCGGGAACTGCTCGGCCACACACACCACGCCCCCTCGCTAAGCCACGAGTGCGCGATTATTTATTTTAAAAAGTGGCCTTTTGACATGAGCTGTGGACCTGCTACACCACAAGAACACAAAAAAAAGACTCATATTTGAAAACATAGGACACAATTAATGAAACAAAAACAAAACCAACAGAAATAACCAACAAACATGAAAAATAATGATATAAAGTTAACAAAAAGAAAAAACAGAAAAAAAATACAAGCCCTGGCTGTATTATAACAGTTTAAGCACTCTTGTTAACATCCTGAGCACTAAAATGACACCCAATGGGATCCCAAATCTTTTTTTGTTTCAATCCGCTTTATTTACAGTAGGCATTACAAAATTTATGAACAAGGTACTCTAGATCTCCTCACACATGGCAAAGATGTACAGGTTAGTTTGACAGCAGCTCTAAACTGACACAGTATGAGGGAGTGTGGTACTTCCTATTACTTTGAAACTGAGCCAAAGGGTTAAGGAAATTTTTTGAGGGGCAGACGAAAGCATGTGTTTCTGTTTATTTCTTTAAAATGTGAAAACAATTTTCCAGAGGTAGATTCTTTAAAAAGAATATTTCTGCTATTTCAGTTTTTATTCTGTAATGCTCCTTTATTCTAAGAAAAAAGGTTGGAAACAGATGCACAGATGGTAATAATTTGTGCATGTAATGTTACGTTTGGACAGTCACACATCTCTATATGTCACTTTCACAGCTTTTCTTGTGTAAATATAAAAATATGGAAGGCGATCCTTCACAGTTTCCACTCAAAAATAAAACATATTGTTATGTTTAGTCTGACACTTATTTTGATACCACATGTTCAAACAAATCTAAATCTCACCAATAATAAACAATAAGATTGTAGTCAATTTTCTCGTCTGCCTAATTTACCATTAGTGGTTAACTGTAAGGTTAACCGAGTTGACTAATGTGACTGAATGACAACCCAACTTGTCATTTACATTAACTGTTTCACTGGCTGAATCTTTAGTGGCAGAAAACTGAAATTAATAAAAAGAAAACCACTTAAACCACTTAAAAACCAGGCATCGAGAGACATGGACTGATATACTATTGATATCATTTTTCAATTTGTAAAAAGAAAAAAAAAAAGGATGAGGCTTTAGTCATGAAGGGCTGGTAACTTAAGACTGCCTAAGTCAGCTCACTTAGGGGAAGTCAACAAGAAGTCTCTAAGGTTATACAGTATGTGAAGGATAGATTGTATCTGTGGGATAATGAACTGCAAGTTTTAAAATTCTCAAAACAGCAGGCTAAAAAAAGGCAAAAAAAAATTTTTGATTGGTGCAGGAAAGGCTGAGCACTAATCCCAAAGGGACATCAAGGGAGGAACATAAGTTTTAGAGAAGCAAGGAAAAAAAATCATTAGGGGGAGAACACAGAATGTGAGCAAGAAGCAGAACCGACTCAGAGGTTCTATAAAACAAGATTCAAGAAGGGATGAAAGAGTCACAAGAGGCAGAGATTAATATTGTAATGGGGGAGTCAAAAGGGGAAATGGAAATGCATTATTATTATTTAAAGAGCATAAAAACAGGAATATTCCAAAAGCAAAATAAAAATTTAAACCTACATGAAAATAAAAATAGTGACCTTGTAGAATATTTTAGATTTGACATTTTTTAGATGAAACCCTGCAAAATTAGTTAATTAAAACCATCAACTTTGAAAAAATTTACTCAAATAAATGGGGACAATCAATAACACAGACTCAAATTTTTAATTAAAAAGTTCCGGTATAATGATGTATGGTACATATTGCAGTGCAAGAACTTAAATGCAATAAAATACAACATATAATATTTTTATTTTTCAGTGCATTTGAAAAACTGCTGTTCAAAATTTTATTACCACAAAAAACAATATATAACAAAAACAAGCAAGCTGAGCAAACTCCAAACCAAATTATTCCAAGTATTCTTAATGTTCTCAAACTACCTTTAAGCAAGCCAAATTAACATTGAGATATTTCAAAATGAATTTCAGATAACTTAAAATGTAGTTTACTTTTCAAGATATCTGAAACTTGTTTGCGGATATGTTGCTTTACATGTTAAGATATATTTTAAGATATTTTACACATTTAAAAATGCATTTTTAGATGCAGGCTGGTCAAGCATTATTCAGCTTGCCAGATTTGAGTTCAAGGTCTTAGCTTAAAAAGGAGTGTAACACATGCATGGTCACCAATTATTACTCACAGTCTACACAGACATTTATGGCCACAGCATATAGCATTCCTGCTCCTTACAAAGTTGCTGCTTAATATTCTCTTTTGTGCAATATAAGCGCTGAAATGATAAAAAAATTACTAGGCTGGTTGCCTTCATTCAGGTTTTGACACTGTTTAGGAGGCATAGCAGATAACTTATAAAATACACCTGTCAAGGATCACTGTAACTTCCAGTTATTTCATACACCAAAACTTTCTGGTCTACAGAAAGACAACCTTATACATTAAACAAAAGGCATACCAGACAAGAACATTGACATAAGTAAGTTGTATGTTTTTCTTTTCTTGGCTCTATTAATTTAGATTTCTAAAAAGTAATGCTGCATTCATCTACAAATGAAACAGTTTTGATACAACTCATTTAAAATTAATTACATTTTATGCGGTACTACTCCAAATCTGAACATTATGGATAGTCACCAAAGTTCCTTATATGTGATGGAAACACATCTTGTAAACTTTCACTTTTTTCCAACTAATTTTCAGACACATATGCCTACTTTAGAGAAACGTGTGCCAATGGTATCACTCTTCTGTCCTTATAAAATACATTTCTTGAATAGCTTCTTCATCTTATTTCTTCAGGTGATAGAATCCATTTTTAATAAATCACTTTCTGGAACATGGTATTTGTTATCAGATGACCAGTTTATGAGGTTCAGAGCTAAATGTCTGCACTCTAAAACACTACTTCTGACTAAAAGCAGAGCCTGGAAAGGCCTTGAAATATAAATGCAATCTTTCAATATTATCAAGTTTAATGAAAAAGAAAAGCTATCCAAATTTTCCATATCCTCAAAAGCTTCAGAAATTACAGAACGTCTCTGTCTGATTTGATTTAAGTACAGACTGCAAAATAAAAAAAAAAAATTAAGAAAACAGCCTTTCTACTATGGACTACTATGAAATATATCATTTCTATACCATTACATGAATGCAGCATTCACGCAGAGAAGTATTAGTAAGCATGCAAATAATCATGGAGGAGCTAAAATACTAGAATATACACATTTTAGCCTCAAGTCTTTACCTGTAATTTTCTCAAGATCAGACTTTTATACAATGACCAATATCAGTCAGTTACAATTGTTAGGTACTAAAGAGTATATGCAGAAATACGATTGATAATACTTCCAAGAGGTATTTTCATAATTGTAAATACCTACACTTTTGGATTAGTGATGATAAAACCTCCTCTGTATGTACTTAGCCTGATTAAAGACAATGTCGCACATATTTATTTTCACAGCATTCACCTATAGGAATACATGTCTTCAATTCAAAAACTCAATACCAAGTAAACTGCATTTCCTATACATCATTTTCCCGGATGTATCTGTTTAACAATATTTGTGTTTTGCATGTTATAAGCAAACAACTGGATAACTGTCACATTTAATTAAGCAACACAAACATTGTGAGATTTCCCCCCGCCTCCCCCAGACATTTTATTTTGTTTGAAATTGTACAGCATTTGTCACCTTTGGCTTGTATTATATAGTATTTTTTATCTCTGTTCTCAATGAAAACATAAGATTAAACCTTCTTCTTTGTCATTGCTATAAAACACATGGAGTAAGTAACATTTTAAATTTTATTTTTTGTGTACTATTCCTTTAATTTTTTTTAACTGAATTTTATTCAGTAGGCAAGCCAATGTACAGAGGAAAACAACACTGGAACATTACATATTACAAAATCACACAACAATGAGATTATCTCATAATGTTACCCAAAACATTAATTAAAGGAAAAGTTAATACATGGAAGGTACATAGAACAGTGAACCATGAAGTAAAGGAGAAAACTCTTCATTAATAGTAACCTATACAGTTATAGTAGCAAAGGAACAACAAAAAAAAAGGTAGCCTCACCTCTTCAAACCCACTGAATAGTTGTTAATGTATGTAATCATAAAGTTTAGTCTACAACAGGCATGTCAAACTCACTACCATTGGTGGGCCGCTTCGACTGCCATACGTGCATCAGCGGGCCACACTGTAACAAATACTATTATCAAGTCAAGTCAAGTTGGGGAGCATGCACTGGTGCAGTGCGTTGCCACACCCACTACACAATGAAACAACTCGGGATCCTGGTTTGCAACCCCCCAGGCAGACACGCGGTCCAGTCCCACCTCCCGGAAATGACCCTCTATCTGCTGCAGCCAGGTGTTATAAGGTCGAACTCTTGGCCTGGTCCAGCCACTCGGGTCCCCAACAATGAGGATCTTACAAGCTGGATCACCATCTTGGAAACGCACCACATGGCCGTAGTGCTGTAACTGACGCTCCCTCACAATGTAGGTAATGTGCCTCATTCTGGACTCCATGAGCAACCGCTCATTCGACACAAAGTCAAACCAATGGTACTCAAGGATTTTCCGGAGAGACACAGTACTGAAGGAGTCCAGTCTTCATCTCAGGTCACTGGTTAGTGTCCACGTCTCGCAACCATATAGACAAGACAGGAAGCACCAGGACTCTAAAGACTTGGACCTTCGTCCTTTTGCATAGATATCTATACTATTATAAATATAATATATAGTATAAATACTATTATACAAAGTTACTGTAGCTTTCTTTCCAATACTAAAAATTAAAAAAAAAATGTAACACTTAAAGTTTAAAGAAAAGCAATTTACTTCCATACAATTTCTGTACAACAGCGTACAATTAGAGTCTTAGCCTTTTAGCTAGGTCCTTAATAGGAATCTTACAGTCTGAGATCTATTTCTTTTGTCCCGACACTTGGCATCTCTTGTTAGTAACCAGTTCGTCAATATCAGGCTTGAAATCTTGTGCAACTTTTATGAGGGATGAAAGGTGTGCTCGACAGTAAGTCTTGAGTGATGTGGGGTTTTGGTAGCTTTCATTAACGAAAACAATTGCTCACAAAGGTAAGTGCTTCCGAACATAGACAGGACTCTCGATGCCAACTTACGGATCTGCACATACGAGGGTGGCAGGTAAGCATACAAGCTTGGCACACCACCTTCGTTGTATTTCCATTTGGATATTCTCAAGTACATTCTCAACATTGTAAGAGTATGGTGAAGTAAACAGTGCAAAGTCCTGTTCGTGTGAACTGAAATCACAAAAACACTCACTGAATTCATTGCTCAGTAATTCAAGTTGGAAAAACAAATCCTCCAAAAATCAAATTGTCATTTGAATGCTTAAGACATGTAGGAAAATGGCCAAGATTCTCATTTCTTAATTGATGTGTCCACAGACGAATCTTGCCTTGGAAGCTTTTCACATCATCGTACATTGTAGTTACAAGTCTGTGTTTTCCTTGTAACTTCAGATTCAAGTCATACAAATGTCCAGTCAAATCCACAGCAAATGCCAAGTCCTGCACCCACATGTTGTCATTCAGAAACCTCACATCTTTTCCTTTCATCTCTAGAAACAATGTTATTTCTTCTTGCAGCAGTAAGAACCACTTCAGTACTTTGTGACAAGATAACCAACGTACCTCCGTATAATAAGGAACGGTGTCAAATTCAATTCCTACAAGTAAACTGTCAATGATTTAGTCCACGTGCACGAATGAAGCTGACTGTTTGTGTAACTGGTTTAAGGACTTTGTCTAGTTTCAAAACCTTCGAACACAACGATTGTTGGTGAATTATGCAGTGGAAGTGAGCAAACTTGCAATCAGGTTCTCACATATTTTTGACAACAGCCTCGAACCAACACCGTTAGTGTGTCCCACCATTGTAGCAGCCCCATCTGTTGCCAAACAAACAAGCTTTTCCATAGGCAGAGTGTACTGAGAAAGAACTTATTCAACCTTGTTGAACATGTCCTCGCTGGTAGTCATGCAAGGGAACAAGTTCCAACAACTCCTCTGTAATTTCTAAGTTTGTGTCACAAGTTTTTATAAATATAGCAAGCTGTGCAATGTCCGTTACATCCGTCGACTCATCAATGGCGATTAAAAAGCAGTCTAATTCAACGGACTTATTTCGAAACTGTTCCCTCAAGTTTCTGGCCATGTCATCAATTCTATTAGCAACTGTATTCCGTGTTAGTGATATATCTTTGAAAGCCTTTGCTTTATCAGGATATACGATCTCTGCTGCTCTCACAATGCACTGCTTAATGAAATCTCCCTCAGTATACGGTTTAGCATTGCATAACTAGCTTTTACACAAGCCACGCCTTCTTTATGCACCTTGAAGAAAAGTGTCTGCTGTTTAATTAGATTACTTTTCATTTCTCGCAGTTTATCTTCTCGCAATTTTTCTGTGTATTTGTCATGAGTTTCATGGTGGGTTTCGTAGTGCTGTTTAATATTGCATTCTTTTGGTACAGCAATGACATTATTGCAAATCAGACAATGAATTTTGTAATTTCTTGTCATACAAAAATATAGCAGTTCCCATTTCTCTTAAACGATACGATGCTTATCTTGTAGCTTTCTTTTCACCTTGGCCGAGGTTATTGTACCCTTCATACTGCAATGCAAATATTTCATTTTAAATTAAATGGCAAAGACATAGGCCTATCAATTTACGCATGTTTGGCATTGTGCAGCTCAACATTTTACTTTACTAAGTTTACTTCAAAGTTTATATTGTAAAATAAACTGATATGCAAAAAGCCCCCTGACCTACACTAATTTTACAAACTCAAAATCACAAAAATTTGTTAATAAACAACTCACCAACTTCTCACATCCACTTCAGATCTTCAGCTGTAGTCTGCACTAACTGTTCATTACAATACTAGCACAAAATTACATAAAACTAGACCAAAAAAACATTAAAATATGCAAGCTATTACTACTCATGATGATCAGTTCTGCCCAGTGGCCAGTCTCAGCAGCCCAACCAGTAGTGTAGCCTGCCAGGCTGCTGCAGCCTAGCAATTCAGTTGTGTCGTCGCGACTCATTAACTTTGGTCAAGGCTCGTGGATGGGGGTGTGGGGCAGTGTAATGCCTAGGGTATCAAGGAGCTGACGCCACAGCTGCAACTATACTAGCAGATGATGTTTCCGTCAAGTGTAAGTAAGAAAAGTCAATAAGTAACGCAGAAGATGCAGAATGGTTCAATCACAAACAATAGTAATCATTTTGTACAAGTTTAGTGCTAACTAGGATCTGTCATGCGGGCCGCGTGTTTGACATGCCTGGTCTACAACACCTAATTAAAGTAATACCTTTATTTAATATATGGACCTTTATACCAGTATAGGGCCTTTTCATATTTAATGAAGGTATTATTTTTAATTGCGGTCATTTTTCCAAAAGAAGCTCAGAGGTCTATTTCTTCCAAGACATCAGAACATTTTAAGGCAATAGATGATTTCCAATGTCAAGCTATAACCAGTCTCGCTGCAAATAAAGTTTGCAAAATAAAAGTGTGACAATTTGGTTGATAGTTATTTATCCCCAATCCAAGCAAAGCCAACTGAGGAGTTAATTTAATATTCGATTTTAAATAGTATGAGAGAAATTTCTGAACTGTCAGCCAATAATGATAAATTGAATTACAGGACCACCACATACATCCATCCATTTTCCAACCCGCTGAATCCGAACACAGGGTCACGGGAGTCTGCTGGAGCCAATCCCAGCCAACACAGGGCACAAGGCAGGAAACAATCCCGGGCAGGGTGCCAACCCACCGCAGGACACACACAAACACACCCAGCACACACTAGGGCCAATTTAGAATCGCCAATCCACCTAACCAGCATGTCTTTGGACTGTGGGAGGAAACCAGAGTGCCCGGAGGAAACCCACGCAGACACGGGGAGAACATGCAAACTCCACGCAGGGAGGACCCGGGAATCGAACCTAGGTCCCTAGATCACCCAACTGCGAGGCAGCAGCGCTACCCACTGCGCCACCGTGCCGCCCCCACCACATACAGTGGTGTGAAAAACTATTTGCCCCCTTCCTGATTTCTTATTCTTTTGCATGTTTGTCACACAAAATGTTTCTGATCATCAAACACATTTAACCATTAGTCAAATATAACACAAGTAAACACAAAATGCAGTTTTTAAATGATGGTTTTTATTATTTAGGGAGAAAAAAAATCCAAACCTACATGGCCCTGTGTGAAAAAGGAATTGCCCCCTTGTTAAAAAATAACCTAACTGTGGTGTATCACACCTGAGTTCAATTTCCGTAGCCACCCCCAGGCCTGATTACTGCCACACCTGTTTCAATCAAGAAATCACTTAAATAGGAGCTGCCTGACACAGAGAAGTAGACCAAAAGCACCTCAAAAGCTAGACATCATGCCAAGATCCAAAGAAATTCAGGAACAAATGAGAACAGAAGTAATTGAGATCTATCAGTCTGGTAAAGGTTATAAAGCCATTTCTAAAGCTTTGGGACTCCAGCGAACCACAGTGAGAGCCATTATCCACAAATGGCAAAAACATGGAACAGTGGTGAACCTTCCCAGGAGTGGCCGGCCGACCAAAATTACCCCAAGAGCGCAGAGACGACTCATCCGAGAGGTCACAAAAGACCCCAGGACAACGTCTAAAGAACTGCAGGCCTCACTTGCCTCAATTAAGGTCAGTGTTCACGACTCCACCATAAAAAAGAGACTGGGCAAAAACGGCCTGCATTGCAGATTTCCAAGACGCAAACCACTGTTAAGCAAAAAGAACATTAGGGCTCGTCTCAATTTTGCTAAGAAACATCTCAATGATTGCCAAGACTTTTGGGAAAATACCTTGTGGACTGATGAGACAAAAGTTGAACTTTTTGGAAGGCAAATGTCCCGTTACATCTGGCGTAAAAGGAACACAGCATTTCAGAAAAAGAACATCATACCAACAGTAAAATATGGTGGTGGTAGTGTGATGGTCTGGGGTTGTTTTGCTGCTTCAGGACCTGGAAGGCTTGCTGTGATAGATGGAACCATGAATTCTACTGTCTACCAAAAAATCCTGAAGGAGAATGTCCGGCCATCTGTTCGTCAACTCAAGCTGAAGCGATCTTGGGTGCTGCAACAGGACAATGACCCAAAACACACCAGCAAATCCACCTCTGAATGGCTGAAGAAAAACAAAATGAAGACTTTGGAGTGGCCTAGTCAAAGTCCTGACCTGAATCCAATTGAGATGCTATGGCATGACCTTAAAAAGGCGGTTCATGCTAGAAAACCCTCAAATAAAGCTGAATTACAACAATTTTGCAAAGATGAGTGGGCCAAAATTCCTCCAGAGCGCTGTCAAAGACTCATTGCAAGTTATCGCAAACGCTTGATTGCAGTTATTGCTGCTAAGGGTGGCCCAACCAGTTATTAGGTTCAGGGGGCAATTACTTTTTCACACAGGGCCATGTAGGTTTGGATTTTTTTTTCTCCCTAAATAATAAAAACCACCATTTACAAACTGCATTTTGTGTTTACTTGTGTTATATTTGACTAATGGTTAAATGTGTTTGATGATCAGAAACATTTTGTGTGGCAAACATGCAAAAGAATAAGAAATCAGGAAGGGGGCAAATAGTTTTTCACACCACTGTATGTAGAAGAGTACCATTTTTGCCACACTGCCTCCAGCATGAAGGGAAACACTTTGAATAAGTTTTAGCTAATTTCACAGGAGTGAGATGCCATCTATAAATTATCTCCAAGCTAAGCTTTATATGTTTAATGCTATAGCCAAGGCCAAGAGCCCCTGCTCATCAGAAAAAACATGGTTCAGATCTCTTTCCCATTTTAAGATAGATGTTAATTTTGAAAATTGACTTCTGTTATCTAGTAATGAATGAAGTGTTTTAACTCCTTTAATTTTAAGAAGAAGGATCTGTAAACCATCGTACAAAGGAGATAGAGCTTTCAACAGGTTCAAGACAGCGGGAGTTAATACAGCTGGGTACTTGAAGATATTTATAAAATTCCCTATATAAAATATTAAAGTGTTCATGGAGATACTGAAAAGAGTGAAGACTATTGATGGAAAAAAGGCAGGCCAATGTGTTAAATCCATTTTGCTTCCATGTGCACAGAATTAAATCTGAGATTAAATGTTGAAATATTGTTAAAGGAAGCATTTTGAGAGGAATAGAAAATTCTTTATTTTTATTTTGAGAAGATTTCCAAGCAAACACTGCTGAAGAAACTGAAGTTGATAAAAAGGAAGGTAAATTCCGTCCAAGTTGAACAACTCATAGCACATCTACCAAATCCAGATATCCACTTATGTGCAGTAATGATTATGCAAGAATGGGCTGCCATCAGTCAGGATTTGGACCAGAAGCTGACTTACAGCATGCCAGAACCACTTGCAGAGGTCTTGAAAAAGAAGGGCCAACACTGCAAATATTGACTCTTTGCATAAACAATGTAATTGTCAATAAAAGCCTTTGAAACTTATGAAATGTTTGTAATTATACTTTAGTATACCTTAGAAACATCTGACAAAAACATCTAAAAACACTGAAGCAGCAAACTTTGTGAGAACCAATACTTGTGTCATTCTCAAAACTTTTGGCCACGACTGTACTGCTCTATTTGAACCCAATGTTTAGAACTGCCAAGAGACCACCATTGTCTCAGCTGATTTAGTATTACTGCTCTATGGTAGTCATGCAGGACTGGGATTGACATACCTCCCATGGGACTGAGTCTTGTCAGAGTAGATGTATTTATTCTGGGCTTACTGCCTTTCCAAATAAATTTAAATACATCTTTTTGCAAGGTTTCTATAACTTTGCTAGGAAGCAAAAAAGGAATGGTGCAAAAATGATAAAAGAACTTTGGAAGTACAATCATTTATACTGCTAAAATTTTATCTACCCATGATAATGACAATAAGTTAAGATACTTAAAATCTGTATTAATGTTATTTGATAAATTTAGAAAATTAATATTTATTGGTTCCTTTGAAGAATTTGTTAATGATGTACCCAAATATAATACTGAAGAATTTTCCAAATTATATTTAAATTTGGCCTTCATTGTTGAATGTTAAGGAGCAGAGATACTGTAGCTATACTAAGGGTCTGACATTTTGTGTCATTAATTTTATAATAAGAACAAGCTGTAAACTTAGTTATAACTTTTTGAAATGATTCCAGGGAGTTAAAAGCATCTGTTGCAATGCAATTACAACATCATCTGCATATAGTCCAATTTTATGTACTGCACGTCCAATATGAACACCCTGAATGCCACAATTAGAAAGAATGTGTTCCTTTAAGATTTTAATTTAATGGTCATGGTAATTTAACTGTGCTATAGAATTTCGCAACAAAAATACAATGTGCCACTGTCTTTCAAACAAACTAAAACACACTTCTTGTTAAAAAGGGTTAACTGTGCAAGTAAATGTTTAGGTGTATTATAATGGCCAGAAAAGGTAGTAATAAGGTTAGGTGATCTGTCATTTCACTTTTACATAAAACTAACATTAGAAGACAGACATTTAATATAAATGCCACAGTAAGACTGTATCTACTATTATGGTAACAGATATCTTAAATTAATTGTGGACACCATATAGTACTATGTCTTGTCCGTCTCACTGTTCAATGGTCATTTATCAGCTAATTCTGCACACTTGACAATGCAAGGTGTTTTGGTTTAGAAAGAGCTGCATAAACTTGTTAACATTCTGAGAATGCTGCAGAGGTTGCAAAATATGTTTTCTTGCTTTAAAAGCCATACTTATTCACTTACTGGCAGAATATTTGATTCACGGGTTGTTCAAGCTTGAAATTTTGTAAAAGTGCTAAAAAAAATAACTCCTAGAAGTGGGATGTAAAATCATATATACATTTATGCATCTTGAACCATTGATATGGAGATGCATAGAGACTACAGGGTTCAACTTTTGTTCTCTATACAGTGTTGAAAATATTTACAAAAATTCCTCCTCATTTATTTGCAGAGATGTTTAAAAATATAAAATCATTTTCTACTTCCTTTTTGTTAATGTACATCAGATGTTGTAATCTAAGCTACCAATTCTTCAACTCAAGATACATATTGACAATTGGACTACTGTACATAATAATAGTGCCTTTCAAATGCTCAAGGCATGTACATGTAAACTGTGCCTGTAAAGCACCCAGTCAGACTGCAACAACAATCCTGACTTGGACAATGCAGGGGTGATATAAGTAGTTTTGTGAGTTTTTATTTGTTTCCTCCTGATAAAGACTTTCTTTAAAAACTCAATTGTGTAAATTAATTTCTACTGTGTATCTCAGCAAAATACAGAAACATACAAAAGAGGTATAACAAGAACCAGCCATTCATTTCTAAATTGCTTATCAATTCCCATTCTCTCAACATAAGAGTTGCAACTTAAACTACTGACTATATTTTACAAATATTCAAGCACCACTGTAATCCTAGTCTTGTGTTTCCAGCTCTTAAAATGTTAAATTTGTTTTACTGAAATCTTTGATTAATGAGAATGTACATACTGCATACAGACACTATCCAGGCTGGGATTTAAACAGTCTGTAAGAGCTATGAGGCTATAACAACATCATACAATTCTCACAATTTTGCCACAATCACTATGGTGGACTGCATACAAGAATGGGGCTGTATCAGCTAAAACCCAGGCCTGACAAGCAAACTTAGAGGAGACTTTTAGAGACACTGAGAATGCTACATCTCAAATAGCATTAAACTGTCACCTGCTTCAGACTCTTTGAGCAGCTGATACCTGGTGACCCAATTTGGATCTACAACCCAACAAGGCCATACTAAAAGAAGACACATGGAAACCTCAAGAAATGACATCGGTATTTTAACTTTCCTTATTTCCTAAAATTAAATAAAGAATAGTCAACTCTGTTTAGGTTCCCATTTTACAGTATCTCTTGAAACAGACCATTATGAATAAAGTACACTTACTTTAAAGCTATCCATTTAATTACACCATATGTATTAGAACCTGTTATCATTAATAAATACGTATTTTGCAATGTGCAGTCAGCACATGAAACAAATTTGTTTTGTGTTGAACTCTTACTTTAAAATGTAATAAAGTCACTATGATCAGTGCCCTGTCTGTGCTTGATTGTGGTCGGGCCTTGTCAGTGAAGGAGGGCTTTGTTAAAGAACAACTGAGACTAATGTGGAAAGATGAACAATCAAAGCGAGGCTGAAAGTTTGTAAAGTCATAACATTTTACTGAGTATGTCAATACATTAGGAGAGTTTTAAAATCAAGGTCAACTGGTTCAAGTAATTATATTTCCAACTTTAAAAATTGTAAGTAAAAAAAGATACAGTACTTTATGTTTCTAAATTTGCCAAAACAAAAAACAGATCAAATGTGTAAATGCATGTAGTTTTGGACCTGAAAGCAATTGCATGTTGATCTCTATTAACACCAGAAATCTCAGTTATTAATGGGATAGATACATCCTTACAAACCTTCAGACTTTATGCCACCATAAATAGCAGACTTTCTGACAAAGTACAGAAAAGCCAAGCAAAATGACACCTTTTATTGGCTAACTAAAAAGATTACAATATGCAAGCTTTCGAGGCAACTCAGGCCCCTTCTTCAGGCAAGAACATTCATAATGGCAAACACGGTACAACACCCTAGTATGACAAAGTACATAAACTCTTGGCCAGAGCAAATACAGATCTACCTGACATTATCCAAAAAGTTAAAGGAGAATAGGCAGATAGTTTTGCAAGGCCTATACAAGGCTACTATAGGACAACAGGTTAGAAAGCAAAACTATAGGCAAAAAAAATTCCCCCCCTAGAAATACTACCTGTGTGATCTACAAATAAGGGGAAAAGTGAAGAGATAAGAGGAATTGCCATTTGTTTAAATTATGCTGCATGCAAGAAAGGAAAAGTTTAAATGGCCATTGGAACAACTTATGAAATATGGAAAAGCCAGTACTACTCAGAAGTACTACATTTTTATCTAAAGGGGAACTTACACACAAAGAAAGACATACAATATGTACTGGTTAGTTGCACAAAATTTAAAGCAGGATCAATCTGTAAGTTAGAAGGATGCAGAGTGTTTGGAAAAGGACATGTCTAAGTCACATGGGACATTAAGAATCCTTGGTAAAACATACAAACAAGTAATGGTAAAAAAAACTGTTACATGTTTCAGAATTCAATTATCTTTATAACAAACACCTCAAAAATATTAAAGGAACACTTTTTAATCAGAGTATAGTATCAAGTCAACGAAACCTCTGGGATATTAATCTGGTCAGTTAAGTAGCAGAGGGGTTTGTTAATCAGTTTCAGCTGTTTTGGTGTTAATGAAATTAACAAGAGGTGCACTAGAGGGACAACAATGAGACGCCCCTCAAAACAGGAATGGTTTAACAGGTGGAGGCCATTGACATTTTTCCCTATCATCTGTTTTTTCACTGGTTTTGCATTTGGGTACGCTCAGTGTCACTACTGGTAGCATGAGGCAATACCTGGACCCTACAGAGGTGTCATAGGTAGTCCAACTTCTCCAGGATGGCACATCAATACATGCCATTGCCAAAAGGTTTGCTGTGTCTCCCAGCACAGTCTCAATGGCATAGAGGAGATTCCAGGAGACAGGCAGTTACTCTAGGAGAGCTGGACAGGGCAGTAGAAGGTCCTTAACATATCAGCAGGACTGGTATCTGCTCCTTTGGGCAAGGAGGAACAGGATGAGCACTGACAGAGCCCTACAAAATGACCTCCAGCAGGCCACTGGTGTGAATGTCTCTGACCAAACAATCAGAAACAGCCTGCAAGAGGGTGGCCTGAGGGTCCAGCATTCTCTAGTGGGCCCTGTGCTCACTGCCCGGGACCATGGAGCTTGATTGGCATTTGCCATAGAATACCAGAATTGGCAGGTCCACCACTGGCGCCCTGTGCTTTTCACAGATGAGAGCTGGTTCACCCTGAGCACATGTGACAGACGTGAAAGGGTCTGGAGAAGCCGTGGAAGATATTATGCTGCCGGGAACATCGTTCAGCATGTCCTAACGTCACACTACCCCCCTTCCCTTGGCCCGCAGCCTCTGTTTCGGATTAGCGTGAATGTATCTCTCCTGCAAATGACCTATAATTCTTAGCGCGATGACAGAAGTTGCAAAATCAACAGGAATGTTGAAGCAATTTATAGAAAAAAACCCAATCTAAATCCATTAAGTAGTTCTCTCATTCGTTAGCTAAGATGATGTTGGCGCGTGAGTGAAGAGGGCCCTGCCAGCTGTGTGTCTGTCGGATTCACGCAAATAAATTGGTACCGCAAATGAACTATGATACATAGCACAATGAGAGAAGTCACAAAATTAACCAGAATGTTCAAGCAAATTAAAGAAAAAAAACCCAATCTAAATCCATTAAGTGGTTCTCTCATGAAATGCGGAAAGACATACATTGAATTTTATATATATAATTATATATTGTGGTAGATAGCCCAGACACAGACAGATGGGCATCATTTTAAATCCAACACACGTTTATTTACAAAATATGAAAGTGCACAAACCCAGTACCGCAGCACCAATCACCCCACAGGTCCAGGCCAAAACCATACTCTGCTTTTCCTCTCTTCAGGTCACCTCTTTCCTCTCCCAGACCTCGTCCTCTTCCAACCAACTCCAGCCCTGAATGAAGGGAGGTGGCCCCTTTTATTATCCCCCGGATGTGCTCCAGGTGTGCTCTGGCAATCTTCCACCGACACGTCCCAGTGTGGCAGAAGTGCCGGCTGTACCCCCGGAAGCACTCCGGGTGTCCCTGCTCCTCTACCCCCCAGCACTTCCTGGTGAGGCGGAAGTGCTGAAGTCCAGGGCTCTCCGGGCATTGGGGTGCCCCCTGGCGGGGACCCCAACACAACCACAGCGGACGCCCCCTCATGGTCTGGAGGAGGTGTGAGCTCTCCTCCAGTCCTCTTGGGCATCCCGGCCGCGTGCCACAATATTATATATATATATATATATATATATATAAATGTATACACACACACACATTATATATATGTGTGCGTGTGTGTGTGTGTATACCTTTACCCGATAATTTTATTTTCTTGTTCTTTTTCCCTAACAGCACCAAGAAACAGCCCAACAAGGGAACCTAAGTTACGCCCCTTCCAGTCTTACATCCATAAAAGCCAGGCATCCCAGAAGAAGATGTCTTTTGGTGAAGACCAGAGCTAGCTGCAGGACAGAGCACTGATACACCTGAGAGCAATTAAAACCCCTTTTTGTTGTTTATTAGAAACCCCTGTGTGGGAAGTAGACCTAAACTGGCATTATGTCTATGTTTATCTACTGGCAAATTAATTTGAAGTGTACTGAAAACAAAATTATGAAAAAAGTGATGGATTCAAAGGCAAACATTTTTTTTAAATAAGTTTAAAAAAGATACAGGATAGTATATTAACAGTGTATTATGCATTCTAAAACTAACAAAACACAACAAATATAATCTACTTATGAAAGATTCATATAATTCATGCACATACTTTTTTCAGATTCTGTTTTGCTTTACTAATCAGGAATAAACAGCATTGTTGCTCAATAAACAATATCACTTTTAAGTACTAACATAAAAAAGTCACATATAAAAGTACCAGAAATGAGTTTGCTGCAAAGGTTTGCTGGAGTCAGTGTCTGTGACAGGAAGAGGATTTAGCATTGATAAAAACCTTGAAGAAGAACGACTGCTTTTCCAAATCTAGATGAGCCAAATTAAGTCCTTTGTGGCTCTTATATGGATATCCTTCTATATATTTCCTTTGGAAGACAGAAAAGGCAAAGCGAAAGATACACTGGAGAGATTACATTTCTTAGTTTTGGAAAGAAGGAGCGGTGTCCATTACTGGTAATAGGGAGGTCTTCTCTAATCATTTGATCACTACACTCATGATAAAAAACAACAGAAAATGTCTCATATGATATGGAAACATAAATCTTATAAAGGTAAGTAACAAACAAAATGGAATACTTACAAACCATTTATCATTCATAGAAATTAACCTATTCTTCACCTGACACATTTTTGTAAGGTGAAAAAAAAATCTAAAAACCAGAAAGGACAAAGAGGAAGTGGACGGACACAACAAAGGAAGGTTTAGATAATTGAGAGTTGTAAAGAATCAAGGCAACGGACACAACTATATGGAGGATGGTGACCCCTATGCTCAAGGAAAAGCTGAAAGCAAGAAGAAGACATAAATCACAAATGATTTGCTAGCCGGCCTTGATTCTTTGACCAATTTTATTACTTCATTAATATTTCAAGGTTAAAATCATTCCACAAACTTTTCAAGCTGTTCTTAAATTTCTCGTGTCAATGTAGCTTTATTTCAAATATTGAAACTGCTTACCTCACCTATCTCTGCACTTGTGTACTCAATATATAAACATTCCTACTAAATGATCAGTCAGGTGTGAAAATGAATTTCTTCTATGTCTTCTATAAGCAACATATTATCTTTCAAACTGAACACACTCATAAACTGCCTACAATCAAAGTTTTGTGCATTTTAAAATCTTTTAGCAGTTTAGACAGAAGCAATTTTTTGGCATTTATATAAAAACACTAAAAAAATTCTACAAAGGAATTTTATTGTAAATGTCACAGGTTTTATCATAAGCTTTTAAAACTTGAAGTTACAGTAATCCCTCCTCCATCGCGGGGGTTGCGTTCCAGACCCCCCCGCAAAAGGTGAAAATCCACGAAGTAGAAACCATATGTTTATATGGTTATTTTTATATTGTCATGCTTGGGTCACAGATTTGTACAGAAACACAGGAGGTTGTAGAGAGACAGGAACGTTATTCAAACACTGCAAACAAACATTTGTCTCTTTTTCAAAAGTTTAAACTGTGCTCCATGACAAGACAGAGATGACAGTTCCGTCTCACAATTAAAAGAATGCAAACATATCTTCCTCTTCAAAGGAGTGCGAGTCAGGAGCACAGAATATCAGAAAGAGAGAGAAAAGCAAACAAATCAATAGGGCTGTTTGGCTTTTAAGTACGCGAAGCACCCAGCACAAAGCAGTTGAAGGCGGCAGCTCACACCCCCTCTGTCAGGAGCAGAGAAAGAGAGAGAGATAGAGAAAAACAAACAATCAAAAATCAATACGTGCCCTTCAAGCTTTTAAGTATGCAAAGCACCGTGCAGCATGTCGCTTCACGAAGCAGCTGCACAGAAGGGAGCAACATGCAGATAATCTTTAAGCATTTTTAGACAAGCGTCCGTATCGTCTAGGTGTGCGAACAGCCCCCCTGCTCAATCCCCCTACGTCAGGATCAGAGAATGTCAGCGCAAGAGAGAGAGAGAGAAAATTAAGTTGGGTAGCTTCTCAGCCATCTGCTAATAGCGTCCCTTGTATGAAATCAACTGGGCAAACCAACTGAGGAAGCATGTACCAGAAATTAAAAGACCCATTGTCCGCAGAAATCCACGAACCAGCAACAAATCCGCGATATATATTTAAATATGCTTACATATAAAATCTGCAATAGAGTGAAGCCGCGAAAGGCGAAGCGCGATATAGCGAGGGATTACTGTATTATGATTCTGTGGTGTTTGGATTTCTGTTCTTTAATAAGTTCATAATAGTCCATTACTCTATTGCAAGGCTTGCTAACTATGGCTCATACATAAAGACAGAAATTTGAGAGAACCCTAACATGCCCGTGTAATTAAGCACACAGTAGTATGGATTAGAATACAAAGTACCCATAATAATAATTTGAGTCGGAATTGTAATTATTAATTAATTATACTGTAATTATATAGCACTCTTCTGTCTACCTGGATAACGTGATGGTAGCCATTCTCACACCAGTACTTTCACCACACACTAGCTATTAGGTGGAAAAGGGGTGACATAGAAAGTTAGGTACAGTGAATGTCAGTTAGGTACAGGGATTTAGGGGCCAGAATGGACAAGGCCATAGTGGGCAAGACATCAGGAAACACACTGTTCTTTTTGAAAGATGCCCAAGGATCTTTTGTGACAACAGAGAGTTAGAACCAGTGTTTTACATCTGATCTGAAGGGTAGTGCCAATTTCTACAGCACAGTGTCCCCATCATTGCACTGGGGCATTGGGATCACACGGATTCCAGTGTTAGGTGTACCCTGATGGTCTCACCAACACCTCTTCCAACAGCAACCCCAGCTTTTCTTAGGTGGTCTCCCATCCAAGCAGTGGCCAGACCGAAATATGCTTAGCTTCAGGTGGATTAACTATTCTCAACATTAGGTGGTATAGCTGCTAGTTTACAAAATGATGAAGAACAAACTTAGTTAGCAAAGATATTGCAGAGACAACAGCATTAGACATGTTTCAGATACACTCTTGTTATTGACTGCTTTCTCTTAAATGTGCATATTCCAGTCTTCTTTTGGGAGCAGACCAAACTGTATGCATTTTGAAACAAATTTTACAAAAAAAATATGTAAACATGAAAAGATTATATAACTATATTATGCTGCTAATGGTGATTCACACGTCTGTGTCGTGTAAATAATGTAACCTGCATGTTCTTTAGTTTTGCCGCCACTGTCAATAATACACTTGTTTATATGTCTGAAAGTGGTAAAAAATACATTTTTTTCTAAGATAATTTTCACATTTGCTAAAAAATGTGCAATGTTAAGCATACTGCTGTCACAATTTCATAGCAAGATCTGGCTGCCTTCTCTGATTCTATTGATACATTCCTATTCTGATAGAAGCCCTATAACAAAAAAAAAAAACACTTCAACAAAGGGAAATTTAATGCAAGTACTCGCCTAATAAAGATATTATTATTATTATATTTCAGTTCTTTGGATCTCACAGCCTTTCAGCTGGTATGAAAACTATGCCCACTCAAGGGACCTCTTAAGAGAGGTCATAGCTGAAAGTTTTGGGTAAGAGTAAATTCCAGAATTTAGATCTATTCTGGGTTAAGGAGTCAGGGTCGTTTCAAAGGAAAATGTCTGGTATTAATTATGCTAACCATGCCAAGGACTCTGCTGATGATCGACGCTGTGAATATTGCTGCTTGTTTTTGTAGAATAGATGTGATGTCGGGTGAGATCTTTTCAGTATATTGCTTGATGAGTTTAGCAATAACCCCAGTAGCACCTCTGGTGATAGGGACTACTTATGAATCTGTTTTCCAAAGCCATTCATTTTATTCTTATTTTGGAGCTGATGGTAGTGCTCTAATTTATGCTCTTCTTTTGGACTGATGTTATAGTCTAACATCACCAAGATATTTATTAAAACCTTTTATCTGTGGATAGAGATGCATAAATGATATTTGGTTGGTTGGCATTGGTCATTAACTCTGTTTGAACAGGGAGCGCCCAGAGAATTATTATTATTATTATTATTATTATTATTATTATTATTATGTTCATTTCACAACTCTTGTGCAATTTCAGCTTGCTACTGTTTTGAAATGTGAGCTTGAATGGCATCATGGAACACAGTGTGAGGTTAACAAAGCATCAACCACCTTAATAAGATCTCATACTAAATTACCAGTCATTTCGCAGCCTGCCTAAATACTGTAGTACAATTACAGTGTTTGAATTTTCCAAACCATGAAAACATTTTCCTTTCCAAATTCACTTCAGGTGTCACAGTGATTCCACAATGCTTATGAACAAGCAAATAAAGAAAATAATTTGTCAGAATTAATGTCATTAAAAACCATTTAGCCTGAAGCATAACTTTGTAAAATCTGATTCCTTGGACTGCTTTCAGTGTGTTGTATTGTTTTATTTAGATGCTTTGAAACCATTTAATAATATTTACATATGTTAAGGTTACGACTTTTTAAGATGGCCTTGTTTACTGGTATATTTAGAGAAGCTTGCATTGTAAAGGGGGCTATAGAACTACCAATATAAAAATTATTCCTTACATTACATTCTTGTAAACCATCATAATCTGCTGGAGAATAAGCATCTGTGTTTTTCTTTTAAATAACTACACCATAAACATACTTACCATAAAGTGATTAAAAAGAAAAAAATATGATTTAGAAAGTGTTTCACTCAAATTTACAGAACTGTCAGCCTCAATGTTATTAACAGCAATTCAATCATTTTAACACATGTATGTTTCACTTTTTGTTTTTTAGTTGCCTGTCTCTTAACCTCTTATCCCAAAGGTATTTGTTTCATTTGGCACTACAATTCAATTCTTTGTATATTTACTTACAGTACATTGGGATACTGTGTATAAGATTATTTAGTTATGCTTAAAGAAAACCAATCACCCATACACGATGCTTGCGTACATTCATAATTTTTATTTGACAAGCTCTTGGCCTTGCTCTAGACACTCACTGTGACTGGCACTTACTGCAGCATACGGAATAATGTTTATTGCATGGAGTGAAGAAATTCTTGAGTTTTATGTCAGGCTCAGTATCAATTGGTTTATATTCTTGTCAACTAGGACTGAAACTGAAGAAGAACACAATATGCCGAATAAAGTTTATGCAATTTTTCTCTAAAGATTTAATAAGCATTTTGCATTACTGCTAATTTGTTTCTTTCCTTTGTGAGGTAACTTTAAGCCTGAAGGCTGTCACAAAATAGAAGTTATACTACAGAGGCTGATGCCTGGCAACTCTGCATGGAAGCCAGAGCACAATAATTCCGAAAATATCACTTTTTTATGACTGTGCAATTCATTAACTGACTAAATGTATCACATGGAGGGAAAGGGAAGTTGTATAGTTCAAGAGTAACTTTAAATCTGAAGTGCATAATGTAGGTCTGAAGATAAAGAAATATAAAACTGCACATGACCACTGAACACGGCAGTGTTTATATACATTATTTGTCTACAGTCAAAATGTTGATTCTTTGGAAGCAGACACAGGTAAAAGCTTAGCATTTAGGATTTTCATTTTCTAGTTGCCTGATTGACTTACCTTGGATTTTGAGAGTAATTAAAAGCAATCTCATTAGAATCTAAACAAGCTACTGGGAAGTGCAGATAACTCTGCATTACTAAAAATTAAGTCAAACTAAACAAATGCATAAGTGAAATAAACATTTAAAAAGGACATACAAATATTTTTTTTTCTGGTATAAGAAATATTATGGAGAGTACAATGTTTACCATTTGTTAAGTTAGACTATAAGCATTTAATTACAAAATGCATTTGTTGCTCAAATAGCATGATTAACCATAAATTAAATTAAAATGGGTACTCATACCCTGCTTGTTTTTTTATTGCTAAACAGAAACACATGGATAAAACTATATTACTGTACTTTACACAAATATTTCTGGTGCCTGAACTGAAGTTTTAAAAAGACATGCACTATACTGTAATCAAGCATTTGATCTTTTTTAATTACAATACATAATTCAAAGCAATCACATTACCCCTCATACAAAGCCTGTCAAAAGAATAAAAGTTCTAACTTTAATTTTCTTATTGAAATATCATTATTATACTTAGTTTTGCAAAACCTTTTCAGTACAGTATTCCTTTATCCTTTTTGCTTCTATAGTGTTTGGTTTTACTCATATTTCTAACTGTTCTTTCGCTATTGTTAAACTACTAGTGAAACATGCAGACTACGGTCCTAAAATACAATGCAAATAAAAACCAAGTTAAAGATAAGGTGCTGTTAATACATGTTATGTTTTTTAAATAGCTACTTCATTCAGTTCCTCTAGATGTTATAATGTATTTTATTACTTGTGGAGGCTCAAATAGAGCAAGCTGAACATAGGCTTGCAGTGACCATGCAATTTTGAACATTAGACAATCTGGTCATTTGTCAGCATGTATTTCTCTCTCTTCTTCCTGCCATAATGATGGTTAGCAGTTAGGTGATCACTTTGCTGTGAGCATATTTAATAAAGTTTGATGTTTGATAACCAAAACATTCAAACACAGGATGTTATTTTTATAAGCACATTATTTTTTAGAAGGTACAATAAAGAAAGGCTAAATATATGGAACAGAAAACTCTTCCCCGGTTGTTTACACACATAAGAACTTGCACTTGATTATGAATTCTGAACACATATTTGACAAACTCCTCAACTGTAGACATGCATTTCTCTGTCTCTGTTGTTGTGGCATTTTGTATCCTACACTTAATATTCAGTATATGTTGTTGCTCTTCTTGTGCTTCTTCCTGTTATGGTGTTCTTCATCACATTACTCTTCTTTTTTCTGCCATGTTGCCTATTTTTTTTTTGTCAATCACTTCGCTGTAATACACACACACACACAGGTCACTTTGCCGAGGTCACTGCTACCAGGGCATTAGCTTTTGATTAATGTCAAGAGCCAGCTTCTAGTCCCATTAGTATGAGAGTAATCGCGTGACAGACAGACAGACCTTTGCATTTTTTTTTTATTTAACCAGCATATCTTTGGACATTGGGAGGAAACTGTCTGCTTACTGCAAGGCAGCAGTGCTACCACTGTGTTGCCATGCCACCTTGTACATAATAGGCAGATATGAAAAGCACTATGTGATAGATAGATAGATAGATAGATAGATAGATAGATAGATAGATAGATAGATAGATAGATAGATAGATAGATAGATAGATAGATAGATAGATCTATATGAAAATAAAAGGAAAATGAATGTAGACATTTGTCACAAAATATAATTGCCAGTCAGTCAGTCATTTTCTAACCCGCTTAGTCCTGAACAGGGTCACAGGGTTTCTGCAAGAGCCTATCCCACCTGGCATAGTGCTCAAAACTAAACTACAAACTATTTTTTATTTCAACAAGAAGAAAATATCACGCATTATGTTTATTTCTGGCTACAGCAATATGAAAAAGGAAGCCTGCTTGTGGATATGTAACAGATCTATTAGAAAATCAGTAATGATAAGCAAAACAGGCAGGTTTTTATTTGCAATCAGTTTTGCAAAACAAACTCTAAAATGAATTTTTCAATTGCAGAATGAAGTTTTTTTTAGGGCAGTGAAACAAGTAATACTGTTCACTAAAGCCTCAGCCACACTTCCTTGTGTACCTGTGTTCTCTTCTACAGTTACATAAAACATGTAATGTCTACCATACCTCTAAAATCAATTCTTTTTATGACCCTTGTTTACATCACTGTGGAGAAGCACAATGCATTTAATAAAAATTTGACATGATGCATGCTTTCCACATGGCAACACACCAATATGTTCCAATAGTGTGAATCATTGTTTTCCCCACAAGAAAATCTCACTGCATGGGAAGATGCTACCACCCCCTTACACCATTATCTATCCTCCCTCTTCTGTTTCTTGATTCATGCAAAAGGGCTGACGATATGCATTCTCTCCAAGTGCTGTGGAGATTCAAGTTTATTTTCTCCCTGTGATGCATGTTTAAGAATGTGATTGCAGAAGCTGTCATCATAATTAGCAAAGTGGGATTTGTACTACCTGAATGCATTTGGTGGCTCAACAAAATGTCTACACTTTACACAGTTAGTCCAGCATGTAAACACTTCCAGGAAGGACTAAATACCTTACTTTTTTCAGGAAGCAAAATGCAATTTATTTATTTATTTATTTTTGGTTAAGTGAAACATCAAGTTTCACTGCAAAATCATTTTTACATGAATTGTTTTTTTCATCACTTGATATGAGGTGCACTTTAACTCAGTTCTGCAAGTATACCCTGCTCCAAATGTAAGGTGTTCAATAGAGTGCTTTTGTGACAGTGATGTTATTATTGTTCCCTTTTTCCTTTCAGAAGTGCATTCCACATGCATTTAAATACATCAGTATTTTATGTACAAAATCTTGAATAATACAATGTACACAGGCTGTGCGTGACAGCTGCATATGTACAATGTATTGCATAAGAAGACTGCAGTTTCCTTTATTTATGATTTGCACTGTATGTTACTGTAGCCTGATGTTTCTTGATTATGGTGAAAAACATGCTGCTAAACTGTATATAATTTAGAAGACTTTAAACAAATGTGTTATGTTTATAACACGGTTAATTCTATTACTTAAGTGCAACCCTATATATTAGCAAATCAAATATTTTCACTACAGTTTCAATGTCAGTAGAGTATTGGCGTATATTTCCATCCACGTAAAATGTACAGTCATATTAAATATTAGTTAAACTTTGGTAGTTTTCACAGACATTTGAAATTGAAACATTACCAGCTTTAATGCTTTAGGTATAAATGTTTATATCTTTTCTATAATGTTCAATCGCACGGCAGCTGATCATTTTAGCCTTTTTTTTTTTTTTTTTTTTTACTGTCATGCCAAAAAAAACTCACACCTGACTATTTGTAATCAAAAATCATGTTTATTAATTTTGATTGCTTAAAAGCTCACTTTGGTTTGTACGGATATAGTCAAGACAAGAATTTAAAAGAAAAAGGAACTTCACCATTAATTAAATATTTATGAAAATGAAGGGAAGTCATACTTGGCTGTTCAGATATAACAAAGCCTGCTTCATTTAGCCTATGGAACCAACAATTCGTCCTTTTAGAAACACTGAGAAATTGAGCGTCTCCCACTAAAATTCTCTGAATTCAGCTGAAAAGCAAACAAAGATGCCAACTGCCACACATACCTTAACTTACTCATTTATTAGCAAACTACAGTCCCTGATGATGTATGAACTGCTTTGTGTGATTTGAACCATGTGCTTGCTCTAGTTCCTAGTTGACAGCTTATTGCATTCTGAAAGAGGGTGGAAATCACACAGGTTAAAAAATATTACAAACACAAAATCAGTAATTGAAGCCTGACATTCCCAACATGGCCAAAGCACGCCCCCTACGAAACTAAATGTACTGAAAATAGTTTCAAACTTATTTGATACATATTTCTTTAACTCTGTTTTGTGATTTTATTTTGTTATATGCCTGTCCAAAAACATCTTGGATGCTCAAGATTTTCTGTTTCTTACATTTCATGATAAGAACTTTTCCAGTTTTCTCCCAACCTATAGTAAATAGTCTATAGTCTAGACAGATTACTCTATGCATTACAGCAAATACTCTAGACCAAATGTCACCTGTTCATGGGATATCAGAAGGGCTATCCATCCGGTACTGCTGTTCAGACATGGTATCACTGGATCTCATGTCTCAGGTTAACATAACTGTCTAATTCATAACTGTTATAAGAGACGGCCGGCAGCTCAACCCGGCTGGGACGTGCCTGTGATGGAAGGATGGAGGAAGGCAGATTTTCAAGGACACTGCCTCCCCCAAAACGCTAGATGGCAGCTCCCCTGGAGTGTAATGGTGCCCCGGATTCCCAAAGGGCACCTTGGGACCTGGAGTTCAGTTTCTCAGCCCCGTTGGGTACCATGGGTGCTGCCAGGAGGAGCTGTGAGGGGACTGGAGGAGCCATGCCTCATCCATAGCCCAGAAGTACTACCAAGTCACGAGGACAGGAGCCCTGAAGTACTTCTGGGCTGAGTAAAGAACTTTAATTCTCCGTCTGACCCAGAAGTGCTGGCAAGTCACATGGATGGAAGAGTAGAAGCACTTCTGGGTCAAGGACTATTTAAAGGACTGCTGAAGACCCAGCACAGGAAACCAGAGTCGTGAGGAGGTGGACAATGTTTACTGGGAGGTGTGGAGGAAAACGAGTATTGAGAATTGTGTATTATTTGCCTGTTACTATGACTGTGGTGCTTAAAGCACAATTATTAAGAAGACAAGAATTAAATATCTTCTTAGTGATTTTACTTTGTGTGTGTGTCTGTTGGGTTTAAAGGGGCAACAGCGACCACTAGCGTTCTTACACTGTCTTATATGTTTAAGAGGAGCAATACATTTTTTTACTCCTTATATTTCAAGTTAGGATCTGTACAATGTAAACTAAAAGTAATGTTATAATAATAAGAGTAATAATTAGGGACAACTGTTAAAGCATTTCTATTTAATACTATTTGTACACACAACAGAACTGTCTACCCCAAAACTACAACATATTCCAGATTAACACAGGTTGTATTAATAAATGCCAAGGCAGTTACTGAAATTCTTCTTGCTATAGTTAGTGAGGCTTGTTTAAAAGAGTATAAGTAACATTAACAATTGCAATTAAGAAGGCGATAGTACTGTGAATTTGTTTCACTGAATAAAAATTACACAAATAATCCACTGAAAGATTTGCCAATATTATATAACACTAGGTTCAAACAGAAAGATGCAAACTATTCTAACTAGAGGCGATGTTAAATGATAAAATAAGAATCTATCCATACTAAAGTAATGTTTTCTATACCTCCGTCATCCTCTAAGGCAAGGTTTTAAATATTACATTTCAAATCTAATCAATAATTCAACATTTAATAAATTAACATATTCCAAGCAGTATTTTGTCTAATTGTTAGTTTGTTTAATATGTTATTCATATTTAACAGTAAGATTATTTGTTGATGTATAATTTTCCATTTTGTGTTTTTCAAAGTGCAGATAGTCATTTGGAGCTAAATGTTATCATTAATATGTATTACACATGCTCTTTTTGGCTCAGAGTTTTCTTCTTGTTCTTACTGAATTGCTGTTTCTAAATCTTCAAGTTCACTAAGGCTACTAATAATTATAACCTGACACCACTTGGCCAGCTCTACCAAACACATTAAGGTAATGTTTCCTAAAGCCAGATATGTTTATTTTTTTCTTTTTTGAATTTTTATTTTGGCTTCCATTTTTTATTATAAGAAACATGGCAAAGCAATTTATGGATTGGCTTGCCAGTACACGCTAGTTTAGGAGAAAATAGAAATATTGAGTATCCAGCTAACAAAGATCATATTCTCACATAATGAGCAAATGTGTGATTTTAGGATTACAATCAGAGACAGAATTGTAAGTGCATGTAGCATGTGCAGAACACACAACGGAGAACCTCTGCTTCAAATTCAAAAATGTATTAAAAAATGATGTGCTGTTTAAATATCTTTTGATAACTGACAAGTACATACTTTCTGTGAATTTTAAACAAATTTCAAGATTTCAGTAACTTCTAAATCATCCTTGTTGTTGTTTTGATGTCAACTTTGTTCAAAATGTGCAAAGATGTTGGCAAAGTTCTAACTTTGCTTTGAGTTTGCATTAATATCCATAGGAAAGTAAAATACAGAACAAGAACAATAAAAGTCGTGTAATTATTAGTTTTGTTTTTTTTTGCACTTTTTCAAATATGAACATCTGATGGGTAATGTGTTAGAAGCTACCTCTGTTCCTCCTCATCATTTAACAAGTACAGCAATCCTAGCGTTCAAAAGCTCTGCACAGCAAAATATAACTTCTGATAAAAAAAGTTGACAGTTCTTCTGCAAAAGAAATAAAGTGGTATGTACCCTGTTATTTTTCTGTATCACAAAGTTTAAGACTGGTACGAAACAAGTCGTGCATAACCATAATTAAAATGTTAATTAAAATTTACAATTACACTTGAAGTATTACAAATGACAAGTTAAAACACACAAAATGTAAATTAACCAAATACAGCATATTTTTTCCTCATAATATTTTCCAAAAATTCTGAAGTCTAGCACTAAAGACTTTTCTGTATTGTAATGAATTCAAATCTATAAATAAATAAATATTGAAAAACTATTTATAATATTGGTTTATTTAAATTTCATGACTACTATGCCAGTTTTAACAACTTACTCAAATATTGCTATTTAATTCAAATAGTTCAATCTAATGTTAATAATGACAGAATTGTATTTTATTTCTTAAATACAGTATAGTTAAAAGTTCTGACATCTTTTTGATGGATGAATCATTTGCAGCTCAGCTGGCAGTAATTTAACTGTTTAATTATGGCAAAATGTTTTATTATAATAATGAGAACTGCACAAAGCATCTGAAAAATTAACATAACATTGTTATTTTACAGTGTCCTTATTAAGTCTGTATATTTTTAATGTTTTTGTTTGTAAAAGAATTAGGCCCCAACAAGGTCTCCACATAGAGCCCTGTGACCCGTAAACCTGCCACTGATCGCAATATGATTCAATGTTTTTTAAAGATACTAGACCACCTCTACTACCTGCACCACATATAATCATTGAATAAGCTTACATATCAGCAGAGAAAATAACAACATATAGTAATACATAACAAATAAACTTACTTCTTCCATAACTACTTCATCTTTATTTTCTCTTCATGAGCAATACAGTTTTGCAGCAATGTAACAGGGAAAACAATGTAACAAAGCCATCTGTACAGGCCAAGCCAACTGGATGCAATCTATCACTTTGCAAAAGTTCAATAAAAAAAATAATAAAGCGGTTTACCATCTCATGCTTCTTTAAAGTGTTAATATAATTTCAAAGCATTTTATTAGCACAAAGCAAGAGCAACGGTAAATATGTACTTTCTACAACTGAGACGCAGGCAAGTTGCATGATTTGCTCATGATCCAACTGAGAGCCGGGGTGAGGGTGAGACAGGTTGTCCTCTATACCAAAAGCCTGCCATAGCAAGTGATGTCACATAATATAATTTATGAGTATTTTAGTGAAAATAGATAAAGAATATTAACATGAAAACATCTTAAAAAGGACTGCAGAGAGATTAAATTATGCTGTAAACTGAAATATGCTACACAAAAAATATAATTCACATGATTGACAATTTTAAATGACCTGATGTATAACAAATATCCAGTTATCATAGGCCAGTGATGACTTTAACTTTTAACAGCTGATTACAGAATTAAGAACTATGGCTGACAGAGAACTCAGAAGCCATTCAGAGTGAGATACCCTTTTAGACACACATTATTAATGTATCAGCCTGGTGACAAAGAATGTGTAGGGTCACAGCTCTGAGCTCAAATTGTGATTTTGACAATACAAATCTACAAGGTGGTGCAGGAAGAGTTTTAAGTGATGACCTGGGAGGGCAACAGGCAGACACACCAATATGACACTGAGAGTGATGGTGGTGTGATCTGAGCTGAAATGTGATATTCCTTCAGGATACTACAGGTCGGACAACCCAGCAGATGTTGCGAATGCTTAACAATCCAAGCAGAGGGGCTGGTGCTTAGAAAAACTCCTTATCTAGAGGGGGCAGGAGAAGGTCTTTAGTCAACACAGCTTGGTCTAAACTGTCTTTATATGACTGAAGACTGGCAGAAGGCCAGGAACAACCTTGCAGCCGGTTAAGCAGCAGCAAATGGTGCCTGAACTCAAAGAGTGTATCATAGTTATGGTTTTAAGGCAGTGAGCCCAGAGGCTGCCTGACCACCAGGATACTAAATGACAACACAGAGATCAGGGGTGTAGGGACAAAAGGGGTTCTTTGTAGAAGTTCTAGCCTGTCCATACAGCTAAATAAGGATTGTGAATGACCTTGAATGTAATTATAGGGATTGGTCAAAGGAGAACATGGCAAAGGGTTTAAAGTTGCTTCACACGAGGGATTTAATTGACTCTACAATTGTGAAATAATCTAGGAAAGAGGCTCACAGGCAAGACCAAGAATCCACCAGACCATTTAGATGGGAGATTAAGCACAAATGTAAGAATTCTGTGAGTGCCAGGTTTTTTTGTCTTTGCTTACTTTGTCCAATTCCTCTGCTTATCCCATCATTATGTGTTTTATATAATAAAAACATCTTTACTATATTTAGCCCCTTGGCATAATTCCACTGTGGAAAGATGTTGCATGTGTGCCCTTCCTGTTACAAAGGTTAGTGAGTAATGATGTGTAATTTCTGATTATTAATCATCACTTGGCCATATATTCTTGGCATTGTTCTCACCTGCAGTCTCTTGAGAACTAAATTTCATGAGCAGATTACCGCACTTTACACTACCAGGCCACTTAAATTTATATAAAGTAAACACACCGTGTTCAAAGCTTTCCTTCAAATTTAATTGCTGAAGAGTCTGTGATGATAATGCATAAATTTAGCATTGCAGGAATTTCAATGGCAGCAGATAGTGGGGAAAAAATAAAGCACACTACAAAAGGGGCTATTACTGCAATCTGAACCAACTTCTAACACGTTAACCATCCTTTTGCTTTTTCTGCAAAGACAATAAAGTGGCACAAATCTCCCAGTCAAAGTAAAACCTACATTTAAACCCAATGAAAAAAGCATTCAGGTTTAATGTTAACAGTAGAGAATGGAATACAAGTGACACTATGGATATTAAAAGGCTAAGAGATGCTTTTGTATTTTTCTTGAATGTTCTAACATATTGTTTCTTTGTTCACAAGATTATGCAAAAGGGAAATAATATGTAAATTCTTAAAAC